>NC_143014.1:403320933-403647933 GCF_055824585.1 Amblyomma mixtum
AGTTTTTCTGTAGATTTGATTTTCGTCGATATGCCCAGAGCCCGAAGCTCCGTGCGCAATTCTCCTGCATCCATATCGTCTACATTCTGTAGTGGGCTTCCTTCTCTCACTTTTTCTTCCGCACAACGTGGCCTCTTCGCCCGTGTCTCTTGAATAAGTCCCTCAAACCAATACCCTTGGTCACGCTTTTTACACGCCCGGCTTATTCTCGTGTTCTCACTCACTTCAAGTCTTTTCGCCAGCTTGAGGGCGTCAGCGGCTGCATTCCACTTGTTAGACTTTCCATGGTGTAGATGCTTTAGCACGTCATTTTTTTCTCTAAACCTTGGCTTGAAATCCAACCAAGGCACTTAAACCTTTCATGCTTTGCGGAAGCGGGGTGCACGAGAATACGAATGTACGGCGTAACTCTATCGCCTCCGTAGCCTTTGCAACCTTGGGCTTCTGGACTACCAGTCGGAAACTAAACATCACCGCAGAACTGTATTCCTGGAATTGTGCTTTAACTTATGACGAAACAGGTTGTCGTGTAAACCAATGCTTTCGTCACTTAGTTTACACCAGGGAGAGAGAGCGTCAAGTATCCGGGGTCACATGGCACGCTCACGTTCTTTACCCTGTTGTCACAAGACGCCTGTCGGAAACTACACATCAGGGCAGAGCTGCATTTCCGGAATTGTGCTCTAACTTATGACGAAACAGGTTGTCGTGTAAACCAACGCTTTCGTCACTTTCTTCACAGCAGGGAGAGACCTAAACCTGGTGTAACCAGCGTGATGTCAAAGGGGCGAGACCCGATGGGAAAAATTGCCTACTTTTTCTTCGAAACTGGCTTTTCAAGTGAAGAACACCTGCTGCCCATCCCGCTCAGAAGCCACATGCTTTGTGAGCCAGACCAGAGACACGTGTGCCGATGACGCATGCAAGGAGAGGGCTATTGAATGTTGACGTTTCCCAGCACACAGAGGCGGCTCTGGATCACCGTGCTCTGGATGCACCTGAGAAAGGGAGGAACGAGTGTTTGGCATGCTATGGCGCAATTGTTACGTGGTGCGGGGGCGACCGGTTGAGGGAGGGACGGGAAGGGGAAGAAGCTCTTGATGGAGCTTGGCGAAGCCTTGTGTTGTAGGGAGTCATATGATGCACTCACTTGTTCTCTACCTTTTCGTTTCTTGGAGTTTTTTCGCAAATCATTAACTTGCATGGCAGAGAAAAGTAGCAGTGAGGCAGGTTTGACAATTGCATTTCTCGGAATATCGCTCAGTTCATTTGCTTTGAGAAAGCTAATAAGCGGATTGCAACGGTGTAAAATTTGAAGTAAAATTTTGGTCTCGTTGAAGTGTTTTCTAAGTGTACCTTTGAAGGTGCGCACTGGAGTGCACACGGCATGAAAGCAGGCTTTTGGCTTTCACCTTTTAGTATTGTGCGTGTACTACGACTCAGTCAGGAGTCTCTTTCAAGGACTTGTTTTATTCTGCCCGGCTTCACAAGTGCTTCACAAAATTATCTTTCTTACGCACTACTAGAGCTCTTTCCTCTGTTCCCATTGACGTTGCCAACTCCGCTTTACTGTGGTGCCTAGGCCGTCGGTTTAGTGTTTATCTCTTGGCTCCATTTCTAGTTTTTTTCTCGTGTTGCTTTTCTGCCATGATACAGTCGCTTCCCACCGTTCAGCGTGGAGCGCTAATTCTTCCATACGTAAATGACTCCTAGAGACATGCACTGGCAACTTATGATGACCGTCGAGCTGTTTACAACGTCACACAAGTTTATGGTCACACACTTAAAGGTTCGAAACACGATGAAACTTAAAAATATTGCAGGCGTATTTTTTTTTCGGGAGCCTTCTTGCGGCGAGAAGAAGGTGTAGCCTCCAAATGCAGCTCTGCATTAATACAAGCCTGCCTAATATACTCTTGGGCACAAGTGAACAGTGTCCCACAAAAAAACAAAATATATCACCTCATCGCATGACCGGTGGGTAGGAAACGAGTTTCTCGTTTTCCTTCACTCTCTGATTTCTGTTTTTATACCTTTTTTGGTTGATGAGGCAAACTAGCATGCTCATATATTCCTCAGTCGTTGTAACTATAGAAAGCTAATAATATTTTTCTTACAATCACCCTTCTCGATTTCGCAATATAGCTATTTTCTCAAAATTCAGGATTCAGGCGTACCTTGCGATATTTGTTCAAAAGGCCACCTGACAAGGCGTAGATATGCAGATGCACGCTATGTGTGCTTTCGGTGCTCCAGCGTGTGTTCGTGCATGTGCGTGAGAGCATGTGTGCGTACTTGCGCGTGCACTCGGGCCACTATCACTGGGTCATGCGAATAGATGTGAAAGATTCGAGATATCAGGGAAGTATGGATAGAATAAACGCGCGTCGCAGACGCCTGTGATGAGCGACGACGGCGGCTACGGGAAAAGCCAAATACGTGTGCACCCCCCTACCATGTGCCTTCAGCTTTTTTTATTTGTTTATTGCCGCGCTACCTGTTTCCGTCTTTTTATTTTGTTTGTTTGTTTGTTTGTTTGTTGTGTAAACTGCTTCTCTGCAAGGAACTCTGTCAGGCTCGTCTGCCGTATACTGTCTAATGTGGGTGAGTATTTCTCACTATGCAAGTTGTTTTGCCTCAACAAAGCTCCCAATCTCTCACGGCGCACAGAAGAGGCCGGCTGGCCGGCCCGATGATTAAGGATTGCCCTTTAGTTTTTGTGACGATCAACTCGTCCTCACAGCGGGAAGTAGAGATGTGTTACTACCGGCGCATTGCGCGAGTGACTTTCGGAATTGAATCTTTTTAAAGACATTGGATACGTTAAAGAATTTTAAAGGCTAGGTTTGCCTTCGATGTTGACGGCGTACAATTTAGAGCTCATTAATAGTCTTTTAAATGAGCTCTATCACGGACATAATGTCCGCCTTGGCGGAAAATACACCTGCACGGACCGCGATGATGCATCTTTAACTGTATTTTAAAAAAAAAATATGTACACATTAGAAAAAATGCACTCAGTTGTTTGTTGCAGCCAACACAATAATAGTGAACATCCTTCACGCCTGCAAACACACACTGATGGCATTGTGACAAGGTGACAAGGAATCACCGTTCGAACTCTTCACGGTATTGTTATGATCGCGCCGCGGGCCATTAATGCAGCAAATGGTTTCATCATTCTTGCAGGAGCATAAGAGAATGAATGCAAGCATGCAGATTCTCAGATGGTAGTTCTATCTTAAAATCTCGAATATAATACAGCCGGCGACTCTTACTTTTTTTTCTGGTTCCAACGTAGTAACTGTCTGTAGCCTGAGACTGCGGTCGCAAACATGCTACATATGCGCAGATGAGAAGCGAATTACACTCCGCGCAATTTGTGTAGCAACGTTGAGTCTGTTTTAGGCAGGTTTTAGTCCTGCATGTCTTAATTTTATCTACACATTCCGTTCTCAAACTGTCCTACAAATACACCAACTGTAGCGGGAGACCGAAACGGGCAACCGTAGAGGAATGTAAAGCCGGAACACGACGCATGGCCATGCGGCACTTATAATTTTGTCGTAACACTGCAGTCAGATTTCTGAACAACTGTCCGGCCCGATTATGACGTACAAGATCTGTAGTACACGAAGCATGGCGAGGCTACCCGCTGCTAACTAAGTGGCCAATCACGACGACGCTAATGACGTAGACCTGGGGTCTGAAGCTCATTTTTGCCTCGCAGGCCGCATTTACACACTTCTTTCTACCTCGACCTAGTAGCTGGAAAGGACGCAACGGTAAGAATAAAAGCGGTGTATTTGTTTCACCAAATGAGAAACAAAGCAAACATCCATCAACCACTCGCCATGAATTGTGGACCTCGGTAGAATTTTTTGGAGTGCCATATCAAAGCGCTGGGGCGTGGTGCCGAATTCAAGTTGCTGCCGCGACGTCTGATTCTGTTCAGTTGTTAGCTGCCTCTCTTGTGTCCGCATCTTGATGCGCCGACTGAACAAAAGGGGATGGCAATTGGAAAAGACCTCGAAGCAGAGAGTGAGCCAGATTAAGGATTGTTGGTACTCTCACATACGGGGCAGGACGCTTCGTCACTCCGCCTATGACCGCCATTCTTCTGCCACCTCGTACACAGCTTGCATAGAACGGTGAATCAGTACGTACGACATTGCGAAGGCAAAATATTACCACCCTTTGCTTTCCACACTAAGCATGCTTAGCCATGGTGATAAATCAGCTGGTTACAAACCATGAACAGCGATATAGATGCATGCTATCGGTAGAAAGGTTACTAAGATGGTACGTGCATTGAGCGTTTGTAATAAAGGGCAACGTGTTTGAGAGGTGTTTCAGATCCCTGTTTGAGCAGAAGCCAAAGAGCACAAAAAAAGGATTCACCGAGGACAAAGCGTGAATGTACGATGGAGGGCTACCAGCCTAGGAGCGGTCGCCCGCCCTCCTAATCAAGTCGAGCAGTGAAATTATTCACTGGCTTTTTTTGCTTTTCGTTACCACGTGTTTTTGGCTTCTCATTTTGTTGTCTTCTTGGCATGAGCGCATTTACACATGTCTAAGTGGTCTCGCTTTCGTCTCTTTTTCTCCTTTCGTTCTTGTCATTGTTATTGGAGTTTTCCACCCTCCGACTGGGTTAACAGTATTTAAAATAAAAACAAAATTGGCAGCGGCTTAGCTCAGCTATGCCAAGGTATGCGTAGCGGGAGGTACGGTATATCCCTGGTTACGTCTAGTTGTTTTGCTTGTCGTCATGGCTACGTTTAAACATTAAAGACGAGACATGTGGTGAAAGCGGCACGTCTTATTCAACTTCACTGACTGCCAGAAAGGCGGCCTGGTGATCCGCAAAGTAACACGCGGCCGTTCGGCCGGGGACGAGCGGCACCGGCCGCTGTGACGTCACTCGGCAGCTCCTCTCGGTCGGAGGCGAGCGACGCGGCGCGCGACGTACCAGCTGCACGGCTGTGACGTCATTCGGCTCCTCGCGCATGCGCACAAGTGGCCCCGAAGGCCCACAGCGAAACGGCGAGACTGCGGGTGTAGCTCTCGCTCCAAAATGAAAACTACACCGGTCCCTCTTTCTTCCTTGCTGTTTATTGTTTTTTTTTTCAGATGCACTTAGCTTCCAATAGAAACTGGAACTGGCTTTTCTAACAGCGTTTTTGGTCAGACCAGGCGCCTGCCAGTGTTCGCCTCAGTGAACAAAACTGCCGATCGATCATTGTGCAAGCATGCTGCGCACAGTAAGCATGCCGTGCCGAGTAAGTCTGAGATACGACTGAAAGTTCACTCGCGACGGCTTCGATGGTTATGCTGATCATTGCTTTAGCAATGTATGTATTTCAGCAGGTAAACAAACTGGTGTCTGGATTTCACTCAAAGCTGATAACCGCTAAATCGGTATATGTCTTACACTATATTCATGCTACGGAAGGGCAGTACTAAACTCGTCGTGCCTCCTCTTCTGCACCTTAAAAGAAGAGGCAGACTCGTGCGAAAGGCAACCAAGTTGAACAATCATGCATGAAATTAAACACAGCATTTTGGAAGTGGCGCGTTTAGGTTGCTGATATATATATGACCCACCTGAAGTTAAGGTTTGGTTTTTATTTACGCTCAAATGCGCGAGCACCACACACTACAACGGCACTCGCGGAAAACGAGCTCCTCCTCCTCACCATGCCGCACCGACTCTGAATTTTACCGCGACTTGTAATGACTGATGTGTTTTAAATTCTGGCAGCAAAGAAATGCTATAGCTTATGTTTGGATCGTGGTCACTAAGCATTTTCGTTATCTACGCTAGCTCGGAAGAGCCATGGACAGCCACGGCTGTTGTCCTTGTCCTTCATACAAAAAAGGTTAAAACCCGGGGTGGTGCGAACACACTAGCTTCGCTCGGCGCTGCTTTAGACCACGCGGCCTTCCTTGCTGGCCGTCACTTCCTCTCCGTCACTCTTCATGATTCTGAAAGCCGTTCGGCAAATCCGTCTAACAACTGTACCTCAGGAAAAATCCTCCCTGCAAGGCGGTCAAGGATGCATCGTTCGGGGAATTCCACTAGAAACCTCCAGCTGACACCAGACACCGCAAAGGGAATCGAAAACGCGTGTCGGGGAGTGGAGCGTTTTATGAAGAAGCGTCAGGAAACAAGTTTCCCTGAAATCAGCCAGCCCAGTAAATACTCATGTTTATATGTATGCGTTTTCTGTGATTAAAAAAAAATGGGAGGAGTCTGTGGCGCTGTTCTGTATTCTATCCCGTTGGAACCGATAGGAAGAAATGTAAGTCGGAGAAGCGGTAGGAATAACTTCATTTCAATGAGGGAAGGAAGCTTGTCAACAATGCCAGCATCATGGTGTAAAAGTAAACATCTCATCTGGAAAGTTCGCCACGAAACTTGTGTTAAAAGAGCACTGTCAATACAAGAAATGTTACATTCCGTGTTGATTTTTCCTCTTAGTAAAATAACCTGAATATTTTAGGAGGCGTATCTGATAGCCTTTCGCCCCCTTCAAAACGCCGCCTCAATTGCAGGAATTGGACCCATAGTTTCCTGCTCAGCAACTCAGCTCCTTAGCTAGTATGCCATTCTGGCGGATCGGCCGAAAAAAAAGATGCATGGAACATATCTAAATACAACAGCATACGCAAGATCCAGGAAAAATATTCCCTTTTAAGTACTTACACAGATGATAAATATACATACGGACTCTATCAATCAACGAATGAAGAGTGTGACTGTTTCCATGTTGTTGAACCTGAAAACCAAAACGTCATGTGGCCCTGACAACATTCCCAACGCATTTCTGCGACGCTATGCCGAAACTCTGGCTAAATTCCTTGTAATAATTTTTCGTGCTTCAATCTCAATAGGTAAAATACCTGATGACTGGAGGACAGCCCGAATTGTTGCCGTTTATAAAAAAGGAGACCGTCTTCTCTTGCAGAACTACCGCCCCATATCATTGACGTCCCCATGCTGTAAACTATTAGAGCATATAGTTGCACATTGTATGAATGAATTTTTAGAAAAAAGTCGTGTGCTAACTAGCTTCCAGCACAGGTTCAGGAAAGGATTCTCGACGGTAACACAGCTAATTACAGTAATAAATTCATTTGCTTCTTGTATAGATAATAAAGGCCAAATCGATGCAATATTTTTGGATTTTAGCAAGGCATTTGATAAAGTTCCTCATGATAAACTAATTTTTAAAATGAAAGAGATTGGCATTCCTGATATTTTAGTGACATGGATTACTGCATACTTAAAAGACCGCAAACAGTTTGTTGAAGTGGGTGGACAACGTTCGGGCTCTCTTCCAGTTTCATCCGGTGTTCCCCAAGGAAGTGTTTTGGGTCCTCTGCTTTTCCTTTTGTATATCAATGATATTGTTGAAGTTGTTAACCCACCAGTGCATATTCGATTGTTTGCTGACGATTGCATTCTATACCGAGAAGTTACAAATAAGGAGCATCAAAGTGACCTGGACAGTGCCTTGAACAACGTTTTTGAATGGTGCGACCGATGGGGCATGGTTCTGAATGCTGACAAAAGTGTATATATGCCAATAACCCGAAAAACCATACTTCATAGCTACACATATAAATTAGGCTCTCTCACTCTTCAAGTATCCAACCACAAATACCTAGGAGTAACAATAAGTAGCAATCTATCGTGGAACTTGCACATAAACAATATCTGCTCTGCTGCATTTAGGAAATTGTGCTGCTTAAGACAAACTAAAAAATGCTCCTAAAATTAAGCTACTTTGTTATTCTTCAATAATTAGACCTAAACTCGAATATGCATGCATAGTGTGGGACCCGTATACTAAATCTAACGTAAAAAATCTGGAGAGAATACAGAGAAGTGCTGTCAGGTTTATCTTTAATAAATATGCAAGGTCTGACTCCCCCACCACTTTAATGGAGATTAATAAAATTGAACTACTTGAACATCGGCGAAGAAAGCTTAGGTTAGAATTTATTTCTCTCTTATTACATAACAAACTTGGTTTGGATCCCTCATCATACTTAACGCCGGCACCAACCAGACAATCTCGTCAACACCATCCCAGTTCTCTAACCCCTATATTCGCTAGAACAGACACTTACAAGTTTTCGTTTTTTCCACGCACAATAACAGATTGGAATCAGCTAGTTAAACCATTATCCCAAGAGTTTTAACCATTTTTTTGCTATATTGTGTTGTTCTTTTTTGAAATGTTGCGTTTTTTTGTCTCTTGATTGACTTGTTCGCCCACCGTGCTTGGACTCAGTGTCCGCAGTATTTTGTAAATAAATAAGTAAATAAATAAAAAATATGTTAAGCCGCGTGGAAGAAAAAACAGCATATTTTCAAGCGGGCTGTAATCATCTGTATTGGTTTGGTTTGGTTTTATTAGGGTTTAACGTCCCAAAGCAACTCAGGCTATGAGAGACGCCGTAGTGAAGGACTCCGGAAATCTCGACCACCTGGGGTTCATTAACGTGCACTGACATCGCACAGCACACGAGCTTCTTGAATTTCGCCCCCATCGAAATTCAGCCGCCGCGGCCAGGATCGAACACGCGTCTTTCGGGTCAGCAGCCGAGCGCCGTAACCACTGAGCCACCGCGGAGGTGCAATCATCTGTATTCATCTTCGCGGATGTATAAAGAAGGAAATGTTAAAACCTACGACGCGTACGAGGTCAGCCCATTTATAGAGTTCTTCTTTAATGCTTATAATTGCCAGCATACTGTATACTGGCTGCGGAACAGCCCAGCCAACCTGCTGCCAGCTAGAATGTACTGGTTTATAGTGAATGAATGATGTACTGATTGCTGAAACAACATAGAAAGCTTTTGTGCTGAAATGCGAAGCTAAAACTCTTTAATTGCGTGGTAACCAAAGCTTTATTTAAATTCTAAAGTACTTTTAGGCCGCTACTAGAATCGACGATTTGTGAGCGTTATTACAGCGCCGCTGATAATGGGGTGTTTGCCGGGAGAAGGTCGGTGTTGGTGCGTGAAACGAGATCACATGATTAGCCCGAGCGTTCCTCACGCGCTCCTGCCCGCTTAGCCTTTATTGCGGCTTCAATCGGAGGAATACCTATCATGCTAACTAACAATCTGGCTCGAATTTGAAGTGTTGGGATGGAACGTTGCACGACAGTTAGAGTAAATAAGCGTTCATTCCACACACCACAAGACGATTTCGTCACTGAAAGAACACTTTTAAAAATGAAGACATGCTTCAAGTCTTGCAAAAATAATTGACCAATAAAAAAAGGAAAGGTAAAATATGTTCAGTGTTTTAATAAAGGGTCCCAAATGTATCTAGTATCAAAAGAAAACACACCAAATCTTTATCACTGAATGGCAGCAATCAAGCACAATAGTTGGGCTTAATTTAAGGGAGAAATTAATGAACAAACAATTAGGTCCTTGTAAGATAAGACGTTTCGAAACCTGCTCGGTTTCCCCATTAAGGTGCGACTGCGGGAGAGTTGCAGCTTGGCCTTTTAGCCCACTTATTCTCAACTGCCGGGTCAATGAACGCAAACTATGCTTGTAAGAAGAGGGAAGGGCTTCCAGGGAGCGATTAGCATCCGCATGCGTCTATTGAATGTGCCGTGACTCAAGCATACGAGCCTCCCGCACCATTTTGCCTCGGTGTCCCGCACAATGGTTCTTTCAAAGTCAATCCTGCGGTCACCTGTCTGGCAGCGCTCGCTTAGCGCGCTCCCTTCTCTGTACTGTCTGACATACGCTTTGTGCTATTTCATCCCTTCCGTCGAATTCTGACTTCCCCAACCAGCTTTGCATCGGGCGAGGTATTTGTCGAAACTTTCCGGACTGTCGAAAACCGGTTCCACCGCCGCTTTCACCGTGCTAGCGCAAGGTGCTCAGGACAGTCCAGTGAACAATAGCAGCGCCCAGGTGCCCTCATTGCAAAGGTCTATACGACGCCAAGCACTCGGCGAAGGAGATTTTTTGTACCACGGTTTGGGCTTTTTCTTTAGGATGCTCGTCTCTGGTGCGGGGGACGAGCTGGTGATGGTAGTTTTCGTCTTCTGTGTTGTTTGGTTGGCGTCTATGTCTCACTTTAATTAAACTTTGCTTCCACAAGCAGACAGATTTCTATCGAATGCTTTCCTGTAGTCAAAAGCTGTTCTGTAGTAATTAATTATTGAGTATGGTGTTCGTACCGCGAGTTTTTCTCTTTTTTTTATCGGAGTGAATTAAGGGTTTACGAAAAATGTCTGATCACAAATGGTTGAGTAGTTGACATATGATTCAGGCATGACCAGATTTACTCGTGTAATGAACACACCCCTACCCAGGCTGTCAAAAAGTACTAGTTTTCCTCTCGCGTGATGAAGGCACCTCTCTTTTTTTTTTGCCGCGCAGCCTGCCAATAATGACAGGGAATGCAAGAAGGTGCATTTTTTTTAACACCGAAACAACGCTGTAATATCAAGCACCACGTCTCGAATGTTAAGACTACTATACCTCATCCTACAAGACAAATAGTTAATAGTGCTCCACTCCTCGATCGGCAAATTAATGCTTAGCACACTAAGAGAACCGTCAATCAAATACAACAGTAGTTTCAAGAAAGAAGATTTCACTAAGACCAGTTCCTAGCCACAGAAGTTCTTTTAGTGCTTCTGACTATCGCCTTCGAATCGAACATTGAAACGAAACTGACTGCTCTTAAGATTTCACTAAGACCAGTTCCTAGCCACACAAGTTCTTTTAGTACTTCTGACTATCGCCTTCGAATCGAACATTGAAACGAAACTGACTGCTCTATAAAAACAAAATACTCTCACTCGTTGACGCGTATGTTACCCTCATACGTATTCGCGGTGATGCTGGAAGACCGTGGTATTCTAACGCGCTAAGGAGACTATAGCAAAGAAAAAACGCCTCTACCTTGAGGATAAAATTTCCACTTTTGGTACTAAATAGAAAAAAATAATTTACAAGTCTCATCGAATGCACAGGTTTAATAAGGTGCACTAAAAATAATTTCTTTCACCGGGACCAGCCCAATATTTTCCTTAGTAACCATAAGAAATTTTGGACCCCCTGACGCCAAGCACAAACGTTCACACAAAACATTACTGATCTATCAAAATGGGTCATCTCTTCCCGCCGAAAATCGTTCACACGTCATGAATTCATATTTTTCGTCCGTCTTCACCCATGAACTCACCCCTTCCATCATCCTACAATTTAGATTTTTATCAGATGCCCTCCACTCACATTGCAACGGAAGGTATAATGAAAAAAAAATCGGAAAGGACACTCAAGCGCCGCCTGAAGGGCATGACGCGGTAGAGTAGTGGGCGCGACCGTACTAAATTTCGGCATGCATTAATCGATTATTGCAGGGAATAAATGATATATTGCAGATCAGTCGCCAGCCAGTACTTTGACCAGTTACACATTTTATTTTTGTTCTTGTTGTTCTTGCCTCTTAAAGCCTGTCTGCCAGTCTGCATTAATTCAACATTGTATCGTGACTTTATCGCATCCAGTTGTATTGTATTACATGATGTTGCATCGTATTATTTCTCTGCATCTGATGTATTTTGTTCGCCGCCCCTCTCTCTTATGCAATGTCCCAACAGGGGCACTTAAGGGCAAAATAATGATGATGAATGATGATTATTATTGTGGCTGGGCATCACGCTGAGTACTGTTAGTTCCTCTAGAGTGAAACTCAAGTTGTGCTCTATTCAGGCATAATCAAAGGCTGCTAGGCGGGTTATATGCGCAGGTTTAAGACAAAATTTGTTTAATATTCTTTAGACCACGAAAACCATGCACGGGAGTTGTTTTGGTTACTTAGGTGAGTCGTACCGGGTGAATTGTATGTTATTCCGCCAGCCTAATTTTAGAGCGCAGCTCTTAATGCCAGTTCGCGGTTTCAGCGTAACCGCTGGATAGGTATAGGGGGGTCCAGGTGGTAGCCCTATCGCAGGTGGCACCAATCAACCTGGGGCAAAAGATCCTTCTCGGCCTCTTACACTTAGATAAACGACATATTTGTTTCAGCAAAATAAAGTGAAATGTCGTGCGGGAATACATATATAGTATACATCCTTACGGTGTCGTTTTACGGTTTCGTTTATTTTTTACCTTGGAGTAGTATAATGGAACAAAGAAACGCAAAGAACGCTACAGGCATTTGTTTGATAACTACGTCAGAGAACCAAGAAACTGGCTCATGCTCTGTGCATCTTGTTGGGAGAGCAGTGGTGGTTGTGTCTACGTACAGGCGGGATTATCCTTGCTGTGGACGGTCGGCAATTGCTCCACCTGAGTCTCTTAAACAATGTCTCTACCACTGTCCCCTAAAGCCAGACTTCCCGACAAACTTCTGAAGTGTTTTTATCACTGCTGGTCGCTCAGTTCATGAAAGCTCAGGGTACATGATGCGAGGGACGGCGTCCAACAGAACGTTCAGTCTGCTCAGATTGCATGGAGTGTCTCACTGCCGTGACGAAAAAATGTGGAGTGCAGCATTCTTTGCCGTAGTGCCAGTTCATGTCAGATAATTGAAGCTCCAGAAACAGTCATTTTTTTATTTACACAACACTACAGACCTTTTGCTTGGGTCCAAGGAGGAAGGGCAAAAAAAAAACAATTAAAGCGCAATCAATCAGGGATAAAAACCATGCACCAAAAATAAAATTAAAGAAGATGCCAATACAGTATCTAAAAATCCTCATGAAGTGGCTTCAAAAAGTCACCAGTGGATATATCAAGCTCTCAGGGAGGGTATTCCAATCGGCAACAATCTCCGGAATAAAAAGAAAACTTAAAAGCTTGGTTTATTAGTTTGGTTTATTAGGGTTAACGTCCCAAAGCGACTCAGGCTATGAGGGACACCGTAGTGAAGGGCTCTAGAAATTTCCACCACCTGGGGTTCTTTAACGTGCACTGACATCGCACAGCACATGGGCCTCTAGCATTTCACCTTCATCGAAATACGGCCGCCGCGGCCGGGATCGAACCCGCGTCTTTCGGGTCAGCAGCCGAGCGCCGTAACCACTCAGCCACCACGGCGGGGCAAAACTTAAAAGCATTCGTTTTCGCGAAGTATGGCGCGAAACTATTATCGTGGTGATGACGAGTTTTACCATTTCAGGAAAATGTACATTGGATCATGCCGATGAAAGAGCTGGTTCATTGATCCGCCGCAAAGACAGGCGACATCAATTACAGAACCAAGATGGTACCTTGCAACTCCACAAATGATTGCTGAGATTGACCTTTTGGAGGCTTCCATTGCGTTCGCCCAAAAATTGTTCTCCAAACATCCGATATACCTGCTTTCAGCGTCTTTGATTGTTTATTTTTTTATAAATTTTAATTTGCCTTCAAAGCACGGGTCTAAATCCTGGAGTTCACTAAGGTGGCACTTTGAGCTAGTTGGTATGACACAGCGAATATATACTGCGCCGGAGAGACATGGCACACAGTGTGTCACTGCATGCTGTTTTTCCCGAGGTGTATCTCTTCTCTTCCTTACAACTCGTCAGAAAGAACCACGGAAAGCATTCTCGCATCCTTCTCAAGGGCCGCTATCTAGCTAGGGTTTTAAGACAAGCCTTTAATGCCTCATACTGTCGTCAGCAGACTTGTCGGCAGATTTGTCCGCGTTTCAGCGTCACTACTCAGAAACAAACTGCGTCGAGGCTGGGAATCGAACCAGGGCCTTTGGCATTTGAAGCGGAGACGCTACCACTCCGCCACGAAGGCTCAAGGTTTGAGCTGCAATAAAGGCGCATCTAGTGAAAGCATGGGTTTCACAAAAAAATTAAAAAAATAAAAAATAAGGAAAGAAAAATAAAAAACAACAATAAGAAACGAAACAAAAATAAATATAAAATGAAACATGGAAAATAAAAACAATAAAAATAAGAAACGATACAAAAATAAAAAAGTGAAAATAAAAATACATAAAAAACAAACAGTGCGCCAGGAAAGGCTTTCCCCTTGCAGCACTTTAGAGAGCCAAAGTGCCCCGTGAATGTTTTTCAATCTATGCAGCGTCCTCGCCCCCTCAAGCACCTACCTAACAGGCACCTCAAAGATCTTGCCTTTTCCGGCCCCTCTCTTTCTTCTCACTGAGCGCCTTTAGGCGCAGCGGAAGCTTCAAGCATCATTGAAACTTTTAGCCCACGAAAGCCTTTCCTGCTTCCCCCTTCTCCCACAGTGTGGAAGGTATTCCGAAAAAAGGTTAGCCCGACCACCAAACCCAGTCGCGGTGTTCCCTCCCGCCTGCCCGCGTGCGGCTATGCGAGGCAGGAAAGGGGAAAAGAAAAGAGAGAGGAAGAGCTCAGGGTGAAGCGGCCCGTTGTGGCAGTCTGCCGAACTAAACGGCCATGTCCCGGAAAGCTGGGCTTGGGTTGCAAGTGCCGTGGCGGTGCAGTGAGAGTGCAGCGCCAATTCATGCAGCTCAAGTTTAGCTTGGCCCTGGCTGCTTCCAAAACTAATGGTCGAGTGTAGGCCTGGTCGACTGCTAGCCTTGGCGCTGCCACCAAATTGTAGCCCCCAGCGTATATCAACGGCTGCCGACATCCCGAACCGTACGAAGAAGATATGAAGTACATTGCAGCGAGGTGTTGCCATGCATCAGCTTCGATGCAACCTCACGGCAGCTGAGCGAAACACACGTGTGTCCTTTTACTGAACATGACTGAGGTGTGCGCACGCCGACTTGCATGTCAAGCGGATGTTGCAACAACGTACATAATGCTGCATGCGTGTGTGAACTTTTTAGTTAACATAACCGGCTTCCAGTACTGTTATAACTTTATTACTCCAAAGGAAAGACGGCGGTGACGGGTGCGTCGAGAGCACAGTGGTTGAGAGATGCAAGGTACGTGCAAGCGAGGGTCGTCGCCTTCTCGGGTGGCCACTCACTTTCCATCAGAGTCGGGCCGGTGTGGGCTCATCGATGAGTGGACTAATTTGAGTATCTCCGCCGTTTATCGCAAAGCGCAAGCCAATGTCGTGCAAGCAGTCGTCTGCTTCCAAGGTGGCTGCAGCGGCACCATTTTGGCACAGACCACTGAGGAGGAGCACAGTTTTCCTGAAGTCATCATCATCATCATCAGCCTGACTACACCCACTGCAAGGCAAAGGCCTCTCCCATGTCTCTCCAATTAACCCTGTACCAGTTACGGCCACCATACCCCCACAAACTCCTTAAACTCATCCACCCATCTAATTTTCTGCCGCCCCCTGCTACATTTACCTTCTCATGGAATCCACTCTGTTACCCTTAAGGACCATCAGTTACTTTACCTTCTCATTATAAGTCCTGGCCAAGCTCACTTCTTCCTCTTGATTTCGACTAGGAATTCAACTGCATGGTGCCAAATAATCTTTCTGGGACATGAATTCAGCAGTGAGGGCATTGCACCTATGCATTCCAGGGTGGAAGCAGTCACTCGGGCAGTAGTGCCAAAAGATGAGTCAGCGTTACGATCGTTCTCGGGGCTCGCCGGCTATTATTCGCGTTTTGTGCCACACTATGCGGACGTTGTGGAGTCAATGAGAAAACTCTTGCACAAGGAGCAAGCATTCCTCTGGGACGAAGCCGCGCAGCAGATTTGATGCAGTCAGAGCAGCATTATCATCATGCAGTGTCATCCACCTGTTTGAACCAGACTTGCCAGTGGTTGTGTCTACCAATGCAACCGACACAGGATTCGGAGCTGTGCTGCAACAGCAGGCTGGGAAAGAGCTGCGAACTGTAGCCTTTGCATCCCGATCATTAACAGCTGCCGAACGCAAGTATTCCGCTGGAGAAAAAGAGTCTCTGGCATGTCTCTTTGCATGTGAGCATTGGCACGTTTACTTGTGGAGCCGACGGTTTCTTCTCTGAACTGGTCATCAGGCGTTGGTGACCTTATTGTCGTCGGGAGGTGCCGGTAGAAGGCCGCTACAAATCAAGGTGGTCTGCCTGACATCTGTATTACAACTTTGACATCGTGTACCAACAGGGAAGCGATAACGTAGTTGCTGATTCCTCGTCCAGGTTAGCACTCATGTCTGCTGCTGAGCCGGAGTTGGATGAAGAAGTGGTGTCCGTGGTATTGTCTTGTATCACCAAAGAACAACTTCAAATAGCTACTGCTGAGGATGTAACCTTACGGACTATGGCTGAATACATTGCATCTGCAGTGATGGAAGCAGCATTTTACTTTTTGGAGCAGATTTCGGAGCAGTAAAAATGCCAGTTTGGAGCAGCCATTGGTGTTTTCGGAGCAGAAAAAATACCAGTTTGGAGCAGCCATTGGTGTTTTCGGAGCAGAAAAAATACCAGTTTGGAGCAACCATTGTTGTTTTTGGAGCAGATGGCGAATAAATTAGGCCAGTGTACCTCCCGTGTTGAAAGCATCACTGAAGCGACTGACAATTACAGCTATTTATTATGAAACACACTGTACATTTCACACAACAGTCAACACGAATGACAAGAAATGAACAATTAAGAATGTGAATAGTTACAGATGGTGTGGTAAAACAAGTTAAATATTTAAAACACCAGTTCTTGTGGCAGAAATAGATCAAAGCCAAAAAAGGGGAGCAACATGATGTGAACTAGAAGAAACCACAGTCACTAATGACACTTGCCACAAAAGAAGTAGAAGTTCAGAATCAATCCGAGCCTGAAGTAGTCAGTCACTCAACACATTTCACAATAGTCTGCACGTTACACTCTACGAGCCCGCACTTTTTCTTTTGAAGCTTCAAGCTTGCAGAGAGCACCCGCGAGCCTTTCCTGTCCTTTCTTAAGTAGTTCCTGGCCACTTTAAATGTCATCAAAAGTTTTTACCTTCATTCCTTTTGCAATCAATGCTTCTGCATTGCAAAGCATCTTTTTTGCTGACTGAATCTCTATTTGCAGGTCCTGCTTTTGACATCCTTTTGTTGAATTTTGGCCATGGTCAAGTTAGCTTCTTTAGGCAGCTGGCTCACACTCAGCACTCAGTCTTTCTTGGTAGCGTTTATATGACTGTTTCACAGCAGTGAGCATGTCACGTTTGACTGGAATGGTAGAGACGTTCTTGTCATACCTTTTCGCAAATGACTGTATGGCTCGCAATCCATTCACGCTTTCAATAGACAGTTTGCTGCGCTCCTGTAGGATCCGGCGATTTTCACTAAAACCCCTCTCCACATCAGCGTTGCCATGTGAAAGCGAAAGCAGGGCTTTTACAAGCTTTCCTACCAGAGGATATTTAATGCCACCATTTTTGTTCTGTAGGCTGAAGACATGTTGCCATGTGCTGTCAAGTCGTTTACATGAATACACGCACAGCGCTTCAGATGAAATCAGTGAAAATTCATCCATTAGGGCTGAGACTTCCTTGGGAGCAATCACCTCTGGAACTTGCTGGGCCAAGTTTCGAAATGCCACAGCTGAGCTTTCTTCCTGTGCGCTGCTTAGGTCAAGACACCTAAGATCTTTTAACACACCATTGTCAAAGGGCAACCTTGAAAGTAGGTAACCCGCAGACTTCATAAAGAAAGTACGTGCCCCCAGCCTAAACAATTTTTTTTTCTGCTGAGCAGTTCGTGATGAAGCCCTCTGTGTCCACACCTATCTCAACAACTTCCTTCCAGTTTCCTGGACATTCAACGTCAAGAGATTTCAGCTGTTCCCCTGTCAGGTCACGATACACATCACTTCGCACGAAACGGCTGAGAACTTTCTTGGTCAGCTGTGCCATTTCTTCGTACAGAATGTGGAGTAGAGGTTCAGAGCACTGGAAAAGTTTCAAGAATCCAACAAAAAGATCTGCGACATTCCTCAGAAAAACTGCCTTTGGGAAGAGGTCTTTCCTGCTGAGACTTTGTCGGAGGCGCTTGTACATTGTGCCAGAAGAGTGAGCCGTTTGCTTCACGTCTAATAGCATGGACTTAAGCGCCGGATACTGCTCAATAAAGCGCTCAAGGGCAGGACCTAGGGTGAGCCAACGTGAATTTACATGCCGAAGGAAGACACTTTCTGGTAGGCCAAGACACTTTTGGTGTGCTTTGAGCACAGCACTTTGAACAGCAGAGTTTTCCAGGTAGTAGTACACATCTAACAAAGTTGATTCCACTTCACTGCCAAACGCTTCAATTCCTTTTGCAAAACTGTTGTGAACTTTGTGTAAACTACACTCTCCTATGTCTAGCAGTGCAGGATTTACATCTTCCTTAAGCTTTCTTTTCAAACTCTTCATAACATTAGGGCCATCACTGTAGAAGCTCAACATATTCCTTTGAGGAAGGTCTTGAATGCCTTCCTTCACGTGTGCAAGTAAAACATCTGAGGTTGCACTCCCTAAGTGAAATGAAAAGTGCTCCACCACAACCTGCTTGCAAACTTCAGAAAAGTACCTAACTACAATGTCCAGCTGTTGGCACCGTTGTTCCGGAAGGGGAGTTTCGTCGATTTGGATGGTGTAGTACACACCTGCCTTGTTAAGTTCATCAACAACTGCTCTTTTAAAATATGGCCCAAGGCCATCCGACACTATATACGAGACTTTTTTTCTGCCACACTGAAATTCTTTTGCAACCTTTGAATCTGGAAACATCAGAGGAATCATCAAAGCTCTGGCAGGCCTTCCAGATGATCTGGAAGGCCTGCCAGAGCTTTTAGTTCCAGAGCTAATGCCCTACCATGAGGTGCAGGTGGCCAAAAATGGACAGGGAGGTGGAACATGCAGTGAGAAGCTGCCATGTTTGCCAAGCAGCTGACAAGCAAAACCAGTTCATGCACCCCTGCAGCCTGTTGCGTTTCCGGAAATGCCATGGCAAAGGTTGGCTACCGACATTACAGGCCCTTTAATTTGCAGCAGGCCAACCCGAAGTTCATAATAACTCTCATAGACTATCATTCCAAGTGGTCAGAAGATTGCTTCACCAATGCAGTGACGTCTGAAGTCGTCGTCGACTTTTTGCGTGGTGTCTTCAGCTGTAAAGGCTACCCGGGAGAACTCGTCTCGGACAATGGACCCCAGTTTGAGTCCCAAGTGTTTGAAAATTTCCTGAAGTAGAGGGGCATCAAACATTGTGTATCTTCAGTCTACTATCCCCAAGCTAATGGCTTGGTTGAGAAGTTTAAAAGAAGCCTGAAGGACTTCATTCAACTTTTTGTCTTGGAAGGCCGATGCATCCAGTCGGCTGTAGAGTATTTGGCCGTGTACCGGGCGACCCCACATGCTACTACGGGAGTCTCGCCAGCTATGCTACTTCATCACTGCCAGCCCAGAACCCGTCTCGACATTGTGGGCATACCATCGAGGGAGCCTGCCTTGGCTATGCGCCGGCTACGTGCCCGTCTTCGGGCAAAGCAGACATCAATGAAGACTTACACTGACGAGAGGCGAGCTGCGAAGGCTCTGAAGTACCGGGCGGGAAGTTATGTGCGAGTCCGTTACTCAGCACGCACGGCCCGGGAAAGGCGGGCTATCATACTCCAAGCCCTTGCGAATAAGAAAGAAGCTAAGTCCAAGCTTTCTCTTCTGGCGGAAATAGTTTCACTCTGCCTGCAGGGTGGCCGCACATGGAACGCATCCAAGGTGGTGTCTGTTCCAGAGAAATGTCTGACCGAGAGGAACCAGCAGTTGTGCCAACTGCCTACTGGGGGGGGGACTGAAACCCAGGTGCTGCGGACAACTCGAAACTGCATCTGAAACTCCAACACCACTTTTGAGATTACCGCCCGATGCCTCAGGTTCATTTCAACCCCCCCGAAAACGAGTCCTTCAGTAGTGGGATCAAGAGAACCTTCGACTAGGCAAGACGGATGCAGTCACGTTTCCGGTACCTGTATGCGACTTTTTTTTTGCGAAGAGGATGGTGTGGTGCTCCCATGTGTAGTTTTTCCTTGTTGCGTGTTAACCTGCTGAACTCAATTCTGTGCAAGTAACATAGTGCGCCCCCCTAGCCGAGAAGCCGCTTACCGCAAATCTGTTCTCGCTTAGGCGAGCGCGGCCTCGGCCGCTTATCAGTTTTTTGAGCAGCGTCCGCTCCGGCGGACGCAGTTCTTGCTGCGACGCACGTCTTTTCATTCCTTTTTCTCTTTCCTCTGATCTTTCAACTCTCCTCTGTCTGCACGTGGCAGCGGTGGTGGCTCGGCTCGAGCCAGTAGGCAGGCCCGTGCAATTTCCTTTTCATCCTTCTCTCAGTCACAACAACAATAAATGCTCTTTTTGTTTGTTCGCCGTTACTGGAGGATGGACTCTGTGCCCGTAGTCTTACTTTCGCGCCTTTTTCTCTCGGCTGCAATGCAACAATATAGACAAGCGAGTGGCAACAAATGCCTAATTGCCATCAGGTGCCTATCTATAATAGTTCACCATGAGAGTTTAGTTGATCACTGTACTAGTTAACATGTTTCTTCTGGTTTCGTACGTCCGCCAATACTGGTAATCACCATCAGCTTGACTACGCCCACTGGAGGGCAAAGGTCTCTCCCATTACTCTCCAATTAACCCTGTACGAGCTACGGCCACCATACCCCCACAAACTCATCCACCCATCTAACTTTCTGCCGCCCTCTGCCACACTTGCAATCCACTCCGTTACCTTTAAGGCCCGTCAGTTACTTTACCTTCTCATTACATGTCCTGCCCAAGCCCACTTCTCCCTTTTGTTTTGGACAAGAAATTCAACTGCATTTTTTAGATACAATCCCTGGTATGCCACTTAAACTAGGGCTGGGCTCAAATTGCAAACATTTCTGGCAGGTTTAAGGCTTGAAACACGCTCAAATATACAGTTGCCAGGGAAGAATCACAGCTATGGATGGGCTGAGCTTCAGTCTCATTGCCACCAACTCAAACCAATGGCTTGCTGGAATACAGAGACGCCAACTGTTATAACAAGATAATGCTATACAGATTTGGAGCAGGTAGTAACCGCCGGTCTGGATCAGAGTGAACTAGAAGAATCAGAATGGGGTGGTGCGCAATGAACGATAGTCAGCTGCATCTTACCAGTACTCATTTAGTGGTCAGAAAATTGAGGCTAACAAAAGTGTGCAACTTAAGTTGAGGACAACGCAGAGAGCTAAGGACAGAAAAATGAGAGGTGTAATGTTCAGAGACAGGAAGAGGGCAGAGTCAGTCAGGGAACAAATGTGGGTTAATGACATCCTGGTCAAAATCAAGTGGAAGAAATTGGCTTGGAGAGAGCATGTAATGAGCTGGCACGATAACTGATGGCCCTTAATGGTAACGGAGATTCCAAGAGGAGGCAACCATGGCAGGAAGTGGCAGAAAGTAGGTGGGCGAATGAGATCAAGTGGTTTGCGGGGATAAAATGGCCAAAGCTGGCAAAGGACAGGATTAATTGGTAAAACATCGGAAAGGCCTTTGCCACCCATCAACATGGGCTTCGCCGCTGTGAGAACTCCTCCCTCAATATTGATACAAGTGATACATGCATTCGAAGAAGAGACAGAAGTAGTGCATGCGCTAGAAGAGGAAGAAGTTAGTTGGCTCTCTCGCGCGCGCTCGAACCACTGGGTGACCGCCGCAGGTTTTTCGTCTCTGCGCGGGTGTTCTTTTTGGCGTTGCACGCTACAGTTTGGTGGAGCAGTGCTGGGTACGCTTCCCGACCTGCAAACTCCGTACAGCGTCACTACGGACCTCACACCGGTTCACCAGCGACCCAGCCGCCGTCTCCGCGGAGAGTCGCCTGAATTTGGGCCCCTTCCCCCGCCAACAAGGACGACGCAGCCTCGACCGCCGAGTCCAACTGACATGGCCACTGACACCAGGACCCAGCCGCCGATCCAGCCTCTACCGTCGAGTCCAACTGCCATGGCCGCTGACACCAGGCCCCTGGCGCCGATCCTTTGCCACCCACCGCGAACACCGCCATCTTTTCACGGTGACGTGTTCGAAGACGCTGAGGTCTGGCTGGAGACGTTCGAGCGGGTCGCACGCTACAACGGCTGGTGCGACGAGCGCAAGCTGAATAACGTCTACTTTGCCCTGGAAGAGTCTGCTCGGACGTGGTTTGAAAACCACGAGGCTACACTTCCCACCTGGGAGACGTTTTGCCGGAGTCTCCTGGCTACGTTCCCCAACGCTGACCGCCGGGAGAAGGCTGAAGCTGCGCTGCACTCCCGAAATCAGCGCACGAACGAAAGCGTGCGCATGTACACCGAAGACATGGCCCGTCTTTTCAAGCGCGCCGACCCCAACATGACAGAGGAGAAGAAGCTGCGCCATCTCATGCGTGGGGTTAAGCAGGAGCTGTTCGCGGGCCTCGTGCGCAGCCCACCCCGCACGGTGGCGGAATTTCTAACCGAGGCGACCACGATGGAGACGACGCTGCAACAACGGGCTCGCCAGTACAACCGGGACATCAACTGCATGGTGCCCGAAGGCTTTTCGTCGTGTCTCGGCGGCAGTGCAGACACCTTGCGTGAACTAATTCGCTCCGTTGTCCGGGAGGAACTGCAACGGATCCATCTGCCTCAGGTTGCACCTGCGCCGCTGGCAGCGCTGTCCGAAGTTGTCAGGGACGAGGTGCGACAGGCTGCGCAGGCACCTCCTGTCCCCGAAGCGCCATCCCGGTTCGATGACCGACCCACGTACGCATCTGTTGTACGTCGCACGACAGGCTACGGTCCCATTGCCCCAACGCCTGGCGTGAGCAACATCGGCACATGTCACGCAAGCGTGCCTGGCTACGGTGTGACCCCGTCGACCTCCGTGAGTAACATCGCCACGTATTCTCCAACCGCATCTGCTACAGCTGGGCCACGCCCTCGCAAGTCGGATTTGTGGCGTACACCGGACCGCAGGCCTCTCTGCTACCACTGTGGGGAGCCTGGTCACCTCTACCGCGCCTGTCCGTACCGCCAAGTGGGCCTTCGCGGTTTCCATCCCGACGCACCCTGCCCTCAGAACGGCGAACGACCGCATGAGATTGCACAGCATCTCTGGGCACGCCAGAACCCTGCCTACTCTGGAAGGCGCGAGTCCCGTTCCCCTTCGCCTCTCCGTTATCGCTCTTCCAGCCCTGGCCGCCAGAGTAGCTCTGCTAGCCGTCGCTCGCCGAGTCCGCGTCGGGAAAACTAACACCAGCGACCTCTGGAGGCAAGGCCGCTGACGTCGGGACGTGTCAAGATCCTCCATCGCGGAACCCTGGAGCCGACGATACCCGGACAGAGATAGGCAGCGACAGTATCAGATACGCTGCATCCGATTTGCGTGTGACAATTGATGGCACTGACATTACCGCGGTGCTCGATATCGGTGCTGATTACTCTGTTATGAGCCGTGCCTTCGCTGGAGAACTTAAGAAGGTTCTGACACCGTGGACGGGGACCCCCATTCGCACCGCTGGTGGCCACCTAATTTCCCCTGTGGGCAAGTGCACGGCTAGAGTTGGGATTAGTGGTTTTACGTACGTTGGTGAATTTGTCGTACTCCCCGAGTGTTCCAGAGACTTGATTCTGGGGATCGACTTCCTGCAGTCGAACGGCGCTGTGATTGACTTTCAGGAGGCACGTGTCACGTTCTCGACCAAACAGGCCGTGGCGCGCTTTTACTCCCGCGATCCCTGCAGCAACGCTCTGCGCATTGTCGAGAACGACGTCACGGTGCCGCCGCGGTGCAGTGTTCTGGTGCTCGTGCGGAATGACCTCTTTCATGACTACGAGGGCCTAGCGGACAGCCATAGTCCACTGCTGCTTAAGCGGGGACTTGCCGTTGCAAGAGGTCTCGTCCAACTACGTGACGGCCGCACCCACGTCCTCCTGACTAACTTTGCCAACGAATATCAGCACCTGGCCAAAGGCATGGCTATTGCCTTCCTCCACGACGTTGCTGAGGTTCCAGGTTTGTGCACCGTGGGAGGACCCTCTCCGGAGTATGCTGGCCCACATCACGTTCTTCAGTCAGTCAAAATAAATCCTGCCTTGCCGTCGGTTCAGAGGGATCTTCTGTCGGCCCTCTTGGCAGAATTTGCGGACTGTTTCGCTACGTGCTCGAAGGTCGGCCGAACTCCACTCGCCAAGCATCGTATCATCACTGACGAGACTACGCGACCCGTCTGCCAGCGCCCATATCGTGTTTCCCCGGTGGAGAGAGAAGCCATTCAGAATCAGGTTGCCGAGATGCTTGCAGACGATGTCATTCAGCCGTCCACCAGTCCGTGGGCATCGCCTGTGGTTCTTGTAAAAAAGAAGGACAATACTCTGCGTTTCTGCGTGGACTACAGGAAACTTAACAGCGTGACCAAAAAGGACGTTTACCCGCTGCCCAGGATAGATGACGCGCTCGACCGATTGCGGAACGCCAGATACTTCTCGTCATTGGATCTTAAAAGCGGGTACTGGCAAATCGAAGTGGACGAGAGAGACCGGGAGAAGACGGCTTTCGTGACGCCTGACGGCCTCTATGAGTTTAAAGTGCTCCCATTTGGTCTGTGCTCAGCACCGGCCACTTTCCAACGCATGATGGACACTGTCCTCTCCGGCTTGAAATGGCAGTCCTGCCTGGTGTACCTGGACGATGTCGTTATATTTTCGCCCACCTTTGACCAACACTTGGAGCGGTTGCGCATTGTGCTACAAGCGCTCAAATCCGCGCAACTCACCATCAAAGCCGAGAAATGCCATTTTGGCTTTGAGGAACTTCGCTTTCTTGGTCACGTTGTCAGCGCACAAGGTGTTCGCCCGGACCCTGACAAGACTGCTGCCGTCTCAGGTTTTCCACGCCCAACTGACAAGAAGGCCGTTCGCCGGTTTTTAGGCCTGTGCTCCTATTATAGGCGCTTTATTCAAGATTTCTCGAAAATCGCGGAACCGCTGAACGCACTGACCCGCGACGACACGCCCTTCCTGTGGGGGACCGACGAAGAGGCTGCATTTGTCGAGCTTCGCAGCCGTCTGCAAAGCACTCCGATACTCGGCCATTTCGACGAGCATGCTGCCACGGACATCCACACTGACGCCAGCAATGTTGGCCTTGGTGCAGTACTGATCCAGTGGCAAGACGGTGCAGAACGGGTCATCAGTTATGCTAGTCGGACACTTACGCGCTCCGAGACCAATTATTCTACGACGGAGAAAGAATGTCTTGCAGTGATATGGGCCATCTGCAAGTTCCGACCGTACCTCTACGGACGACCCTTCCGTGTGGTAAGCGACCACCACTCCTTATGCTGGCTGGCGAGCCTCAAAGACCCCTCAGGACGCTTGGCTAGATGGAGCTTACGCTTGCAAGAATACGACTTGACAGTAGTTTACAAGTCTGGCCGCAAGCATCAGGATGCGGATTGTCTGTCGCGCGCGCCTATCCCAATCAATACCGAAGAAACCACCGATGATTTTCCTTTCCTGGGCTCTGTTAGTACCACCCAAATGGCGCAGCTTCAGAGGGCGGACACGGAGTTGGCGCCGCTCATCGATTACCTCGAAGGCAGTGAAGCTCCCATTCCGCGTGTTTTTCTTCGAGGGCTTCACACCTTCACTTTACGGTCTGGTGTTCTCTACAAGCGCAACTTTGCCAACAGCGAAGAAGTGTTCCTACTTGTCGTACCATCACAGCTGCGGTCTGAGATCTTGAGTGCCTGTCATGATGCACCCTCCGCCGGCCACCTTGGAGTCAGCCGTACACTCGCGCGGATTAGACAAAAGTATTATTGGCCCAGGTTACTCCCATCGGTGCGGGCCTACGTCAAAACATGCCGTGAATGCCAACGTCGGAAGACTCCTCCATTGAAACCGGCCGGATTTCTTCACCCCGTCGATCCACCGAAGACCCCTTTCCATCAAGTGGGCATGGACCTCCTTGGCCCATTTCCGAAGTCTTCGTCTGGAAAGCGTTGGATAGTCGTTGCGACTGACTACCTCACACGGTACGCTGAGACCACGTCTCTTGCCAAAGGCACTGCTGCTGAAGTGGCGCAGTTCTTCGTCCACAACATTGTCTTGCGTCATGGAGCACCCGCCGTTGTTGTTACTGACCGGGGAACTGCTTTCACGGCCCGCTTAACCCAGTCCGTGATGACTCTGACGCACACGAGCCACCGACGTGCTACGGCGTATCACCCGCAGACAAACGGGTTGGTAGAGCGACTCAACCGCACACTAGCCGACATGCTATCAATGTACGTTGACGTCGAGCATCGAACTTGGGATGCCATTCTGCCGTACGTAACGTTTGCGTACAACACCGCCCTGCAGGAAACAACCCGACTGGCCCCCTTTCAGCTTGTCTTCGGTCGCCAGGTGACCACTCCGTTGGATGCTATGTTGCCCGTCGACCCTTACTGCGACTCTGACGCTGACATCGACGTAGATACCTTCGTTCAGCGTGCTGAGGAAGCGCGTCAACTGGCCCGCCTGCGCATCCACCGTCAACAGGAGGCTGCCGCCACTAAGTACAACTGTGGACGCCGTTTCGTCAGTTATGCTCCCGGCGACCTTGTGTGGATTTGGATACCTGTTCGTCGCCGCGGGCTCTCTGAAAAGCTGCTGCGCCGATACTTCGGCCCTTACGAAGTAGTGCGCCGCATCAGTGATGTGACTTATGCAGTTGCTCCCGCCCCGACAGCTTGTTCATCGCGCCGGTCGCACCGAACTGAAGTCGTACACGTTGTTCGCATGAAGCCTTACCACGACCGGCTACCTGACTGAACTGCGGTCCACTGCAGCTGTGTTCTACCCTTTCGCTGACTTTTCTCTCCTAGCCGCATCGTGTCGATGCTGCAGAAGAGGGGGGCAGTGATACATGCATTCGAAGAAGAGACAGAAGTAGTGCATGCGCTAGAAGAGGAAGAAGTTAGTTGGCTCTCTCGCGCGCGCTCGAACCACTGGGTGACCGCCGCAGGTTTTTCGTCTCTGCGCGGGTGTTCTTTTTGGCGTTGCACGCTACAATATAGTGCTCCTTGAGCAGTCTCTGGGAGGCTATGTACCATTTATCAGACTCACAGAGGGAAAGAAGAAACCTTTATTTGGCAAGAAAGTTACGTAGGGCCTGGTTACACTGCCCTGTTATATAGGCAGCAGGTCAAGTTTACAGGTGATCACATAGGCGCATTTGAGGGTCCGCGTTGCATGTCCAGGTCCGAGCAGCAGGGTCTCCCCGTCGCCAGGATGCAGGATTTCCCTGAATTCTGGACAGTATGTTTGTGGACACAATGTAGAGTGGCCACTTTTTCACTCTGTTCACCGGTCCCATGTCATCAACATATTGCTGAATGCTCGCCAGCATCTCTTCCTGCAGGCGGACACGTTCACCCTCTTCCTTAAAGGGGCCCTGCGACGCAGACAAAGCATGAGGTTTGTATGCAGAGTAAGGAATATTGTAACTCCTGAACGCCCAAAGAGACAGCCAAAATTATAATAGTTAATATTTTAATTTTCTCCAGACATGCCCACTTCGAGCTGATGGTATCGCGAAGGAGCAGCCATTTTCGACAACAGAAATGAGGTGGCATCCAGATTGGCGCTGCCTTTGACTGGTTGGCCATCCAGATTGAATATTGTTTTTTCATACTCGCGAAATGGATCCAAAATATTATGACTGAGTACTCAAAGCTTTTCGCATGCCACAAAAACTGGAAAGTAGCAGCGCAAGAAAGCAAAAACCAATAAGAATACCGCTAGGGACGACAATTTCATTCCACTTCAAGAATTCGTGGGGGCGAGTGCAGTTCAAATCACACACAAAGGTGGCAGTGAAAAATAAGGAGTGCCAGTTGACATCTTTCCCAAAAATGTCAAACAAAGACTGGACAAGAGATGGGAGGCAAGGTTGGGGACAGCCGACAGCCTTCCAATCCTACTGACAAAGAAACATCGTGGAGCTTCCACTGTTGTTAGTCGTCCCTGCCCTGTCTATGGCACCGTGTTCACGGGGAAACGATGCTGTCAAAATGCACAGCTGTGGGTCACCCAGACAAAGCAAAAATTGCACGTAAGCTGCAGCTGCATGTGCGCTTGGCGCGGTTTTGATTGGTACTGTCCAATCTCAGTACTGGGTAAGTAAAACGCAAGTGCTGAAGTTCACTAATAAAGTCCTTAGGCTGTAGCTCCCAATTTTAATCCAACTGAAATGCCTCCCGGAGGCATTTGCATTACAGTGCTTTAAATAAACATCACCTGCAAGCTTCCGAAAAAAAAAATTATTTCATGGATACTCTCAACCCTCTAGTTTAAGACTGGAAAGGCGACAATTCTCAAGGGGAAGTGAAAAAAATAAACCCAGAGGTGCACGTTTAGAGGCAGCTTTCAATGTATCTCGTCATCCGAGAATTTCCAGAAAAAGCTTAAAAGTTTTTAGGATACAAAAAATGTCCTAGAAAACGAATCTACCACATAATCAAGCCACGTAAGCTTACTTGGCTAGTGACCTCAACAGTAAAGAGCCATTACGTCCATGAAAAGGGCTGGTTTTGAAACTGTGAAGTAGCAAGGTAGGTAGGTAGGAAAAACTTATTGCTCTAGAAAGGTGCTAGTAGCAGACGAGAAAGAAGAGGTCCATCTTCCTTCTTCTCACAGGGTCGGTGCACCTATTCCAGGGCTCCGCTGAGCTTCGCTGCTTGTTGGCAACCCAGATTGCCGCTGGAGAGCCGGCTCTCCGACTGTTCTGCACTCGGTTCTTTACGAAAGCTGTCGTTCTTTCTGCATTCCCACATGATGTGGTACAACTATGGTTTGCTGCCACACCACAGGCAAGTGTCCCGATATTGCATCGGGTAAATCTTGCTAAGGATATGCAGGTTTGGGCACTACACTGAGAGGTCAGCTGAAAATATCCATTAATTAGCTCCTGTGCCAACTGAAGCCAAAAAATGCAATTTCTTTAAAACTGCAGTGTTAAAGAGACATTACATCACAAGTCGGGCACACATATCTTACCAAAGTTAATGAAGGACCTTTCCTTGACCTTTTTGGCTGTTTTCATCGTTAGTACTGGCAGTGACCTTAAATAATTTCCGCGCAACTTCCCATGTCTTCCTCTTCACATCTAACATCACTCGAAGACACCCACAACGGTGGGCATTGTGGCTCTTGTGGCCACATCTGGACGCTACGTAGGCATTGCACATGACTTCTGCAAAAAATTTAGAACAGCAACGTGTGCTGTTGTGCGTCTGTGTGTGCGCCCTGGCGGCAGGTCATTTTTGAATACGTAAACTTCTCTAAATATGCTGATGCACAAAGTGGATTGAAATTGCGTCATCAATCTTTTAGATACTATGATATCTATATTACGACTGAACAGCAACAAATAACTAGTTCCTTCTTTTCTGGTTGGTTTATGGTTTGGTTTATGGGGTTTAACGTCCCAAAGCGATTATGGCTATGAGAGACGCCGTAGTGGAGGGCTGCGGAAATTTCGACTACCTGGGGTTCTTTAACGTGCACTGACATCGCACAATACACGGGCCTCTACAATTTCTCCTCCAAAGAAATTCAACCGCTGCTGCCGGGATCAAACCCGCGTCTTTCGGGTCAGCAGCCGAGCACCATAACCACTGAGCCACCGCGGCGGTGTCCTTTTCTGATGTACCCCAAACTGCTATCACTATACCACAGAATTTGTCTTTTTACATAGGAAAGGATACTTTCAAAAATTAGTGGCGGGCTTCCCTGCAACACCTGGTATATACCATGAGTCGGGCTGTCATCACTTCCCTATATCACAAACACATTAAATCTTTGCCGTAGGTCAGTGGTAGAAATGGTGGCTGTTTTATATATGGCTGTGATGTTGATGAATCAGTCACAAGCAGCGCCTCTCATGGATGTGGAACAAAAAGAAGCACAGCAGATACTTGGTACCCCAACTCCGATGGCCACAGAACCCCAGGCCATGACCGACGCCGCTGCTGTACACACTCTGACGAAGAAGCGATCAGGCTTCAGAATGACTACATCAACCAGAAAAGCCCCGAAAACGCAAACTACCTACCATACACATACCCAACGAAGCCGTGAGCCGACGCACCGCAGGAGGCCATGTTATTACCCCAACATGGTGATGCAAAGCGCGAGCGGCTGTCAAGGGACACACCTTTCCCGTGACCTTTGTAGTACAACAGCATGTTCTCGCGACGTGATACTGGACATATTGAAGACTAAGAAATATTGAAGACTATTATGCTTATTATGTTGTCCAGATTCGATTCGAGAAAAGCATATTCGAAAATTTGCAATTAATTGGCAGCGACCGAATACTGCGCCAACATCAAGAACTCGGACCGTGGCAAAACGACAGTATACCTGAGCAGATTAGAAGAAGATCAATTCTAAAGTGTCGGCAAAATGATATGAAGGCATCCTCTCAACTTTTTCACACAACCATTTGTCACGTGGACTGCTGATGTTTGGGCACTGATAGGCTTGAACCTCAAAAAAGTGCGAGTGAGCTTTCACACGTGATAGGAACAAGGGTACCCGACCACGAGCTCGAACAATGTCGAAGCGAAAGCACACAGTTTCTCGCTTTATCCTTCCGTGTTTTTTTTATGCTAAACCCCACACCTTTAGCAGTATTCCTGTGACATCCAAAATTCTTTTTAGTGAGGGCTCTGAAATCTTTTTCACACAAACCGAGACATACAGGAAAGCCCATTAATAGAACACCACATACGACTCCCGCAGGGTGTCTAGTTGAAGTTTCACAGGCCATGCAAGGGACCTTTGAAGACCGCACCTTTTGGATGGCGTGTTTAGCTAAATAGAAAGCACTCGCAGAATGTCGCATCGAGCCCAAGAAGCCAACCTATGTTCAAACTTGATCAGTACAACCCAGGAATGACGGACGAGAAAAAGAAATAGCGCTTTCGTACCGAGTCCTTAAAGGGAAACTGAAGCAAAATCTTAAAATTGAACAAAAACGCAGGAAATAGACTCTCGGAATGTGATTACACCGAAATCTAGTCGTCTCTGCGCATATTGTTCAGCGGATGGTTTTATTTTCGAAGTTTCATGAGCGCGCGCCAAGCCCTCCCGGCCGAAGCGAGGTGAAGAGCGTGACGTCATGGCACCCTCCCGTGGCGACAAATATCGCGGCGCCGTTCGATGCATGAAGCTTCGCTTCGGACTGGTTTCGTCTTTGTTACTGCCTTCTTCAGCGCGTTCACTGGCCGTAAATGGGCCACCGGTCTTTCGCTCCGTCTCCTGTCGCCCATAAGAAAACATACGAGTAATAAATTTGCTTCATTTTTGTTTAGAGTGACGATTCTGCCTCGTTTAGGCTAAGAGGGGCATCGGTTTATTGACAACAATAGTTCCCCTCCTAACCACCAGATGAAGCCACTAGTCTGAATGTCGTCGGGCTTCTGTTTTAAAAGTGAGAATGTTAGAAATGGTGTAAGGTCCGGAAAAAATAGCTGCATTTAGCGGACGTAAGAGTGCATATGGTTATGGTATGTAGAGAGCATCGATTAACATCTTGAAATATCTGTGTAGGCCGTGAGCAGACGACAGACATGGAAAAGCCGTGAGTAGCGATGGCAATCGTGCTTCTGCGGGAACGGTGGGCGCGCGGGTGTAATGACGTCTAGTCGCAGCTTCCACAGGCGGCCATGCGGCCGCCAGGTGCAACGATACAGCAATAAATCGCCAAAAGAAAACGTGTTATCCGCTTTTTTCGCTAAAATGCTTATCGCATTTATAAATTTTAGCAGTGAAGCTCTTGTTTGCATGTAAAAGAGCGGCTCCAAAAGTTTGCTTCAGTATCATACCTTCATGCTTTAAACTCGATCTTCAGATGATTTGCAAAGGTATTCGTCGTTGGCAAGGTCAGATTTATAAAAGTCTGCGTGGTATTTGAACACGACTCAATACTAGGAAGTTCTCCAATACAAATTTATCCAAATGATTTCCAACCATGTAACACACATATACTAAACACACTTGAAAGTCAAGAATATTAGTTCTCCCAACACAAAATTTCTGTTCTTAATAAATGTAGTGAAAATGGAGGGCCACATCTAGCTACAATCCTTTCCGATATCTGTCAAAAGATTATCATATTATGCACAAAAGTAGTGCTTACCTTGTATATTCATTCAAGGATGCGGTAAAAGGGCATTTATGCAGCCAAAAAAAACTTTTACTCACGTATATTGAGCTCCGGACACACCTACCCAAAATTAAGTACACCATTAAATGTTTTCGGGTTACACTAGACAGATAATTTGACTCCAAGCCACACGGTGATAACTTAAGCCCTGAGCTGGCACTAGCAGGCTATGGTCTCAAAGGTAAAGGCATTTTTATCTTCCTGTATTAAAATCATTTGCTTCTCTCTCTTTCATTCTCATATCGCATACCATTGCAAACCATGGCTTTGCACATTTAAAACCTATGTGGACCCAACTGTTCGACTGGAAAAATTACCATTGTGAATAATGCCCTCTTCAGGTCTACTGCATTCGAGCAGTGATTTATTTTTCAGGGTGAAAATATTTCTCTTCACGTAATCCTCTTAACTGATTGTCTCCATTTCAAACGATAAGGCAATATGTAATAATCACTCATTATGGTTAGGCGTGCTTGCGATTTTAATATGACATGAAAAAAATGTTAATTTACCAGTTAACGGAAACACATGTGGCCAATCACTGTTTCAGTACCACGGTTCAGAATAAGAAAAACCTTGCCGATAGAATTCTGCTTTCAACATGGTGTTCTCCATAAAGAGGTTCCATCTTTCAAAGGTCAGTTAAATAAGTTGAGGTGCCTACATGGAGCCACTTCTGCGCATAAATAGGACCTACCATATAGACACGCACCATTCTAGTTGAGTAGCTTTGGAGCTCTCTGTAGATGAATCTGGGAAAGAATAAAAACCTGATACCCTTTCTTTTTCTAATAATGGGTCCAATGCATCAAGAAATGAGATTTTGAAATGTTTAATGTGAAATACGACAAACCTATTTACTTCAATATTTTGCCAGAAAAACAAAGTCAACCTTCTATAAGGTAGCCAATACCTCTGCTAGTCACATCTACACTTTTTTGCTTGCCAGTTTGCTTCTGGAGCCTCTTTCATCTGCTCTGCACCTCCCTAAGTGCCTTCGGCGACTGTCCTTGTCACGCAACCATGTCATGATGTAACGCCACGGTTGTATGCCAAATGCCTTAGCAAGCTGCCGGAAATATCACAGGGCGGAAACTGGGGCCATGCTGTCATCACCGAATACGTGAACTGCATCTAAAATGATAATTAGGAGATGTGCATTCAGAAACGTCCTTTCTTTCCTGTGCACAGTCGGACTAGTTGGGTAAACCACTCAGTGGACTTTTGCCTTCACTTCTGGGGTCTTTCGAGCACAGAGTGTGACATGCATCCTTATCGCTAGCTAACATATCGACATATGTGGCCCAATCTACAGCATGCATCTTTTCCAAGTCTCTTCAACAAAAAAGAAAGAAACATCATTGAAATAACTACCTAGATCTCATGAAATCACGCACGCCACCTTAAGTAAGCAAAGCGCAAAGCAAAACATGGCCACATTCAATTAAACATACAATGTACCTTATTTGCTTTGTCTGCCAGGTGTTAAAAAATCAGCAGAGGTAAACGGAATTCCCAGTTTTGCTTCGGAATCATCTTTAACCGCAGAATTGCGAGCGGGTGTGAACTGCGGTGAATTTGGGTGCCCTTCCTCGCCAGTTCAAAACCCAGGCTGTTCAGAGAGAAATTAATAGAACATTTGGAATGGGCTGCTGGGAAAGAGCGCAGGAACAGGGACAAGATAAAAGAAGACGACGGGACAGGTGCTGCCTGTCCCGTCGTCTTTTCTCTTGTCCCTGTTTCTGCGCTGTTTCCCAGCAGTATGTACCAACTCGCTCAACTCGCCGTTTTACTGAAATTTGGAATGGGCCTAGGTGGCAGATGACGTTTTAGCTGCAAATTGTACGACAAATTAGCATTCCACTCAGATCTCAGTTATTCGCTCTTTAAGACTCTTTACAACTGCACAGAAATAGATGCGACAGGAAAACTCGGGATGCACTACATCACCGATACCCGCCCATGTGGAACGACATAAACATTGCATGAAGAAACAAAATGACCCCGCCCTGCGAGTGCTGCACGATGGTATTGTTCCAGCGCCTAATGCACATCTTTATTTAAAGCAGCAGGTTACCTCGCGCACTTGTTATACTAACCGAAGAGTTTTCGAGCTCTCTAATTACAAGAAACACTGCAGGAACCAAAAAATAAGAAAAAAAATCCCATCTAATTTTTCAGTATGCAAAAATGGAGAGGGAAGCCAAACATAGTCTATCATGAACTTTTTCCCGTGTTCTGTGAAATAAAGTGAGACAAGCAAGCATATTGAGAACAGAATATATAAATTTTTTCCCTTCCGACGCGACAAAAAAAAACAGAACAAAGAAAGGCATTGAGGTAATAATATAGAAAAATTCTTATAGTAGTTAGTTTTTGTTTGCTTGGTTCTAAAATCTCTGCACCGATTTGACATACGAACTGCAAAAGAATGTTGCTATGCATCCGAAGCTGGACTGAAACTGCACCGCGTGAACACACACCTTACACTCAGAAATGCTGGCTCGACACCCAGTGCGTTAACTCCCTTGTTTCTTTCCATGCATCCAAGACAACTTCTATCGACTCACTCTGAAAGGCCTTGTGCACCCTGGGTGTACCCACGTGCCTGACCTTCGTCTGGATGCGATGCAGGTATTCTACACGAGCTCTGCAAAAATTAGCACACACAACGAAGAATCCTCTTGAAGCAGCACAAATATCTCATGGCTGGAGATCTACCCTGCAACACACACACATCGAAAGTATCTAAGAATGAAGCCAAAGTAGGGTGTGAATTTAGGACTGTGAATTCCTTATGCTTGCAGACTGGGTAATTCAGTGTATGTGAGACCTATTATTCAAACGAGCTTCACGTTCTCGAATAATAGATGTAAGAATTTTATAAACATAATTACACCCCCTCATCGCCAAAACCACCATTTCACACTTTCACTACACATATATCAGGATGATGTAAGAAGCATTTCTAATCTTCGTTCTCTGACTGATGTCCGAAGTCTACGTCATCCCCGCTAGGAGCTCCCTGTGTAAGCAGCACGTCTTCCGCTCTACCACGTCCCGGCAGGTTACTCTTCCTGGTCCTGACACTGTGCTGAGTTAAAGCTCGATTAACACAGAAACAATGAAGATAGAATGCAGAGAGAAGTACGAATAGTTGACTGAAAGTAGTTTTATGCCACAGCGAGTCATAGAGAGCCCGGTACGAATTCTTTTGAAGGAGCAGAAACCTGTAAGCGAATTAGTGATGCTGCTGTGTGTGGCAGTATTTTGTGCAGACTATGTACAGAGAATAAAGTGGAATGACTTTCGCCAAAATCTGGGATAGCGCCTCTTTTAATTAAAAAGAAGCCGTGCTTTCCATGCTGACAAAGACTCTGCATATGGCAACCGTGCACAGTCCAGTCTTCTACCTGTGCCCCTGTCGTTCTTAAATTTGTTCAATTTGGGCACAGGCCCAATGGACACTTTGATGCATTGGAAGCACGAACACTGTACGCAGCGTCAGCCATCGCAATGAAGGCCGGTTGCCTCAGGCTCAAGCCGGTGGGCAAATGGCGGCCGCGGCGTCGCTATTGAGAATAGTCGAGAAACGTACCAGCGCCATCCTGAACTTGCAGTAACATTCTACAGCTTGGAAATCACAGCTTTCATAATATTACAACAAACTGCAAAAAAGTTACAAGAATACGAGTAGGCAGAATCAGTTTTTTGAACATTGAGCTTTAAAGTTAAGGTAATCCACGTAAGTATTTGCAAATGACTTCAAAGTGACTTCCAAAAGCCAACCTAAAAGCATTTCACACAAGTTCTTAGAAATATACAAAAATTTTTTGCATGATCTGATACTATTGACACCGTGAATCTAATTTAAAGGAGTTCTAGAAGACATTCAGAGGAGAGCACAACACGCTTAATCCCTGCAGTGTGTTGCCATAAAAACCTGAGCCAAATAATACACTTCTGAATGCAGCAGAGAACCCAAAATCACGTGCGACAACCAAATTTCACATGCTTAGCGCTCCAAATTTTCCACAAGTGCAAACAATGCCTAACAACAGAATCCTTACCTTTATACATTGGCAGGGGCAATGCTTGAACACTGCCATGTGGAACTGTGCTCCTTTAAAGAGAAATAGGCGTCAGTGCCAGAGCCTTTCATAAATCTTTCTTTAAACAGGCCAAGATGACAAAATTTCCAGTTTCAGAACAAGGCCTACTTTGCTTCTGCCAAACGCTCTCCTTAAAACCTAGGAACGACAACTTAACACATTTCAAGCTCAAAACTAAACACGCAACTTTACACATCACCTGGCACGGTCAGGCCAGAGCCAGGCCTCTCACAAACCAGGAAAAGTTAAAAGAGCCACATCTTTGCAGGCTACTAGGAGAGCCTACAGATAGGCATCAGTAATTTATAGATCACAGGTCTCCATTTCTACACTTCACAGTATGCAACACCATGCAATATCTTGACTACCTAAGTGCTCACGCACTAACATTTTCCCCAGCTTTTCAATGAAGACTGTGATTGGCCCTTCGTTGGGCTCGAAAGTTGGCAAGCCGGCAGAAGAGCGGCAACCTTCCAGCGTGCAAAAAGTGACAAGAGGAGAGGGAAAAGCGTGAAGACACTGCAAATAACAATTTCACTAAAGATAACTCAACTTCTATGTAGCGCATTATAATTTGCTTGGTGGTGAAACTGCATTCGCTGCTTAACAAGAGGGTCTTAGAAATAAATTTTTATTAATGAAGTCACAACTATGAAATCTTCAGAGAACATGCCTTTTTGCGTGTTGATTCCAAATATGTAATTTAATTTAATAGACAACAAGTCCTTGTGCACTTACGCAATATGTTAGGTAACTTTTGCCGAGAGTTTGAAAGAAATTCTGCTGTAAGGAACTCGTTAGACTACATGCCACTGGTTTCTCTTGACATAAAGCTATGCAAAAGGGTAAAATTATCATCCTGCCTCTTATAGAAGGTGAGTAATAGGATTTTGAAATCATCAGTTTCTTCCAGCTTGTGAAGTGGCAAATTCAAAACCCTGTAACTCAACTTCTATGATAGGCAGGAAATAATTTTGCCCTTATTGCATAGTTTGACGTCAAGACAGACCAATGGCGTGCGTCCTAGCAAGTTTCCTGCTGCAAAATTTATTGAAAGCTGTCAGCAAAAAGTTGCATAACATATTATATAAGCTCCCCCCTCAAGTGAGCTGAGGGATCAGAAAAAAAAAAAAACTCATGCTGAATTATCAGTCTTTTTTTAAAACTTCAAATTTACTGTTCTATTATAGTGAATTACATGGCGCATTGAACTCGAAGGCATTTTTCTATTGCCTTCTTTTTTTCTTTCTTTTCTTTTCAGAAGCTGAATACGCTTTCAGCCCCTGGCCCACCTACTGCATCTGGTTTCTCAATTAGTCCCATTCGATCCTTTGGCCTTCGTTTGCGAAAATTAACTACAAGCGGAAATTTAAATTCCTTCCACCCCACTGGGGCAGAGCACAACTAACCTGACAGGGACTCCACGTTTATGTCGATGGAGCCCTCGGGGGTGCTGGACGACTGTGAATTCTGGATGGAGTGCAGGCTCACAAACCCGTCCGTCTTGAGACGTGACAGCTGCCGGAGGGTGCGGCCACCATTCATGTGGGCAGCCTGCATAAGGACCACAAGACACCCGCCTGTGGCCACTGCCCAGTTTGCATGCAATCATTCCGTTACGTGGCAAGTATGAGGGCTAGCTTCTTGTACGAAATGCATGCCTGGAGGTTTTCACGCACCTCATGCCGTTCACCACTTCACAGGTGTAGCTTTCGAGGTCCTGCTGACACTCAAGCGTCTTATCGTCACTGTGTTATTGCCCTGCCCGCAACTTTGAGACTGGCAAGGAAGGCTCTTCCTCCCGGAATCAGGAGGCAGCTGGTTTGTATCAGCTGCATTGTTAGCAGATTTCTGCAAGGCACCGTACCACCTAGCCCATAGCACTGCTTGAGCCACAGCTGGCCTGCGCGTCCCGATTCTATGCTCCGCTGCTCTCAATGATGCACCGTAATGCCTCAACTCATATGCATCGTATGGTGTACTATGACATCTCACTGTGTTGCTCCTTCTCTCCTGCGCACACTCCGCTTTTCCCCTCAAACCACCGCGGTGGGTCAGTGGTTACGGTTGTCATCTGCCGACCTGAAAGATGCAGGTTCGATTCCAGCCATGGTGGTTACATTTCGATGCAGGCGAAATGCTAGAGGCCCATGTACTGTGCGACGTCAGTGCACTTCAAAGAGCCTCAGGTGGTCGAAACTATCTGAAGCCCTCCATTACTGCGTCCCTCATAGCCTGAGTCACTTTGGGGTGTCAAATTCCATTAACCCTTTTAAGGTTTTTGCCGTATATGTACGGCGGCGGTTTTCTGTCCCGCAAGGTCTTTGCCGTACGGGTACGGTTTCGATCTTCCGTTTGAAATTTTGCGCCAAAAGAACAATGCGTGCTCACTGGGGGGTGCTGCCACCCCTTTGGACTTACAACAAGTGTTTGAATTTTGTGCTGCCTTCTTACGGAGATAAGCAGAACTTATGTCTAGCTTTAGCGCAGCGGCACAGACTGCGGCAACACCCCTTTTGTAGTTTTGGTTTCGCCGCGTGATCGCAACGGAGTCGCGCGAAATTTGAGTTTTCTTTTTGGCAGCACTATCTTGCAGTGGCTGCCGAAGTTGATCTCTATCTTTATTGGCGCTGCTCTTAGCTTGCTTACCACCGTTGCTCGCGAGGTATTCTCGCCCTCTGTGGCAACGCGCCTATGCGGTTTCGATTCCGCCGCGGGATCGCAACGGAGTCGTGCGAAACGTGTTTTCTCTTTGTGGGCACTGTTTTGCAGAGGCGGCGAAAGTTGATTTCTATCTTTATTGGTGCTGCTCTTAGCTTGCTTATCACCGTTGCTATTCTATTCTATTGAACATTTTAAGTTCTTGCTGGACAATATTCGTGGAGCGGTGTGACTTAACATCTCAGGCATACCGCAACTTTATTAGATCCCCCTTAAGAAGCCTTTTATAGCCGTAACAGAGCCCACTTGATCTAGACATTTTTAAGTCTAGCTTTTCTGCAAACAACACAGCCTATGCAGATAGATCGCACAAACAGCCTCCCGAGCCTTCTGACCCCTCCCTCACAATCTGTTCGTACCAAAGTTACTACTCCCACTAAGGTGTCCGGTTTCTGAAGTCAAGAACGGTACGTGACTGCCTCGCACCACTGACATCAGCAGTTATTGCCAAGGTGGCAGCCAGTGAATGAACGTCGTGCGGTATGAACGGCTTTCAGACTTAGTCCTTCGTGGGCGGACGCTTTGTACCGCAGCACTTTGCGGGCTGTGTAAAATTGCGCAGATAACCAAAAGAGCGGGTGCATACTCTGCGATATTAGCCGGAAGCACGAGGCGACACTACTACTGCACGACTGTGACTATACGTGAAAACGCCAGCTTGCCCAGCTATTATATTTCAGCGAGGTAAACCCCTGTCACTATATATTTCATCTCAGGGCAAAAAGCCAGCTGCCGAACCCCTCGACAAACTTATATGCGAAGATATTGTGCGTATGTCGGACGTGTAATCACCATCTTAATGGTCAGCTGTACACGAAATGTAATGAATACGTGACACTTGATTAGCAAATACCCTCGGTCTTTCCTGTAAAGACCATTCGCACAGGCAATGTAGATGGCAACATACTAATTCGGATCTGATAAAAAGGAAGCCTTCCAGATTGTGCCAGTGGCATTCCGAGCCTTTCCAAAGTGTGGTTCACGGCTTAAGCATAGGACTACTGCCAGAATCGTGGATATACTCTGTAGCCAAAATACTGTGTAGCTCCACACCCTGTGAGAACTTACTTTTTCAGAGAAGCATGCCACTTATAACTAAAAAATACCTCTTTGAGGTAGTAAAATGGCTTCTGCAATATAGTACTAACAATTTTGGCGGATGCCAGAAAACAGATGAATGCTGGTAACTAGTAAGCTGGTCAACTTAATTTGAATAGTTAATTTTTTAACGATTAGAGAAAGGCACTTGATTGCAAATGGAGATTTTGTAGCTGGCCATCAGCAATAGGCAAATCAGTTTTTAGAATTTCGAAAGCGCGATCACCGTGGGCACTGTGATTCAAAAAATTCCAAAAACTTCACGCGCGATTCGAAAATTCCCTTCTGGCAAAGCACACATAGCGACATCTGCTTTTGTACATCACTCCAAGGGGGCAAGATTGCAAATTGGTCGAATCGCACATTATCTTGAGAAGCAGAGCAGGTTTGAACCGGTTTGGTTTGGTTTGGTTTATGGGGTTTAACGTCCCGAAGCGACTAAGGCTATGAGAGACGCCGTAGTGGAGGGCTCCGGAAATTTCGACCACCTCGGGTTCTTAACGTGCACTGACATCGGACAGTACATGGGCCTCTAGAATTTCTCCTCCAGATAAACTCAACCGCCATGGCCGGGATCGAACCCGCATCTTTCGGGTCAGCAGCCGAACACCATAACCACTGAGCCACCACGGCGGCCAGGTTTGAACCATTACGACACCAAGCGCTTGTACCGTCCTCTCTTTTGTCAGGAGAGCAGCTTGGGAATGTTGGTTACTCATTTGTGATGGAACAGCAAAAAACACCAGGGGCAACAGACACGTGCTGACTTACAACTCATTTTAATTTCGAAGAAACAGGGCTTCTTAACTTCTTCACACCCTGAAAACACTTCATCACAACTATATCGTTAACGATATCATTTCTGATGGATGAGCTTCCTGCTCAAGTGTCTCAGATTTTAAGACCTGCGACTTGAGTTCAGTAGAGGGCATGCCTGCGGGACCTATGAGCACGTGATTTTTGAATCATATGTAAAATTCTCGAAATCTTCTGAGCCACAATGCAGATAGAAATTGAGTCATCAAAATTTTAGATACTATAATATGGATATTATGACTGGCCAGCTACAAATAACTAGTTCTCTCTCTTCTGATGTACCCCAAACTGCTATCACTATACCACAGAAGTTGTCTTTATACATCAGAAAGCACACTTTCAAAAATTAGTGGCGGGCTTCCCTGAAACACCCGGTATATACATTGAGTCGGGCTGTCATCACTTCCCTATATCACAAACATATTTAATCTTCGCCGTAGGTAAGCGGTAGATAGGGTGACTTTTTTATATATGGCTGCGATGTTCATGAATCAGCAACAAGCAGTGACTCTCATGGATGTGGAATGAGAAGAAGCGCAGCAGGCACTTGGTACCCCGACTCCGATGGCCACAGAACCCCAGGCCATGACCTTCGCCGCTGCAGTACGGACTCTTGAGCCCCCAATGACACCCCATACGTCCTCTCCACCATGAACCACTTGTTCCAAAATGCTGTCTCCCTGTTTCTGCCTGACCAGCCTACAGGCAACGCTCAAACGCCATGAAATGCCACGCCTAGAGCTCTTCCGACAACCGTCTGCTACGATTCCAATGCGCTGAGGCCGCATATTCTTCGTCACTGCACCTACAGAAGAATCGGCCTGCACAGCAACTTAATTGATGCCCCGTGACCAAAACGCAGCCAATGGCCCCAGACCTGCACAGAGAGGATTACGGGTCATTGAGCTGCCTGTTCCACTCACCATCACTGTCCACACCACGTTTTGCATTGCTGGGCCGCAGCTACACAGCGGCTGTTCGCGGAAGGTGCCGCAGTTCCGCAGAGGAAACCAAAGAATGCAACTTTTGGAGGTGAGGTTGCTCACCAGCGAAACAACGAAGATCCTCCACTGAACACGCTGCATGAAGATGTTGGATCTGCCACGCCGACGCCGCACACAAACATGAGAATGATGAAGGCGCGATCGGGCTTCAGAATGACATCAACCAGAAAAGCCCCGACGACGCGAGCTACCCACCATCCACATACCCGACAAAGCCGTGACCCGACGCACCACAGGAGGCCATCGTATTACGTGAACAGGGTGATGCAATGCGCGAGTGGCCATCAAGGGACACACTTTTCCTGTGACCTTCGTAGTACTACAGCATGGTCTCGCGATGTGATACTGGGCACAGATTTCCTTAATGAGCATCAGGTGATCATCAACCAGCGTTCCAAGCTCATCACACATTCAAGAAACGAAGCTTTCCCTTCGATGACAAGCACGAAGAAGCATGTTGGCCTGAGTGTCTGGATGAACAAGGGAGCATCCCAAGCCGGTCAAGCGTCATGGTCACCGTAGGTGCCACAGATGCCAAGAACATGAAAGCTCTCAACCAGGGGAACACGAAATTGGTTCTAGAGCGCGGAATCGGCTTCGCAAGAGGCATAGTACACTTCCGCAATGGCCAAACTGAAGTGCTGCAGACGAACTTCAGCGAAGAATACCGGCACGTTAACAAAGGAACAAGGATTCCTTTCATCAACGAACTATCCAACATTCTTGATGCCTTCACCCTTTCCCGTCCAGACGATTCACCTAAGGAAGATCACAAGCACGTCTTAGACATAAACCAAGCGCTGCCCCAGAACAAACAAGACCAGGTCCGCTGTCTGCTTTGAAGCTACAGTGAGTGCTTCTCGTCATTGCCGAAGGCTAGACAAATGCAGTTTGCCAAGCATTGTATTGTAACCGACCAGCACGCCAGACCTCTCCAAAACAGCCCTTACCGTGTGTTGCCCCGAAATGCTTTGCGACGATGTCATTCAGCCATGAAAGAGCCCCAGGTGGCACCGGTTGTTCTAGTGAGGAAGAAAGGCGGCGCACTGTGATTCTGCGGTGATTACCGACACCTGAGCAACATAACAAAGGACGTCTACCCTCTTCCTCACATGGATGCCACACTGGACCGGCTGTGCATGTGCTACATGTGTATGCATGTGCTGCGTAAAAATTGTGAACTCATAAAATCAATATAAAGAATGCTATTTATGGATTGAGTAACTCACTGATTGATTGATTGATTGATTGAATGATTGAACCTTGTACACGGGAAATTCTCTTTCCAGCACATAGGATAGCTCTTGCTCACGAGTCCCATTAGCGGAGCATGCCACAACCACTCGAAGATGTCCGCCCAACAGTGGTTTTCAGCTTCAGCAGGCATAGCAATACTTAATTGCAAATCTGCGCGTCAGCGTCTAGCATCTAAGCTGGGACAAGGCATCAGTATCGAACTGGCCGCAAATTTTATCGGAATCTAGACAGGCGTGTCGCAAAATTCTAATTTGGAATAGCAGCCTAACATTCACACGACCTCGGTTATATACAACGCGGTTGACAATCACGGCGCTCTCGTTACTCCTTTTCCATGAGCGTCCTTAACAGCTCTCGGCAACTGACGTTGAATGCAGTGGTGCCATCACTGTGCACCTTGCCTTCGGCTCACCCTCATAAACCTTCTTTCTTTTTCCTGCAGGCCTCATTTCTGGTACTCCCACTGCAAACGACGCTGTTGCTTCGGCTTCGCTCTGAACCGCCGATATCCAAAGTGCCGAAGCAAATGCCAGAGTGCATGCACAGCGAAAGAGGAAGCAAACGACGACACCAAAGAAGAATGACGTGGCCGCAAACGTCGACACAGAAGCACGCTTCAAGTACGCCCTCCCGCAGATGTGCAGTGTTTGCACTTGCCTCTTCGTGGCCCATCAGGCTCGCGAACGACCCTGAGGACGCCTCGCCCCGTGGAGAGGTACACGAGTGACCCCATCACTACCGAAGGTGGGGGAGGAGTCGCCCGCGGGATAATGTAGTTCGTGCCCAATTAACTCCACTTAAGAATCTAATTCCTCTTGCTCGAACTTCCTCACGGGAATAATTAATTATTTCATAGACGTTATTTATGACCAAGCCTACTTATACAGCATCTACAGGTTTAGATCGTGACGGCCACCTTGGGCTTCAGTGTAGGTTAGCTGCTAAGGTATTCAGTGACAGAACTGAACTGAAAGCAAAGTAGCGGAAGCATCAACTGCATTTCTTTGTCTGGAAGTGACAGGAAGAACTTACAGTATGCTGAAACTTACCGGAAGCCGTCCAACTCTGGAATATGCGTGCTGTTTTTAAGTGCATGGATGCTGAGAAATAAATAAGTTATGGCACACTGGAGAGGCTCTGTAGATTATCATTAATGATAATTATGCCTCACCTACATGATGTGAAGGGTGCCAGTTTGCGGTAAAGCTCATGGCTTCAGTAGCGCAAGCCTTGGACAGTAGTGATAAGACCATCATGTTAGCGTGCCGCCTATCGGCGTGCTCAATGCACTACAAAATGGCGGTCATGAAAGTCTGAGTTCATGCCGCAATGAGGACAATCATTTCGTCCATCTCAACGCTTGAAAAATGAAAATGTGTGCATTTCCTACTGAGCAGGGTTTCGTTACAGCTGATTCATATAATGTTTCCGCATTAATATTTAAACCCCCCTTTGGGATATTTAATACCCAATGACATTGCGCAGTACACAGGCGCCTTTTGCACTTCGCCTTCACAAGTAGGAAACTGGTTTTGAGGAAGTGAAAGCCGTAGTAACTGCCTCACTTTTAGGAAGAGAGGATGGAGGGAGTGAAAAAAGAGGAGATAAGGAGGTGATGCAGAGGAGAGGGTCAAATAAATTTCGACCACTTGAGGATGTTTGACTAGCACTGTTATGGCAAAGAACATGAGTCTTCACATTTCGCCTCCAACAAAGCGCGACCACCGGAAAAATGACTGAAACCACGTCCACTTGCTAAGTAGCGAAGCTTTCCAACCATTGCGCCAGAGCGAAAAACATTAGGAATGAAGCGTAGCAACGAGTCCCCTTTGAGGCTACAGGAGCAATAGCGTAATTAAATTCCGCTACTAACAGTTGCCGGTGCGATTATCGCCTCCTATACTATATGGCAACATATTTCTAAAATAGCATAGCTCTTTATTCATTGCAACACAGCGTAGATGGCAGTGAGACTGGTAAAAGCGAGCAAACTGTGCTTTCTACAACGGCCTTATCATCACATGACACACCACCTACTCCAGATCCGTTGATACCTAGGAGCATATCTTTGTGGTCCATTGAATCGTTTCTAGGCTGTGCATAGGACAGAGCTGCACCAGTTTCCTTTACATTGGTGTTTCACCCCACTATATACCTTGCACCACGGATCTCTTCAAGCACCCGCCTGGAGAGAGACAGGCTGTATACTGGGAGGTGCTGAAGGATACGTCCCTCAAACCAATACTCTACTCGGGTGCCTAGAGAGAGAGTCAGAGTGTCTTTCCCTTTCTCATAACTTTGGTTGTGCGCTGTTGTAGAATAATGATAATTATGGCTGAACGTGATTGGGGTGTCCAATGACTCAGGGAGCCAGTTATGTGCCTTGTCTTTTCTCAAAATCAAGAGAGTGTCAACCTTCTGCTAGCTTTGAGATAAGTAATACGCCGTGAATATGGAGGCTAAGATCAGAGGATACTAAACACATCACACAAATCCCTCGACATGCATCTTGGTCAACAAATCATGCACGGCAATCCCTGCAGACCTTACAGCGACATTGAATATACCTTGATAAAGCTACTAGCACAGCACAGAAAAGGCAAGGGCGCCTATATACTCAATATATATAGTTGCCCCAAACAGCACCACATAGCCTTCAATGCGATCTTTCTTAAAGCACTAAGAGCGGCCCAAAAAGCTCCCCCAGCTGTAGTTGGCGACTTTAATGCTTCTGACTTAATGCTTAATGCTTTTCTGCCTTTCGCGTCTTTCCTCGGGTAGCCCCATGGGGGGCTAGAAGCATTAAAGTCGCGAACTACAGCTAGGGGAGCTTTTAGGCCTTTTCTTAGTGTAGTTGGCCACTTATAATGCTTCTGGCTACCTATGGGGCCACCCGAGGAAAGACTCGAAAGGCAGAAAACTAGCATCCGCTATCGCTGACATGACCCTGACCCTACTCACCGACCCGCAGCACCCGAAGCGACTCGGCATCAGCATAACATGGGATACTTCCCTCGACCTTAGGCTCATCCGCAATGCCCGCGACTATGAGTGGCTGGCACATAATGGGAGAAACCCTAGGCAGCGATTACTACGTGCTGCAGACCATCTTCAAAAGCAACAAGCACAGCAAACCACGAAGGCTAGCCAGAATTACAGACTGGGAGACATTCAGGAAGGACACCAAACTAGCTACACATCGGAAAAAATAACCGGTTATGAAGATTGGGCGGCCTCTATTCTCGACCTTAAAGAAAAGCTCACAAAATCTCTCGCCACCACGGAGGACCACGTAGCTTTGTTGACAACCAACTGCTACATCTATGGGAACATCGAGGTTATGAAGCAAGACGAAGCGGTAGAGGAAGGACTATGTGCGGCACCGTGGGCATGCGGAAGCGTACACTTGTCTCAGCCTTTACTTACTGTGTCTGCCAGCAATGCCGCTCCAGGAGAGACCGGTAGAACCGTTGTCGCTCCTGTTTCATAGGGTCGTCCAAGCAGTGTTGTGAAGGTGTCGGTTGCGCAACCACGGGACGAACAACAATGAAAAGACACAAAGAAAAGGCATGGGAATGGTATATGCGGGTCATCCCGGGGTAATCTCTGCACATAAGTACAAAGAAGCTCTAACTGCAGTAGTTAACACACAAAACATAACCTTAATTCAGAAACTATAACATCCTTCATTGCCTTATGGGCAGCAGAGGATAAGGCTGTGAAATATGAAGGCAATTAGTTACAGAAGGCAATTTAGAGCACCGGCAGAAGATTCTCAAGGGCACACTCACTAAGTGAGCGAATATGAACAAAGCTCAGCGTATCCTTCAACATTAATTCCACGAAATGGTTAAAAAAGTTGGTTACTCTTCCGGGAAAGTCCGTCTGAGGGGATAAAATCTTTTACTGTCTGTTCAGAGGTCACCGCACTGATGTCATTCGGAGAGCGCTGTTCAAGTGGCTTACCGTGGCATCCACACCACCCACCACTTCGGGCTGTGTATTTATTTGTTTGTTTGCACATTTTTCCTTTACCTACAGTGCCAATTCGCCATTATAGTGAGGGGGGTGATATGTATATTGTTAGTACTGGCAGTGACCTTAAATAATTGCGGCGCAACTTCCCATTTCTTCCTTTTGACATCTAAGATCACTCGTAGACACAACAGTGGGCATTGTGCCTCTTCCGGCCTCCCCTGGACATGACGTAGGCATTGCACACGACTTCTGCAAAAAATTTAGAACAGCAACGTGTGGTGTTGTGTGTCTGTGCGCGCCCCGTCAGGACATGATTTTTGAATTATATGTAAACTTCTCGAAATATGCTGAGACACAATACGGACAGAAATTGCGTCATCGAAGTTTTAGATACTATAATATTGATATTACGGCTGACCAGCAACAAATAACTAGTTTCCTCTTTTCTGATGTACCCCAAACTCTTATCACTATACCACAGAAGCTCTCTTTTTACATAGGAAAGCATACTTTCAAAAATTAGTGGTGGCCTTCCCTGCAACGCCTGGTATATACCATGAGTCGGGCTGTCATCACTTCCCTATATCACAAACATATTTAATCTTTGCCATAGGTCAGTGGTAGAAAGGGTGGCTTTTTTACATATGGCTGCGATGTCGATGAATCAGTCACAAGCAGCGACGCTCATTGATGTGGAACTAGAAGAAGCGCCGCAGGCACTTGATACCCCGACTCCGATGGCCACAGAACCCCAGGCTATGACCTACGCCACTGCAGTACACACTCACAAAGACGTGATCGGGCTTCAGAATGACTACATCAACCAGAAAAGCCCTGAGGACGCAAACTACCTACCATCCACATGCCCAACGAAGCCGTGACCTGAAGCACCGCAGGAGGCCATCTTATTACCCCAACATGGTGATGCAAAGCGCAAGTGGCCGTCAAGGGACACACCTTTCCTGTGACCTTCGTAGTACAACAGCATATTCTCGTGACGTGATACCGGGCACAGATTTCCTTAATGAGCATCAGGCATCATCAAGCTGCATTCCCAGCTCACCACAATTTCGACGAATGAAGCTATCCTTTCGATGAAAAGCAGGATGAAGCATGTTGCCCTGACTGTCCTGGATGAACAAGGAAGCATCCCAAACTGGTCAACCGTCATGGTCACCGCAGGTGGCACGGATGTCAAGAACATGAAAGCTCTCATCGAGGGGAACACGGAATTAGTTCTAGAGCGCAGAATCGGCATCGCAAGAGGCATAGTACACTTCCGCAATGGCCAAGATGAAGTGCTGTAGACGAACTTCAGCGAAGAATACAGGCGCGTTAACAAAGGAACAAGGATTCCTTTCATCGACGAACTATCCAACATTCTCAATGCCTTCACCCTTTCCCGTCCAGACGATTCACCTAAGGAAGATCACAAGCACGTCTTAGACATAAACCAAGTCCTGCCCCAGAACAACCAAGACCAGGCCCGCTGTCTGCTTTGAAGATAGAGTGCTTCTAGTCACTGCCGAACGTTCGACAAATGCCGGTTGCCAAGCATCGTATTGTAACCGACCAGCACGCCAGACCTCTCCTCCAGAGCCCCTTCCGTGTGTTGCCCCGAAATGCTTTGCGACGCCGTCATTCAGCCATCAAAGATCCCCGGGCGGCACCGCTTGTTCTAGTGAGGAAGAAAGGCGGTGCACTTTGATTCTGCGGTGATTACCACCACCTGAACAACATAACAATGGACGTCTACCCTCTTCCTCACATGGACACCACACTGGACTGGCTGTGCAATGCCAAGCATTTCTCATCGATGACCTCAAGATCAGCTACTGGAAATTGAGGTCCATGAAAGAGATCGCGACAAGACCGCATTCATTAACCCGGATGGTCTCTTCGAGGTCAAGGCGATGCCATTTGGTCCCTGTTCCGCACCAGCAATGCTTCAGGGAGTAATGAATAATGCCGTCAGGCCTGAAGTGGCAGATTTGTTTGGTATATTTATATGACATAGTTGACTTTGTCTTGAGCTTTGGAGATCACCTAAAAAGGCTTCAAACAGTACTGGAGGTAATCATGTCATCCACTCTCACATTGAAAGCAGAGAAGTGCCACTTTGACTATGAAGAGTTGCTGTTTCTAGGCCACATTGTTTGCAAAGAGGATGTACGTCCAGACCCCTTGAAAACAGCTGCTATCGCACAGTTTCCACTGCCAGGTGATAAAGCTATACGCAGATTCCTTGTACTGTGCGTGTATTACCGATGATTCTTCAAGAACTTTTCGCACATTGCCGAACCTCTGACCCAAATCACAAAGGCAGACGAGCCATTTAAGTGGGGAGTGCCGCAAGCAGAAACCTTCAAGGAACTTCGGCGTCATTTACAGTCCGCAAACGATCGTCATGCACTTTGATAAAAATGAAGAAATTGAAATTCACACTTACACAACCATCGTGAGCTTAGGCACAGTCTTCGTTCAGAAAACCAATGGGCTAGAGAAAGTAATCGCACCCTCCACAGCATTTAAGAGAAGTATTACCCCCGACAGATCTAGGCAATGATGGCGCAAAGTTACCAATACCGGAGTAAGCATACAATAGGTTGGTTGGTTTATGGGGTTTAACGTCCCAAAGCGACTGAGGCTATGAGAGACGCCGTAGTGAAGGGCTCCGGAAATTTCGACCACCTGGGGTTCTTTAACGTGCACTGACATCGCACAGTACACGGGCCTCTAGAATTTCTCCTCCAAAGAAATTCCAGCCGCCGCGGCCGGGATCGAACCCGCGTCTTTCGGGTCAGCAGCCGAGCACCATAACCGCTTCGCCACCGCGGCGGCAAGCATACAATAGCCCTAAAATCAAAGACATAGATAATAATAGTGGCAAAGAGGGTGATTACACAAAGAACTGAAGCAATGCAGAACATATTCACAAAAACTCCTGCAAGACTACCCCACCGAGCAGAGCAAAATCCTACAATACCAAATCATCACTTTTCAGGTATGCTGCTTTTCCCAACCATCAAGGCATATCAATATATTATGTAACAGTGGCATTTGCGTGGCTGCCACTACCACCCTGCTTTTCTTTCAAAGCAAAGAGTAAATGTTTTCTTCAGAAAGGTTCCCTAAGCTTTTAACAAATGCAAGTGGAATTTTTTACAGTCATCGAACCCAGCCACAGAGCCCACGTTTCAATGGAGGTAGAAAGCAAAGGCGCTCCTGTGCTGTATGATGTAAGAGCATGTTAAAGATCCCCAAGTGGTTTAAATTATTGTGGAGCACTCCTGTTTCGGAAGCTACTGCACTTATGAATGCACACCTTATGTGCCAATGTAAGCTTTCGCTACTGACCCTACAGTTGTTTGCTGGTGTTTCCTGTGCAGTTTCATGATGAAAGAAGCTGAATGAGCACTTCTGGTGCTTCTCTGGAAATGAGCTTGCGACCTCACCTGGAGAACTTCCTGCGCCGTCAGCAGGAACACGAGCAGGCACCCACGTGATGAAAACATTCTAGATGGAAGTATGAAGAAGGAAATATGAATATGGAATACGAAAAGATGGAAGTTCTCAAATAAATTCATCCCAATGATTTTCAACCATGCAACACACGTATTGTATACGCACTTGAAATTACGAATATTAGTTCACCCCACACCAAAGTTCTGTCATTAAAAATGTAGTGATAATGGCGGGCCACCTCCAGCTGCAATCCATTACGATATCTGTCAAAAGATTATCATATTGTACACAAAAGTAGTGCTTACCTTGAATATTCATTAAAGGATGCTGTATCAGGGCATTTATGCAGCGAAAACAAAAACTTTTACTCATGTATTTTCAGCTCCGAACACACCTACCCAAAATTAATTACATCATTAAAAGTTATCGCGTTACACTAGACAGCAATTTTGACTCCAAGCCACACGATAACTTAAGCCCTGAACTGGCAATAGCAGGCTATAGTCTCAAAGCTAAAGGCATTTTTATCTTCCTGTATTATAATCATTTGCTTCTCTCTCTTTCATTCTCATATCGCATACCATTGCAAACCATGGCTTTGCACATTTAAAACCTATTTGTAAACAACTGTGCGACTGGAAGAATTAGCGGTCTGAATAATGCCCTCTTCAGGTCTATTGCATTTGAGCAGTGGTTTATTTTTCAGAGTGAAAATACTTCTCTTCACGTAATCCTCTTAACTGATTGTCTCCATTTCAAACGATAAGGCAATATGTAATAATCACTCATTATGGTTAGGCGTGCTTGTGATTCCTACCCATTACATTAAATATGACACAAAAAAATGTTAATTCACCAGTAAACGGAAACACGTATAGCCAATCACTGTTTCAGTATCATGGTTCAAAATAAGAAAAACCTTGCCGATAGAACTCTGCTTTCAACGTGGCGTTCTCCACAAATAGGTTCCATCTTTAAAAGGTCAGTTAAATAACTTGAGATGCCTACATGGAGCCAATGCTTTGTAATCAAATTATATCATTCCTGCATTGACGTGTGTTTTCTGTTATTCCAACTGATTACACTATTGTTCAATCCTGTTTTGTAAGCTGCTGCACTTATGCATGCATACCGTATGCGCCAATGCATGCTTTCGCTATTGACGAAAGAGTTGTTTGCTGGCGTTTCCTGTGCAGTTTCATGATGAAATAAATTAATTGAGCATTTCTGGTGCATCTCTGGAAATGAGCTTGCGGCCTCACCATGCGTACTTCCTGTGTCGTCGACAGAAAGACGACCAAGCACCCACGTGCCGAATGCACTCTAGATGGAAATATAGAGATTGGTTTGGTTTATTTGGGATTAATGTCCCTAAGCTACTCAGGCTATGAGGAACGCCGTAGTGAAGCGCTCCGGAAGTTTAGACTACCTGGGGTTTTTTAATGTGCACTGACATCGAAGAGCACATGGGCCTCAAGAATTTCGCCTCCATCGAAATTCAGCCGCCGCGGCCTGGATCAAACCCACATCTTACGGGGCAGCAGCCGAGCACCGTAACCACTGAGCGACCGCAGCGGGGTACTGTTAGAATTCTTACATTTGCTGCTCGAGGACGTATGGCACAACTGCTACGTTACAATGCTCGAGCATCACTGGGAAGATATTGTTTGGTGGCTTTGAATTTTCTACATTTATATCTATAGCGGATTTTTGAAACACCGTGGAACTGGCTGATGGTACGTTGTCTCCGCAGCCAGTACACGGTCTTAACAAAAAAATTTTTTTCATGAAACGAAACAAGTCTGAGGCAAGTAAGGCAAGACCGATGCGCTCTGTCACCGATTTGCACATATACGGATTACGAGCAATCGGCGTCTGACAAGATTAAGTGATGCGATTAACGCTGCATATGTGATCGTCCTCACTTTGTGGAAACAAGCGCCCTCTTATTTTGTTGCGTTCTGTTGTTTTCTTTTGGGGCTTCTCTTATTTAGGCTTCATGCGTATGAATGAAGGTAGCGTTCAGCTCTGAAAGCAGTGAAGCGCACATCTCTGCAGAGCGCACATTCAACATTCAGGCTGTAGGTTTCGAGCACTGTGGTTTCAGGTTGCAACTTCATCAGCGATCCAGCTGCCATTCTAAACGTTCAAGCAGAACAGTGCGCACAAGTACGTGTTTTTTTTCGTGCGCTTTTGGAAGGAAAAGAATCGGGAATAACCCAGCCAGCGGACTGCGCAACATAGAGCAAAGTGCGCATTTGGTGAGAAAATATTTGCTAACGCACGCGCGGCAGTCATTGAAATGTCGTGATAATAAACGTTGCCATGTCTGCCCGGACTGACGTGCTTAACATGGAAGTTGATGACTGGATGGCTGTCGCAAGTTTGGCCCATCGCGGCACGGATGGAATGTCTCGTGTTGTAATCTTGTTTGCGCCATAGTGGTACTGCCGCTCGTTATGCAACACTTACCGTTTTTTTGTCTCCTAAATGGGAGTTATGTGTGCTGTGGCTACAAAGCTCGTATCACGTTAGCGCAAGCAGCTCTTGTTTGAGAAAAATTCGCCGTAACAAGGAGTCAGGGGAGATGATACAACAATGTTGCTGTTCTTCATTGATGTTTCCGTTTGTTTGCTGATCCCGCGACACGCTGCGACAGGCGGACAGGACAACGTTTTCTTCCACTGTGCCCGTTTATCTTCAGCTATATTGCAAAGTGGTCGGCAGGTACTCCCAGTAAAATCTACAACTTCGAACTCTTAAGCAGGCTGAGCCCACACCAAGCGGGATCCTCGTCAGCCTCCGACTATTAAAGAGTCTAGCACCCAAACTACAAGTTTCAGAGCCAGGCCAGAACCCGCAACCAAGTGAAATATCTGCCTCCAGCTCTCAAAGAGCCCGGAGCTTGCAACAAGCCGGATATCTGTCAGCCTCTGAGTCATGACCGTATAGGACCGTTTCGTAAGGTTTAAAGCGGGTCACTTCATACACTTCCCTTAGGCAAACAATCATTTGGCACAAATTTTAACATCCTGCCCGTTCAAACTTTCAGGCTCTCGAGCTGGGCTTGCAATGTCATCGCCTGCAGCACTAACAGCGTTCGTGCGGGCTAAACTGCCAGTCTCCAAGGATGTGGATTGAAAACGTGGTCTTCTTCATCTTCCATTTCTGCGCGTGAAAGCGCCATCAGAAGACCATGCAGCAAGCCGCACGAAATGACGGGAGATTAGAAGCAGTGAAATTAAGCTATAAGGCCCACTGATATCGCTATGTAATTAAGCGACCTACAATATTCCTTGCCCTGAGTCTATTTATGTCAGTGCACGTCAAAGAACCCCAGGTGGGAGAAATTTCTGAGCCCTTCACGGCATCCCTCATAGCCCTCATAGCCTGACATTAAACCATCACAAACTATTTTTGAAAATTTTTGATAGCCTTCCCTGAAACAACTGGTATATATCTAGGGAGCACTAGCCTTTATGCCCTTCGGCTTAGGAGTGCTGAAGATCACTAATAAAGTCTTTGGGCTGTAGCTGCCCATTTTAATCCAACAGAAATGCCATCTGGAGGCATTTGCATTGCAGTCCTTTAAATAAACATCATCTGCATGCTTCTGAAAAAAAAAAGTGATATCATGGATACTCACCCCTCTAGTTCAGGACAAGCAAGGCTAAAAATTCTCAATTTCAGGGGAGCTGAAAAGAAATAAACCCAGAAGTGCACGTTTATACGCAGCTTTCAATCATCTGAGGATTTGCAGAAAAGGCTTAAAAGTGTTTAGAATACAAGAAATCTAGAAAAAGAATCTACCCTACAATGAACTCAAGTAAGTCTGCTCGGCTACTGACTTCATCAAGAGTGAAACAGTAAAGAGCCATTACGTCCTCGAGAAGGGCCGCATTTGAAATTGTGAAGTAGCAAATTCAAAATTACACTGAGAGGCCAGCTGAAAATAACTTCTATGCATACTCAAGCCGAAAAAAGCAATTTCTTTGAGACTGGAGAGTTAAAAAGACATTGCTGAATAAGTCAGGCACGGATATCCTTCCAAAGTTTTAACAAATGAAGGGCATAGCCTCTCCTTGACATTTTTGGCTGTTTTCATCGTTAGAACTGGCAGTGACCTTAAATAATTGCAGCCCAACTTCCCATGTCTTCCTCTTGACATCTAAGATCACTCGTAGACACTCACAGCAGTGGGCGTTGTGCCTCTTCGGGCCTCCCCTGTACGCGACGGAAGCGTTTCAGACGACATCTGCAAAAAATTTAGAACACAAGACCCTAAAATTTCTGGCACTGGGTAAGTGAAACGCGCTTTCGACTCATCTTATTTTAAATTTTCAAACTGGAAAAACCTTCGCTTGCAAGCCCAGATCTCAATAATTCTTTTTGAACTTGTCTCTGGAACGCGTGATGATATCTAATGATATTAATCGGTACTCAGGAAAGCATCGCAGCGCACCTTTAAAGAGACGCCGAAAGAAATGCTAAGTCAGGCTACACTGATACGTGGTAGGCTTTTCTGAAAGTATAATTTTCAACGAAAGCAGTGCCTTTCGCAGAGGTGCGATCATTGTATGTGGTAAATTTTGTCCAAAAATTTTTGAGCACCGAAAATGCCAACAAGTTGCAAGTCAGACCCTTGTCACACGGGTGCACTTAACCAGTTTCCGCTAGCTGTGGTTACTACTATCCACACAGCAATCAAACTGCGGTTATCGCGAACTGTGCTTGGCAACCTCGGTTTAGGTCACTAACGGAGAAGGTGGCGGCATCTATAGACAGAAACTGCCCGTAGGTGTCAGAGCGAGAAGTGGACGAGGTGGCCCGCTTCAAGAACATACTTTCCTTTGCACAAAATCATGTTTCAAGAGCAACAAATCAAAATAGGCAGTGTGTATAGTATCGTGTGATGACACTTTTATGCAGAGTTCGATATCGTCCGAAGGTGCAGTAACAGTGCATTGCAGCAACGTCCCACGGCACTCAAGCTAATCATTTTACCACATTTAAACTGAAAAATCTGCGGTCCCTGCTGCGGCGTTTAAGTAGGTGACACATTCGCAACGCTCGATGCAAGCGCCACCGTCAATGGCGCTCTGGTGTGCTACTCCAAAGTCATCGCTAGGCCTCACTTGTTTCGTATCGAAGCCACAGAGGACGGCGCCTTTGAATTGACCAAAACTATGCTACATTGTCTACTTATGGCACTGCCTCACTGACAACCTCATGGTTTCATATTAAATGAAAGATATATGATTGATTTAAGCGACACCTTAGCAGTGGCACTGGCGTGCAAGCAGATTGGGCCAGTTGCACTGAAATGGCGGCAGCTGCTATGGGGCTGGGAGCATAAAACTACCTTGTATTGCAATTATTACTCCTACCAGCAACTCGGTACAGGTCAGCAGTCCTCAAGGAGGACTGCTTCATTTTTGGCATTCCCGTAACCCAGAGCTTATCACTGTGTTCGTTGCAGCGCAACTCAGAACGGTGGCGAGCCTTGTGACGACAACGAATCATGATTCGAGATAACCGCAGTCAAGTTTGGTATCTGTGTTTAGACTCCCTGAGTGACTGTAGGTCAACCAACACCAACGTTTCAGCATCAGCAAAATTTCAACAAACATAAAAAAAAATGGTGGCTAACAGAGCAAGATGGTCATCTGCATGTGCCATCTGTGAAGTACGATCGTTGGCTAGACTTGGCACATAAAATGCAGCGGCAAGTTCAAAGTGCATCATTATGCGGGGAATAAATTGGCAAAATTCAGAGGTGTGATCATTACACGATTGCAATCATTATGAGATTAACACTAAGTGGCCCGCACAAATCTCAGCATAACAGTGCAATGCACTTCAAACAAGTATGATATGATTATGACTGTACCACTACAGTCAAATGCTGAAGGCAACATACAGCAGGCAATGTCGAAATTTCTAAGCGCGATTGGTAGTTGTCTGAGCCAGGCCTAAATGACATTAAAAAGGGTAGACAAAATAGAACTGTTGGTCGACTTCATTCTGTTGTAATACTGAAAACATCTCAGTACCCATGTCCAACAGTCTTGGGAAACAATTATGAAAGGTGAAAGATTTTAATATATTATTCTGGAAACATTAAAGAGCGCTTGCAGAAGAATGCAAAGGCATCACGTTGGGCCCGATGTCACTGCATTATGAACTCCATTTTTGGCCGCAGTCTTCCTCAGCCAGGAGGCACAGCTGCAGTGATGAGTAATTGAAGGAGTCCTCCAAATAGCGAATGCAGAAAAAGCAAACACTGTTCCTAAATAAGCTTGCATGAAAGAACATTTCATCAACCTCCTTAGTTCGAAAACCTGGTTGAATTAGTTGCGTTGTCATTGCCACCTGCCACTTACAGGGGTACATATTTTAAAAAATACTATCACTATTATTATATAGGTTTTAACATGGGCAATGAAAAAGGTTTTAGCGGAAGGCTCCGGATTAATTTAGACCACCTCGGAATCTTTACCGTGCAATGACATTTCACACCGCAGGCCGTCTCTGGGTTTCACCTCTATGGAAATGTAGCCACTGCGGCCTTGATTGCCTGCCACCTCCATGCACTCAGAAGCAGAGCACCACAACCATAGCCACCATGGTTTTTGTTTGTGGTAGTTTAGAGTGCCAAAGCAAAGCGGGCTATGAAGGACACCATAGTGAAGGGCTCAGGAAATTTTGACTACCTGGGGTTCTTTAACATGCACTGACATTGCACAGTACACAGGCCTCTAGAATTTCGCCTTCATTGAAATTCGACTGTTGTGGCCAGGATTGAACCCCCGTCATTTGGGTCAACACCCAAGCGCCCTATCCAGTGACCACCGTGGCGGCCGTACCTAAGGCAACAAACGTACTGAGCACTGCACTCTCGAAGGAAAAATGCTCAAGAGCGTAGTACTACTGCAAGAACGTAGCTTAAATGCCGCCTTTTCACATAGCCTAGAATAAACATAGTATGCATGACTATGCATATGCAAATTAAACACTACGACACTAAATCGCAAGTAATTTTTACTTCATAAAAACCAATAAAATTTTACCACCAGTGGCGTTCTTGATAAACTGTTCAAGGTGGCAATCAACCACGACACTGCCAGTACTATAGCTACATTAAAAAAAATCAGAAAGGACCAGCAAACGACAAAGAGGAGAAGAGTGATTTCCTCTCCACCATCGGCAGAAGATCAGAAAGGGCACATTCAACACACATTTAATCTATACCACCATCAGGAGTACACCTCTTTAAAGGGGTAGAGACATCAAATTCCAAGGTTGTACAAAAGACTGCCATACGTTTCCTTTGTATGTGAGGACCATAAGAGCGAAGTATTCAATTTAAGGGAGGTCTAGAACATATTTTAATTTCATTTTAAAGTTTGTGAAAATGCTCACTCTTGAATTCTGAGCCATCGCTAGTGCATCAATGTGACGTAGGAACAGAGAAGAAAACACAAGCAAGTATTTCCTACGTCATTGCACAGTTTTCTGACGTACGGGACCAAGTTTTGCGGTTTCGCGGCCTAGTAACCTTGGTTACGCACGCTCGCTGCACGCTCGCGAGTGCGACGGTGCTTTACGCCCGGCGTTGCCGCAGGCGATGTCGTTGCCGAAAGATCCACTTTTGCAGAGGCATATTGCCCGTGCTCTAATGTAGGAAGCATTCTCTAGTATCATGGATGTTATGTATTTTCTTGTGCGAACGTGAAGTACGCCGAGCATGCAGGCCGGCCGGCCAGCCTGGATCCCATCTGTCGGCGTCATAAAAAGGAGCTAAAGTGTGTTCTTGACGCAAAATAATAAACCCTCGGATAAGAAATGTGAAAAATGTGTCATTTTTGAGGATCGCTGACGAATACTGAGCTGCTGGCAAAGGTAACGACTGTGATACGAGCAAACTTTTTGCCACAACCGCCTCGCAGCTGCCGCTGGCCCGACGTTGCGGTCCGGCTCGCCTGGCGCCTGCTCGCTTCGCTGCTGAAGACGTCGTGGAGATTTACTATACTATTATTTTATTGTGAGATGATGCTGTTGACAGTAAAGCAATGTGTAGAGTAGGCCTTTTATTATAGCGCAGGCGACTTCCGAAGCGCCGGCCGCTGCGACTTCGATGCGGAAGAGGCTATAGGCCTAGCGACGACCACGGCAACCAGGCAGCAGAAGAGCTCGTCGCCCGGAGCGCCCGCGAGCGATGCCATTGCCGAAAGCTCGAAACATAAGCAGGCATGCTTTGTCGCTGCTCGAGCAGTCTTTCTGAGGGACTGCTGTACGGTGGCGAAGTGCGACACCGGTTGCGGGCGGAGCTTGGGTAGAGCGGCGCAGCGATGCTCACCGCTCCGTGTCCGTGTTGCAGTGGGGCGGCAGTTCTAAAGCGACGATGTGGCAATATGGCTTGATGAATGTTGCTGCGCGTGCATTATTTGTCTAAATAATGATTGCACTTCGCGCTCTGAGCTCGCTACTTGTTTTTGGTCGGAGAATGTTTTCGCTCGGCCACTGATATGCCCAAGGCACGTCGGGCAACGGGTCTCGTTTTGGTCGGCGGCGTTGTCACACTAGGACGACGCTTGGTCGTTGGGGCATCGTCGTCGTCGTCGGTGCAGTGTGACTGGCTAGTCTGGGAACGACCAGGTTGGCCGACGAGACCGTCGGCGTCGCTGTCGCGTCGACCTCGGGATCCCGTCGGCCTAGTGCGAACGCGCCTGAACTGCGCGCTGGTCCCAGGCTGCCCTAGTCGTCGCTAGGCCTAGGTGGTCTCGCTTCCGCAGTTGACGGCGCTTTGGAAGTCGACTGTGCTATAATAAAAGGCCTACTCTTCACATCGCTTTAGTGCGAACTTGTTCCATAATAGAAGATAAGTTCGATTTCCACGACGCCTTCATCAACGGAGCTAGCAGACGAGCAGCGCGCACAAAGCAGCAGTGTCGAGCTGTCGGGATGGGACAACGTCGGCATGAGGTCGGCGCTGTTGTCGGTAGAGTGTGACACACGGGTCGGCCGACGGCTGCTATCTCGGCGACGCGACGACGATGCGCTCGTCAGGCGATGACCGGCGCTCGGTCGGCGTCTGCGCAGTGTGACAGACGCGCCGACGGCACGAAAATCGCTGCCGCCGACCATCGCCAGACTGAAATCGGCCGATCGTCGGCGTAGTGTGAACGCGCCTTTACCATTTGACGTTGCCTACACGCTCGGCGTTCGCTGGCACAATTTGAGCTGCGTCAGGCCTGACGCCTGCCTCCTCTTCGGAATCGCTGGCCAGCGGATCAAAAAAGTAATGGTTGTCGGGGTTCGAACCGCGGCGTCTTCTTCCTCGTCTGCGTCATCCCGCGATTCCTCATAATCAGTGTCTTCGCCGAAATAAAACTCTTCTTTCCGACTCGGAGCTGTTCGACTTGCCCTCCGCCCGGCTCTCCGTGTTTACGCGCACCACGTGCGTGTCAAGCAGATGACATGCCTACACGACGTCACGGCTTTCCGGACCCACGTGACAACGCATCTGGTTTTTGACGTCATGAAAGAGCTTGGCAAAACCTGGCAACTACGAACCGAAACTGAAACTGCTGGGTACAAATAATACGATTATTAATTATATAATGCGAGTTCATGCTTCTAAGATGGTGTTCCAGGCTCACTGAATCGCTACGCATTATTTACAACCCAGATATACAACACAAAAATTTGGTGTCTCTACCCCTTTAAGGGTCCCAATGTTACATCTTGCTTAACGAACGGCTGGTTATGAAGCACGTTTTCAGCTACATGTTCACCCACTAAAATTCCAGAAAGGAACAATACAAAATTATTATTCCACGATTGCCATTGCTCTCTTCCCTGAACATGCCATGTACGATATCTCCCACGCATTTCAGCAATTTCAAACAATCCACCACCGGTTGGAAAATGGAGTGTCAGTGAGTGGCATCATGCAGATTGCTGGCTCCACTGTAGAAGCCAATGCTGCAAGCTTTAAACTGATTGCTCCGGGACGATTTACTGAAACTAAGGTGTTGCTGAGATCCTGGCATGGTAACAGATGTTTAATCCTACGAGATACATGTGGCCTAGCACGAATCCAGAAGAACTGATGTGATAAACAAGGCCGTTAATCCAAGAACATTTTTGGAATTTTGCTAAAATATCATAGTTCCCTTGCGGAATAGAAAATAGTTCAACTGCGATTCTTCTTTCCTTTTCCACTTGCGGCTATAAAGCATCAAACAGATGGGCACAACTGCAAGAGGGCAATTTTGCAGGAAAAACAAAGGCAGTGAAGTTTTCGTGCACTGCAAAACAACAAATGCAGGGCGTCAGCTTAGGCAGATACTAATACCCTCTAAAAGAAACAAACCATAATTAAAAAGCCTATGGTTATACTGGCCTGCAGTCCCTCGTGACAAAATCGTCTGCTGAAAGCACCGTATCCTGTGGAATTTTGCGCACTACAAGTTCCATTCCCTCGTTACCGCGTCTCACACCCTTGTGCGGCCATCGTTTATGAACCGCGGTGAAATGTCTTCAAAATAAAAGGTCATCGCGCATCTGGAATGACCAGACTAATCCACATCCTGTCGTATTACACACGGCAATTTTCTTTACAATAGTATCCGCAATGCACATTTGAAGAGCTAACAACAAAGCAATGCACTCCTAAGATTCATAAGGTTCAACAATAAATAGAAGAACCTCTAAAGTAGCCAGCGTGGAGTTCTGCCAAAGTAAGTTGCTCTGCTGTGGATGGCAGGTGAAGCGTAGTGCCTTCATCCTAACTCTTCTAACCACCACTAGGTGTACATAACCCCTAATGCTTTAGGACGCAAGTGCACAGTCTTGCCCAATCACACTCTCCATCATGCTATGGCAATTGAGTTTCTTCAGGTGAAACATTAAGCATTCATGTCAATCACAGTGTGACTTGTGTCGCGCATTCTTCGCTATGAAGGAAACGCGAAGGAAATAGATCCTGAAGTGTATCTTTCCGCAGAAACGTATGCGTTCAGATTTAGTTTAAGGAGCCACTGCATCAACGTCCACACCACGTGCCCCTAACAGAGCCCTTCAGCTTGCTCGTCATATTTCAATACTCAGAAATCCAAGAAACGGACCGGAGAACATGCATTTTGTTTCCAGTGAGAAAAACATGTAGACAGAGGAAGAGTGGACACCACGCACATCGGAATGCTGCTGCTTTGCCTTGCTGCTGAGGTGGGGATAAACACGTGATCTCACCTGGAAGGCCTTCCAGCACGCTCGGCAGAAAGACAAGCTGCCTCTACGTGACGACAGCAAGCCAGACAAAATCCTCCATTTACAGGACGTGGCGACAACTCTCCAGATTAGAAAACGTGAGCTGACCATCAAGCAGCCCTCTGTACTGGCCGCCACCACGTGTCCTTCCTGCACCACGAGTCGCATACAGATCTCAGCTGCAGCATACACACCAGGGCACACATACACTGCAGAAAATCTATTCCTTCGGACCATATACTCCGCAGCCAGATTTCGAGTACGTGAAAGACAGCACTTTTGGAAGAAGTTATTTCAAGCGCCTCTTGGAGCCCCCAGGCATGAGACAAAAACCTGACAGCAGAAGCAGCTGAAGCAGCCTAAGAAGGTTACTGCTACCACGCTACAGGGATTTCTTGTCCAGATGGCAGTAATAACTGCGTGACAGCTTCACTTAACAAAGTGGTGCATAACCGGAATATGTGCCCAGTTCTCACACGTCACTTTTTCTGCAGGTAAAATCAATTGAGGCACCCACGGAGATCAGAATGGTTGCTATTACGCTGTAAAAAAAAAATACGCGAAATACACGTCGTTCCCAAACAACATAAGCGAATTCATATCATTTTCTTCGAGTTGGGTTTTTCATACAAGCACTATCTGCCAGCCTCCAGACCAGCGGCCTAGCTCAAACACACGAGCAGCTACCCCAACAGGGTGATGCAAAGCGCAACTGGCCGTCAAGGCCTGTGGTCTTCGTCGTACAACAGCATGTTCTCGCGACGTGATACTGGGCATAGATTTCCTTAATGAGCATCAGGCGATCATCAACCTGCGTTCCAAGCTCATCACAATTTCGACAAATGAAGCTATCCTTTCGATGAAAAGCAAGAAGAAGCATGTTGCCCTGACTGTCCTGGATGAACAAGGAAGCATCCCACACCGGTCGACCGTCATGGTCACCGCAGGTGGCACGAATGCCAAGAACATGAAAGCTCTCATTGAGGGGAACACGGAATTGGTTCTAGAGCGCGGAATCGGCGTCGCAAGAGGCATAGTACACTTCTGCAATGGCCAAACTGAAGTGCTGCAGACGAACTTTAGCAAAGAATACCGGCACGTTAACAAAGGAACAAGGATTCCTTTCATCAATGAACTATCCAACATTCTCGATGCCTTCACCCTTTCCCGTCCAGACGATTCACCTAAGGAAGATCACAAGCACGTCTTAGACATAAACCAAGCGCTGACCCAGAACAAACAAGACGAGGCCCGCTGTCTGCTTAGAAGCTACAGCGAGTGCTTCTAGTCACTGCCGCAGGTTCGACAAATACCGGTTGCCAAGCAACGTATTGTAACCGACCAGCACGCCCGACCTCTCCTCCAGAGCCCCTACTGTGTGCTGCCTTGAAATGCTTCGCGACGACATCATCCAGCCATCAAAGAGCCCCTGGCCGGCACCGGTTGTTCTAGTGAGGAAGAAAGGTGGCGCACTTCGATTCTGCGGTGATTACCGCCACCTGAACAAGATAACAAAGGACGTCTACCCTATTCCCCGCATCGACGCCACACTGGACCGGCTGTGCAATGCCAAGCATTTCTCATCGATGACCTCAAGATCAGCTACGGGAAATTGAGGTCCATGAAAGAGATCGCGAGAAGACCGCATTCATTAATCCGGATGGTCTCTTCGAGGTCAAGGTGATGCATTTGGTCCCTGTTCTGCACCAGCGATATTTCAGGGAGTAATGGATAATGCCGTCAGGCCTGAAGTGGAAGATTTGTCTGGCATATTTATATGACATAGTTGACTTTGTCTTGAACTTTGGAGATCATCTAAAAAGGCTTCGAACAGTACTGGAGGTAATCAAGTCATCCACTCTCACCTTGAAAGCAGAGAAGTGCCACTTTGACTATGAAGAGCTGCTGTTTCTCGGCCACATTGTTTGCAAAGAGGAAGCACGCCCAGACCCGCATAAAAGAGCTGCAATCGCACAGTTTCCATTGCCAGGTGATAAAGCTGTACGCAGACTTCTTGTACTATGCATGTATTACCGATGATTTTTCATGAACTTCTCGCACATCGCCGTACCTCTGACCAAAATGACAAAGTTTCGCACATTGCCAAACCTCTAACCCAAATGACAAATGCAGACGAGCCATTTAAGTGGAGAGTGCCGCAAGCAGAAACCTTCAAGGAACTTCGGCGTCGTTGACAGTCCCCAACTGATCCTCGCGCACTTTGATAAAAATGCCGAAATTGAAATTCATACCTACACAACCATCGTGCGCTTAGGCACCGTCCTCGGTCAGAAAACCAATGGGCTAGAGAAAGCAATCGCACCATCCACCGCATTCAAGAGAAGTATTACCCCCGACAGATCTAGGCAATGATGGCGCAAATTTACCAATTCCGGAGTGAGCATACAATAGCCCCAAAATCAAAGACAGAGATAATAATATTGGCAAAGAGGGTGATTACACAAGGCACTGAAGCAGTGCAAAACATATTCACAACAACTCCTGCAAGACTACCCCACCAAGCAAAGAGAGATGCTACGATACCAAATCATCGATTTTAAGGTATGCTGCTTTTCCCAACCATCAAGGCATATCGATATTATGTGAGTAACAGTGGCATTTGCATGGCTGCTGCAACAACCCTGCTTTTCTTTTGAAGGCAAAGAGTAAATATTTTCTTCAGAAAGGTTCCCTAAGCTTTTAACAAATGCACGTGGAACTTTCTACAGTCATCGAACCCGGCCACTACAACGTTATTTTTCACACCATAATCCTTCGTCAAAAGATGCTCCAAAAACAGTTCTTGATTTTCATGAATGAAGCTTTGTGATCGAAGAAATAGATGGACATACGCTCGACTTGCTGCACCAATACCTGGTTCTTAAAGATGATTTCTACGGAAGCATTTCGGGAGGTTGTCACACCCCTATGTCTCCACCCACCCTGCCCATCTGGCAGGTTGAAGTTAATGGGTGATCCCGAGAGTTTGCTTACCATTGTCAGTGCTAATGCATGTAACACACATCTCTCTCACCACCCCAAATACATGTACGCACGATTCAGGCTTCCGCTGACCCAGGGAGCCAGTTATGCGCACTTCCTTTCCTTAACATGATCGGAGTGCAAAACGTAGTAAACGCCAATGGCAATGAGCACAATGAACGCCGACGGCCTATGGCTTCCGCGCTGCATATCTGGCACAACATTGTCAATGTCTGCAGTCCACATCTCTCTCTCATCACCCCACGTATCTATAAGCTTTGAAGAGAATTTTAAGGCGAAAGCCTTTAATGGCTCATGTTCGCGGTGTCTGTCCATGCTCCCTGTGTCCATCCGTGCGCTGGGATCGTGCCAACTGTGGCCTCTCCTCCGCGCAGCGGCGCGACCTCCTCCGTAATTTCCTTTCCTCAATTTCATTTTCTTCATTACGGCCCCTGTTTCTTCTTTCACTCCCACTTCCTCCCTTACTCTACAACTGAATGACGGGTGTCCACCGAGGATCCAACATAATCATCACGAGCACGCCATCCGAAGAGACGGCAAGACAAATCAAGCAAATAAGACAACTCAGCATCCAGGGGGTCAACTACGAAGTCAACACGTACATAGCGCGCCGGATGATGTGATTCGGGGAGTCATCCATAGAGTTGGGCCAGGCCTCAAGACCAAAGAACTACTGGCGGAACTTAGAGTCCTAACGCATGGAGTCGAAATTGTCGGGGCGAGACTGTTGGGTAAATCCTCCTCAGCAATGCTCCTCTTCGACAGCAAATTCCTTCCCAAGCAAGTAATTTTTGCAGAGGCTAAGTACTAACGCTACCCGAAAGACCCTGAAAAAGATCCATGCTACGATCGAAACGTCGGGTCAAAATTGAAATCTTGATACAACGAAGTTTGCGGGGTCGTGAATAATCGTTCGTTATTTTGAAATATCGTAATGACGAAATACTCGCAAAAAAAGATAGTATTACTGGACAATGAAAACACTGTACCTTCAGGAAGGGCACACAACAAGCTACGTAATTCTCAAACAGGAATGCACCCCAGCACCTCGAGGATAGCGCAAAAAAACAATGCGAAAGGCCAGTGATCAGAACCAAGCGTCAGCCAGTTAAATAGACTTAAACATCTTCCCATACTGAGCACAAATTCAGGCATTCAAACCTCTGATCTTGACGAGTCATTTAAGAGAAGACATAAAAAAGAGCTTGTTTTTCTATCAGAACAGTTGCTCAACCAAATTCGCCAGATTTAAACACTATAAAAGCGTTCAAGTCTGTGGCGCGATTACCCTACGGGAAGAGCCTCAGTACGCTCTGCTACAACGACAATGACTGTAGTACCTGCTCCGCCAATCCTGAGGTGTTGGTTGGATGGCGCTGACCATCTTCATGCTGGGAAGCGTGTACTGAGGCCCGAGCAGCAAAGGCCGCAGAGTAGGTCCCCTCCCCTGAGGCCTGAAAGATATACAGATTATTAGGATCATTAGACCAAAACACGTCGGCAACCTCATCCCAGACCTCTCCTGCATCCAACAGCACTTTTCACTTTCATTATAACTGCACCAATCCGATTTAGTTCCGAGGGGTCTTCTCCGGCCCTCTCAGTTTAAGTGGTTTTCCTTTAATGAAATTCCGTTTAATGCGGTTGTCGTTCTCAAAAGTGTGAAATTTTGTTTGGCCTTCCGGGCAGCCGTTCAGTTTTCATTAAAATTGATTATGGCACGTAGCCTATATCATTCTGTCAACATGAGGACTGAACGAAAGGGAAGTGTTGCCATAAGACAGATATACTTACAGAAAGGTACTGTCATGTGGAGATAATGACGTCATGGAAAAGAGACGACCACACTGAAGTGGCACTAAAACTAACTCTTGAATGAGATGACCCTGCTGAAAAAAGTTATGATGCAAAAAACCCGATATACCTCTCCGATCCTTTCCATACATTGGTACGTTGTCCTCAATTTAACCTAAACTCTTAAAGGCTTCAGCCTCAATACAAAAGTTTTTAAGACCCTCCTCCCCCGTTAAGGAACGGCTAGTGGTGCGCGAGGATGCGCGATTGCACTGAAAGCGGTAAAGAAGTGACATCCGCCTCTGCTCAGGCACCACCAATCGTGGTGCAAGGCTGAAGGGGGGCAGTCTGAAGCATTCACTTCTCCACAAGGATACTGCCTTTGTGGCCATTAGCGCCTGAGTAAACAGACTTCTCGCAGTGTACACAGGGCAGCATGGGGTGCGTAGTACGGTGCATTCACAATGGACCTGCGGCCTCGTTAGTTTGGCATCGGGTATGCTAGGTGGTTCGGACATGAAAGCATGACCCTCTCAGATGCAATCTAATATTGATTGTTTCTTTTACAAGAAAGTAAATTTTTTGAAGTTCACTGATTTTTTTTCCAAACTGTTCAATTATTTGGACCATAGTATCAGGACCTGCCAAGTCTGAAATATTGGTTGGAAACTGTGTAGGCAGCAGTATATATATATTATATATATATATATATATATATATATATATATATAGTAGCTAACCGGAAACCTTTCCAGTTAACATTCCTGCCTTTCCCCTTTCTCTGTATCTATCTATATAAAAATCCCGATCACTTACCACATTCATCTGTGAAATCTCGAAGTTCAATGATGGGTCATATCATGGAGGCAAGTGCTGATACTCAATGATTTGTACCTGCAATGGAAAAAACAATTTTTGGCTAAATTCTATAAACGGGCAAAAGCAGGAGTGCACGAATGTTGGCTTGTCTTGTTACTTTACTGTTGGCTTTCATGCTGCTTCTCATGTCGGTAAATAGCAGGGTTTTAACATGGTCAACAGAGTAGGACGAGTGAAAGCAATTGATGCAACACCGCCTCAAAGTCAACTGCGTGAAAAGACATGGCGCGAGCAGCCGGCGTGCATAGCACACTGATTCCACCCCCGATGAAAGCCGCAAAGGCACACAGAACACTGCAAGCTTTCGTTTACGCTGTATATTATGTATCTTTTTCGCCTTCAGATACACAATCCACAGAGCCCAGGCAGCAACAAAAAAAGAAATCACTTCCTGTACTGATATCAACAGCCTGCCACAATGAACCACTGCATGACCGAGACTAAACTCGCCCCTATCCGCCAACTGCAGATAAGCAAGCAAAGAGGAAATAAAATGAAAAAAAAAAAACTCCCCGAAAAGGTTTTGACAAATAAGATATGTCGTATGCAGTACGTGAAAACTTTTGACATTGGCCGCAGTCAGAAGGACCGTACGCGAGCGCGTCTCAAGTCGGCGTCTTTTGCGCCGTCATTCAAGGATGCATTCAATTCAGAACTTTCAAGCCTCTGCAAGAGCGCACGCAAGCGTGTCAAGTAAGCTGAACAAAATGTTCGAAATCACCGCGACGCCACGAATCGAACGGTCCCCGACAGCGAATGCTCAGAAAGACGCAAACGGCACAATTTTACTTCAGTGCAAAAACCTCGTGTGGACGCTTACCGTCGAGCCGGCGCAAAAGAATCCCCGACTTCTCACTGGTTAGAATGGACCGAAGGATGGTCCCCACTTCTTCACTGAGGGAATCGTCCCCCATGCCGCCGTGCAATCAGCGTCCCATGCTGCCAAGACATAAGAACACAAAAACCAAGACAGTATTAAAGACGAGAAAAAGCAATAAGAGAATATAAAAGCAATTAGAACACTATTCGAACACACGTGCACGTATGTATTCGAACACACGTGCAAATTATTACCCAGCACACTACCCAAGACAATACATCAGCTTTCCGGTGCCCGCCAACAATGGTGACACTAGGCCGCAAAAGCCATACTTTACCCCTAAAAACAACTTTTGAACCACCGCAGTGGCTCAGCGGTTATGGCGCTCAGCTGCTGACATGAAACATGCGGGTTCGATCCTGGCCGTGACGGTCGAATTTCGATGGAGGCGAAATTCTGCAGGGCCATGTACTGTGCGATGTCAGTGCACATTAAGGGGGGACATGGGTCTTAAGACATTTTTTTTATTTACAGACCAAATGCAATGAAACTGCACAGACGTATTCAGTTTGTTCTGCTGATTTCAAATATGCAATGTGTTTATTTCTAGGCCAATTAGTTCCTGAGATATTAATATATATATCATGCCATTGTCTGCTCAAACAATATAAAAAAATGGGCCACCAGAAATTTAATTTTAATATGTGGGTAGGTACTACAATGTGTGAGGAATGCAACGCTGGAAGCAGTTTTCAATTTTTTTTCCGTGTGGACAAATGGGTTTAATATTTAGTTTCATGTGTGTCATGTGTTTTCTGACACTGTATGTCTGGTTAACTCACTTGAAAACTAACTATTAAGCCCATTTGTTCACACGGACAAAAAACTGAAAACTGCTTCCAGCGTTGCATTCCTCACACATTGTAGTACCTACCTACATATTAAAATTAAACTTCTGATAACCCATTTTTTTTTCTATTGTTTGAGCAGAGAATGGCATGATATATATCTCAGGAACTAATTCACCTAGAAATAAACAAATTGCATATTTCAAATCAGCAGAAAAAACTGAATAGGTCTGTGCAGTTTCTTTGCATCTGGTCTGGCTTGGTGTATTCGAACACACGTGCAAATTAGTTACCCAGCACACTACTCAAGACAATACATCAGCTTTCCGGTGCCCGCCAACAATGGTGACACTAGGCCGCAAAAGCCATACTTTACCCCTAAAAAACAACTTTTGAACCACCGCAGTGGCTCAGTGGTTACGGCACTCAGCTGCTGACATGAAACATGTGATGTCAGTGCACATTAACAGCCCCAGATATTTGAAATTTCCAGACGCCTTCACTACAGCGTCCCTCATAGCCTGCGTCGCTTTGGGACATTAAACCAGCATAAACAATCAATTATTTTTTAAAAGTTTTGGAAGTCTGCCCTGAAACTGATGGCATATGCTGATTTAATGAAATGTCGACTGCAGCATTCTTAAAAATAAAATGCTTAGATAGATACTCACCCCTGAAGTTCAGACCGAGCACGTCGACAAATCCTCAATTTCAGGGGAGCTGAAAAGGAAGAAACCCAGACGTGCAAGTTTGAACGCAGCTTTTAATCTATCTTGTATCTGACGAGTTTAATAAAAAGCTTAAAGTGCTTAGAATGTAAAAAAATCTCCTAGTTAATAAAGAATAAAGAATAAAGAATAAATAATAAAGAAGTGGAGGGCTCCGGAAATTTCGACCACCTGGGGTTCTTTAACGTGCACTGACATCGCACAGTACACGGGCCTCTAGAATTTCTCCTCCAAAGAAATTCAACCGCCGCGGCCGGGATCGAACCCGCGCCTTTCGGGTCAGTAGCCGAGCACCATAGCCACTGCCGCCGCGGTGGCTCAGTGGTTCTGGTGAATTCATGTTCCATGACCGGTGGCGTTCACCAAGGAAAGACTCACCCTTGCCGTACACGTCGTCGCCTGGTTTCCTGAGTGAGATGTAGGCCGGAGGCCGGACGCGTGGCTGCCTCGGAACCTGCAGTGCCTCGGCGGAGCCCGCCGGCACAAGGCCACGGCCAATGCCTTGGACTGCAGGGGAAACATAGTCCGGGTCCGGGAATTGGGCAGCCAGCCGCGAGGATGTCCCCTGCTTGGGCCTCGCGCCTCCGTACTGACTGGCTTCTGAAGTTATGCTAAAAATATGGGAAATTACTGCAAAACGAACTACAAAAAGTACTAATTTTTTCCCAATCGTTCCCCATGCCGCCGTGCTTTCAGCGTCCCACGCTGCCAAGACATAAGAACACAAAAACCAAGACGGTATTAAAGACGAGAAAAAGCAGTAAGAGAATGAAAAAGCAATTAGAACACTATTCGAACACACGTGCACGTGCACGTGTGTATTCGAACACACGTGCAAATTATTACCCAGCACACTACCCAAGACAATACATCAGCTTTCCGGTGCCCGCCAACAATGGTGACACTAGGCCGCAAAAGCCATACTTTACCCCTAAAATACAACTTTTGAACCACCGCAGTGGTTCAGTGGTTACGGCGCTCAGCTGCTGACATGAAACATGCGGGTTCGATCCCGGCCGCGACGGTCGAATTTCGATGGAGGCGAAATTCTGCAGGGCCGTGTACTGTGCGACCTAAGTGCACATTAAGGGGGGACATGGGTCTTAAAACATTTTTTTTATTTGCAAAGGTATTGGGCGTCGGCAAGGTCAGATTTATAAAAGTCTGCATGGTATCTGAACATGACTCAATACTAGGAAGTTCTCAAATATAAATTTATCCAAATGATTTTCAACCATGCAACACACATATTGTATACGCACTTGAAATTCCGAATATTATTTCTCCACACACCAAAGTTCTCTCATTAAAAAATGTAGTGAAAATAGAGGGCCACATCCAGCTACAATCCGTTACGATATCTATCAAAAGATTATCATATTATGCACAAAAGTGGTGCTTACCTTGATTATTCATTAAAGGATGCTGTGTCAGGGCATTTATGTGGCCAAAAAAAAACTTCTACTCACATAATTTGAGCTCTGAACACATCTACCCAAAATTAAGTAGACTATTAAATGTTTTCGCGTTACACTAGACAGAAATTTCGACTCCAAGCCACATGCTGATAACTTAAGCCCTAAGCTGGCACTAGCAGGCTATGGCCTCAAAGCTGAAAGCATTTTCATCTTCCTGTATTAAAATAATTTGCTTCTCTCTCTTTCATTCTCATATCGCATACCATTGCAAACCATGGCCTTGCACATTTAAAACCTGTTTGGACAAAACTGTTTCACTCGAAAAATTAGCGGTGTGAATAATGCCCTCTTCAGGTCTATTGCATTCGAGCAGTGATTTATTTTCCAGGGTGAAAAGACTTCTCTTCACAAAATCCTCTTAAATGATCGTCTTAATTTCAAATGATAAGGCAATAATATGTAATAATCACTCATTATGGTTAGGCATGCTTGTGATTCCTACCCATAACATTAAAAATGACACAAAAAAAGTTAATTTACCACTTAACGAAAACACGTATGGCCAATCGCTGTTTCAATATCACGGTTCAAAGTAAGAGAAACCTTGCCAATAGAAGACTGCTTTCAACATGATGTTCTCCATAAAAAGGTTCAACCTTTCAAAGGACAGTTAAGTTCAGGTGCCTACATGGAGCCAATGCTATGTTCAAATTATATCATTCCTGCATTGATCTATGTTTTCTATCATTCCAACTGATTACACCACTGTACAATCCTGTTTTGGAAGCTGCTGCACTTATGCATGCATACCTTATGTGCCAACGCATGCTTTTGCTATTGACCCAACATTTGTTTGCTGGTGTTTCCTGTCAAGTTTCATGATGAAATAAATTGAATGAGCATTTCTGGTGTTTCTCTGGAAATGAGCTTGCAACCTCACCTGGGGAACTTCCTGTGTCCTCCACAGGAAGGCCACCATACGCCCACGTGACGACTGCACTCCAGCTGGAACAATGGAGATGGAAATATGAATATGGAAAGATGGACGTTCTCAAATATAGATTCAAATGATTTTCAACTATGCAACACACATATTGTACACGTACATGAAATTCCGAATAATATTTCTCCACACACCAATGTTCTGTCATTAAAAAATGTAGTGAAAATAGAGGGCCACATTCAGCTACAATCCATTACGATATCTGTCAAAAGTTTATCATGTTATGCATAAAAGTGGTGCTTACCTTGAATATTCATTGAAGGATGCTGTACCAGGGCATTTATGCAGCCAAAAAAAAACTTTTACTCACATAATTTGAGCTCTGAGCACACCTACTCAAAATTAAGTACACTATTAAATGTTTTTGCGTTACACTAGACAGAAATTTCGACTCCAGGCCACACGCTGATAACTTAAAGCACGAGTAAGGTGTCCACTGTCCCGGGGGTCCAGTTATGCGCCTCTCCTAAAACCGAGGGTCATTTTTGATATCTATCTGTGTTGCGGCGCTATACAATTTTAGAGTCTGAGATATGGGCAAAATGCGGCCCCCACCGCTAGGCAGCCTCGTACAACATTCAAACGCGCTGGGAACCTCGTGTATTAACAGCACAGAACAGCACTTTGACACATTCCTCATCTAAGTGTATACTACACAAATCCCTGGGTCATTTTTCGTAGGTGCTTTGTTCACGTTTTACGATTTTTTTGTACCCCTTACCATTCAGCTACGCGCCGTGTCGCCACCACTGCCGACAGATGGCGCAAGTAGTACATGTCCAGGAAAGCTGGGCATGGGAGGGATAAAACCTTCCCTGATTCCGGAACAGTGTTTCAATCTTACCATAGAAAGCATGCGTAGTGCTTGCAATACCTCTAGGAGTCCAGGAATGCAAAACATTTTCATAGCGACTCTACTGCAAATTGCCGCAAATGCACCCCACTTCTAACGCATAACACAGCTTTGGCCACCACCAGAGTCGTGCCAAAACGAAGAATTTGTGCTGAAAAAGTTTTCACGAAATTATAGCAAAGCATAGGTACTGGGCATTCTACACGCAAAGTATCAAATCACTTTCTTCGCTGTGCTAAGGCCTTTCACTAGACAGAATTTATGTTAATTTTCATCAGGGTAGATTATTTTGTTTTAAATGAGCGTTGCGGCAGACAACAAGGAAACGGACGCGGCCCCTCATAGGTTCACGGGGAGTAGAAACATGATGCTAAACTTAAAACAGAAGCTGCGCTCGGCTGGAGCGATTGTTGGCGGAGAGCATTTGCAGCGAAACCGCAGTCGCCACGCTGCAAGCGAAGTGTGTCACCCGTCCCAGCCGCATCGCTAGTGCGCCGCCTGGAGAGACCTCACACCCATGCATATTGCGGCCTGTTGCCAAAGTGGACAGACAGAACCGCGAAAACAGATTCCTGGCGGTGCTACGCTGCATCTTCGCACGCACTCCCCTGGTGTCTTTTATACGGTGCGGATGTCTGACGTTTAACAAAGAACTGAGGTGGTAAAAACAGGCCGGCGAAAACTTCCTTACGATCAAGTAAAACCTGGCGAGGTTTAGATGCTTAAACAACACGAAACAATCGTCAACAGTACAAAGCCGAGGATGAGAAACGCAGAACGATACGCGCGGAGCTGCGCAGTCCTTTCGTTTTGCGCTGCCATTTTGTCATTCTGCATTCCTCGTTGTCCTCGCGTTTTTCGCATCAATTGAAATTCCTAAAGGAACTCCTCCAGTGCTTGCTATAACCAGAAAAGCGCCAGTAATCAAGACTACTCAATCCTGTGCAAGCACACTTTGTTACGTTCAGCAATGCCTGCGATACCAGAGAATCACAAGGCACTGCATCAACGCCATATCGTCCCCAGCGCTTAAAGGAGCTGTGAAATGGCGCCCTAATAAAGCGGCGGTATGCATGGGATGTTAAAGCACGCCGCGTTAGGAATATTGTCCAGCAAGATTTTTTTTAATGCGCTTTGTGGAAGCTCAGTTATCTGTAGCCAGAATTTGAATTTCAGCGTGTTCACGCCTTTCCCTCTCTTCTCACTTTTTTGCACGCCGCCTAGCGGTGCAGAGCTTCCTGATCCGTCGGAGCTATGCGGCTTGTTGGCCGCGGCCATGGTAGCTGCCTAAGGTCTGAAAGAATGTAACCAATAGCCACCTATCAACTTGTATACGCAGGTGTGGGTGACGGAGTAGGATGCGAGCATGAAAGATTCGCCGGGAAGGGCTCGCCAAATTAAGAGGGAAGGTGTTTCAGAGCCTTTCAACTGCCCCCTCCCCCACTGCCGCTGCATCTGATTGGCGGGTCTACGTGTCAGTTGCATATGTCACTTACTCATCACGTGGCCGGCTGGCCTATTTTCACTGTTCTCTCATTGTTTTACGTCATCTTTGTTCAAATTTTGGCGCCATTAGGCGATGAGAGATCAGCTATGAAAATTAAGACACGTGCGCAGAATAGATGTCACAAGTATTCACTCAATGATGTGGGAGGATCCGCATCCGGGAGATGGCTCTAATAGCTGTTCGTTATATCTAACCTGCGCTCCATACGTAGACGACGTCCACAGACCCTCTGAATTTTAAATGGGAGCAGTGGGGAAGAGAGAAGGTTTTCCAACACCTCCTACATAAGAAACAAACGGAGTAAGACCACGAAACTAGGAAAATAAGTTATGACACAAATTTTGAGCAAATAATGCGTCGGTAAACTTGATCCAGCTTTCACTGAGAAATGAGTGACTTCCCTCCGCTTTTCCTCTCGACATGAAAGCTTCATTTCATTTTTCCAAAGAATAATTCAGAGGTACTCTAGATTTGCCCTGCATGGAGATATATCTATAAGTATCGTGTGCTGAGGTTGTCGACGCGACTTCGCACCTACTGCTAACCACAAAAGGCCATCATGCAAATTTAGCGTGTCCAGTTATAGCCTTTATTCGTAGAGTGTCGGTCTGTGAGTGGGAACTCAATACACCACTTTAGCAGCGGTCCAGGAGCACTGAATTCGTCCTCCCTTACCCTTGAGACAAGCGATTCAGTACATGCCGATGCGATGTGTCATCCCTTGACATGCACAAGAAGACTAGTTATTTTATACTTTACTTACTGCCTTTTCAGCCTTTCCTGCTCGAGGAGCTGGCTGTAATAACGCCGTCTTTCTTCCAGTCCCGACGAAGTGTCATTCTGACTTTAAGCGGCGATTTTTTGCGCCCCAAATGAAGTGCTTACCTGCAAAGTGTTGGAAATTCAAATTTTATTTGGATTAACTTATGAAGTTCCGACGTCATTCTGGCTGCCTTTTTTTTTCGCGGCAGTGAATATTTCTGAAGTGTGCTCTATACTCTCCGAAGTCCACTCTCCCTGCATTTCATAACTTTTTTCTTTCTAAAATTTAGCGAGGGGCTAGATTCTTCTCCTCCAAGTAGTCAAGCTATAACAGAGGTTAGGCACCTGAAATGAATTGTACCTCACTGTTGTCCCCACTCTGGCTCAGATGCTTTCCACATCAAATGATCCTAGTCACTTTGCGTGTTTCCGAAAATCCACCCCCTCCCACCCCGCATTCTTATCCAACCCTTATTCCTTTCACTACTCGTACTGCAACTGGCGCCTGGAGCAACCTTGCACTTCCCTCTGCTAAATAACAAGCACAGGATGTCTGCCGTATCTTAGCTACTAACATCTGCCAACGACGTGCCCAGAACCACCGCAGGTGTTAAGAATTCTCGAATAAATTACTGTGTATTGTATCCGGGAGCACCCTTTCATTCATGAGAGGGCATTTCTCATAATATTTTCATTAATTTTTCTGGCCGGCGTCACAGTCAGTTACCCCACGATTTGTGCGTACGCTTAAGATACTTGTATATCTCACGTCTAAATACCTTCCAATCCCGATGTATAATCATCGGGGCCACCATTAAAAACTGTATGAAATGATGTCTGCAAGCATGGTTAGAGTCCTCAAACCTCCGCCTTCTTTGAACGCATCTTCGTCAATGTCACTTCTTTTCACCCTTATGCTTCCTCCCACCCTTAGAGAGTGTGGAGATAGTGGTCTCAGTCTCAACGGCATACCTGCCAACCTGACCATTTGGAAATTGGTAAAACCGCCGCGGCGGCGGCGGAGGGGGGGGGCGTGCAGCACGTTTTTTTTTTTGAAGTTTCTACGATTTAGCTTTTGGGGCAAGCTTACTCACATTTCACATCTGCAAGTGAAATCAGTGTTTTGCAGAGAGAGTAATGAGCGAAAACTCCATCGGCCCATTGGATTACAATTTATTTTTGCAATGATTTTGCTGTTGCAGACTTTGCCTGCTTGAGAAACTTCTCTGTGTAAGTTTGCTCAAAGCATGTTCCACTCTGGTGCCCTTTCACCATCAGCAGGCTTTAGAGTGTTTTCTCACAGACAGATGAGCGAAACTCCGTTCGAGTTTTGTTGACAGTGCTGAATATTTATATATTAGTACCTCAAAGGCCCACTAAGGGGCATTACATGAGGGGTGGGCATACATATCATTAAAAAAAACAGTGACAAATGATTTGAAGTATTCCAGGCCAGGATGGATGAAAGCTTCAGCGGGGAGGTTGTTACAGTCTCTTGCGGTCTGGGCGAAGAATGATTTTAGGTGCGCAGAAGTAGATGCTCGAGGTGTATGAACGGCTTTTGTATGACTGATGCGAAGTGAAAGGCGGTATGCAGGGGTGATAACGGATTGGCTGAAATGCGAATGATAAAACTTGTGGAAAAGGCAGAGTCTGGCTATTTTTCGACGGGATTCAAGGCTGGGGAGGTTAGCTTTTGTTTTCAATGCTGTTACGCTCGTATGATATGAGTAATCAGAATATACGAATCTTATCGCGCGGCTCTGGACGCACTCAAGGGTTTTGGCTAGGTTAATTTGTTGGGGGTCCCAGATTGAGCATGAATATTCAAGTTTAGGACGGACAAGAGTTATATAGGCGGACAGTTTTACGGAAGCAGGTGCCAAACGCAAGTTACGCTCCTCGCATTCAGCATTGCTGTGGGGAATGGAGAGGATGCCCAGCATAACCACTGAAATTCTGTTGAATCTGAGCCATCCGTCGATATCTTTAACATTTCCCAATTGTGACCACTGCGCCTCGCACCTTGGCTCATTCATATGTCTGCTGGAACCTTGTATGCCTGCAAGTTGGCAAACTCCACTTCAAGTGCGTCGACTGCCTCTTCTCTGGATTTGCCACTCCACTGGGGCAGAATAGCAGGGAATGCCAAATAAAATGACGTACGCTGCTGAATGAAGCAGTTTCTAGACTCTGCACTTGAGCAACTTCAGCCATTTTGAGGTTGACGTCTTCTAGAGGAAACTTGTGGCGAATATAATTACATGCTACTGTGAAGTAGAGACGTACGGCAGAGAAGAACTGCTCTCTCTCATTTGTGCTCAGCGTCTCAACTACAGAGTAGGTTGTGCTGCCAATGACTATGTCTTCATCATCTTTTTGGTTCTCCTGAGCTCCATAGGCAACTTCCAGCAATGAATGACATCCCTTGAGAACACCTGGGCGCACAAATCTAGTCAGGAGGTCCTCGAAAAGGTGGTTTAAGAGGGCCCTCAGTACATGAATCTGACGAGCCTGTGCCTGAAGAAGGCAGTTTGTCTTCTCAAAAAGTGGTATTACAGTTTGGAGAAAAAGACAGCATGCCCTGCTTAGCTCCGATGACAAAAAAAAGAAAAAGGCGCTCTTCATGGGTCACGTGGGTGGCTTCTCCAGATTCCTCGGCATGAAGTTTCAGTTTCTTTGCTTGAAGTCCAGAGTGAGCTCCTTTTCTCTTTAGAGAGAGTCCATCACCGTCGGCGTGTTTTTTTCCGAGGTCTGCAGCAGTCTTCGGAAGGTGTGCAGCAGACTTTGGTGTTGGTGCAGAGTTCTTGGGGGTTTGTGAAAAAGTCTTTTGAATCTGGTAAGGCTCTAAAAACAAGCTCTGCTTGTTGCACTGCTTTGTTTCTGATAGAAAAAAAGCTAACAAGTGGTTTCCACTGGTCCAGCAGCCTCTTCAAACACTTCCCCAAAGACAGCCAACGTGTCGGCGAATGCTTCAACACCTTCCTGACCTCGACATCATGCATCTTTTGGAACTCTTTGGAAGTCGAACTTTCCTTTTCGAGCTTTTCTTCAGATAAAAAAAATATCAATCAAAGCCTCATCAACCTTTACAGGAAGACATGAAGCTCCTTTTTGGGCGGCCAAGTTGATGAGATGGCACGGGCAACCAACCCCAATCAAAGCTGGTTGAGCCTCTCTCAATACTGTAGAGACGCTGTTTATTTTGCAGACCATGACATTGGCATTGTCCGCAGACAGAGCCAGTAGGTTTCCAAGAGGCAAATTCCGGGACTTGATCTCGGCCAGAATCAGCTTTCCAATCTTGTGGCCGCTCGCTTCCCCTTGGATTGTCCAGAGGCAAAGAAGGCGGCTTTCAATTCGCCTAGTCTCTTTAACGAAACATGTCGCAACAATAGGGTAAAGCTGTGTATCCCTATTGTTACTGCCATCTACAGCGATCGAAAATACCTGTTCTTTTAACGCATCCAGCAAAGGAGTCTCCGCGCTGGCAGCCATTTCCCGAAAAATTGCAGTTGTCTTTGTTCATCCACAGGCGTAGCATTTGGCTTCTTCGCACTTCAGGAACATCTTCCGGAAAAGCGGTCCAGCATGATCGCTGACACTCAGCGTGATGTTGTGCTCTACTAAAAACGCCGTGAAGAGGCATTCTGCGTGAATCACACCGAGGTCTCTGTCGCTGCGTACAAAACTTGTCAGGCTTGGCTGGCTGTCCGCGGCTCGCACGTATCCCTGGTGCTTTTTCGAAGCGATGTGGACCTTGATGTCAGACTTGCCACCATGTGAAATGTTCACATCACACGCACACGTGGCGCAAAATCCAAACTTCTCACCTTTCTTCGACGGCACGAAGCACGGAAATTCCGATGTGAACGACTTCAAAAACACTTGAAAGTACTGTCGCGGCTTCGAGCCCGCCATTGTAATGCGACGCCGCTACAGAAAACACGGCAGTCGCACTGTGTCGGACGCGGTAGCTGATGGCACAAAAGGCGAGGCCAACACAAGAAGTCCAAACAGCACTGCCCGCGCGCACAAAGGCAACAGGTTGGCAAAGGCCTAGCGGAGGTGCTACCGAGTTTTGGATATGGATTCGCGGCCCCAATAGTAGACGATAGAAGTCACTACAACGTTCCAGCTGCTGATGGTGATGATGATCGCGCGAGGGCAAACAAACACGCATTGCCCTCTCGTGGCGGCGCACGGTACCAGAGTGTAGTTTTAATACATTGTCACATTTTTTTTTCGCATATAATATATTTTTGTAAAATTTCAAGTAAGATTCGTAAAATCGTAAGACTGGTCGAAATTCGTACATTTTACGGGAAATTGGGAAGAGTTGGCAGGTATGCATATAACGCTCCGAAGCAACACGTGGGCAATGAAGCCGTGGTGGAGGGATCTGAATTAATATAGGTTATGTGGGGGATATTTATTGCGCTGGCAACGCACGTAACAGGATATTTTTGCACTTCACCTCCATCAAGACACAGCCGCAGCAGCCGGAATTCGATTCTGTGATCCTGGGATCAACAGCCGAATGTCACAGCAACCTAGCCACCAAAATGGGCAACCACGAGTAGTCTAGGTGTGACCACACCAGTGTCGAATAGCACTTGACTAGTATACTGATCGGAAAGCAAGACAGGCTGGCTTCAAGCCAAGCAGTACACTATATGCAAGCCAACAGGCCCCTATTAGCTTCCACGAACTGATCAAAGAAGTATGAAAGCCGCAAAGGCACACAGAACACTGCAAGCTTTCGTTTACGCTGTATATTATGTATCTTTTTCGCCTTCAGATACACAATCCACAGAGCCCAGGCAGCAACAAAAAAAATCACTTCCTGTACTGATATCAACAGCCTGCCACAATGAACCACTGCATGACTGAGACTAAACTCGCCCTATCCGCCAACTGCAGATAAGCAAGCAGATAGGAAATAAAATGAAAAAAAAAACTCCCCGAAAAGGATTTGACAAATAAGATATGTCGTATGCAGTACGTGAAAACTTGACATTGGCCGCAGTCAGAAGGACCGTACGTGAGTGCGTCTCAAGTCGGCGTCTTTTGCGCCGTCATTCAACGATGCATTCAATTCAGAACTTTCAAGCCTCTGCAAGAGCGCACGCAAGCGTGTCAAGTAAGCTGAACAAAATTTTCAAAATCACCGCGACGCCACGAATCGAACGGTCCCCGACAGCGACTGCTCAGAAAGACGCAAACGGCTCAATTTTACTTCAGTGCAAAAACCTCGTGTGGACACTTACCGTCGAGCCGGCGCAAAAGAATCCCCAACTTCTCACTCGTAAGAATGGACCGAAGGATGGTCCCTACTTCTTCATTGAGGGAACCATTCCCCATGGCTGCATCCCACGCTGCCAAGACAAAAGAACACAAAAACCAAGACGGTATTAAAGACGAGAAAAAGCAGTAAGAGAATGAAAAAGCAATTAGAACACTATTCGAACACACGTGCACGTGCACGTGTGTATTCGAACACACGTGCAAATTATTACCCAGCACACTACCCAAGACAATACATCAGCTTTCCGGTGCCCGCCAACAATGGTGACACTAGGCCGCAAAAGCCATACTTTACCCCTAAAAAACAACTTTTGAACCACCGCAGTGGTTCAGTGGTTACGGCGCTCAGCTGCTGACATGAAACATGCGGGTTCGATCCCGGCCGCGACGGTCGAATTTCGATGGAGGCGAAATTCTGCAGGGCCGTGTACTGTGCGACCTAAGTGCACATTAAGGGGGGACATGGGTCTTAAAACATTTTTTTTATTTGCAAAGGTATTGGGCGTTGGCAAGGTCAGATTTATAAAAGTCTGCATGGTATTTGAACACGACTCAATGCTAGGAAGTTCTCAAATATAAATTTATCCAAATGATTTTCAACCATGCAACACACATATTGTATACGCACTTGAAATTCCGAATATTATTTCTCCACACACCAAAGTTCTCTCATTAAAAAATGTAGTGAAAATAGAGGGCCACATCCAGCTACAATCCATTACGATATCTGTCAAAAGATTACCATATTATGCACAAAAGTGGTGCTTACCTTGATTATTCATTAAAGGATGCTGTACCAGGACATTTATGCAGCCAAAAAAAACTTTTACTCACATAATTTGAGCTCTGAGCACACCTACTCAAAATTAAGTACACTATTAAATGTTTTTGCGTTACACCAGACAGAAATTTCGACTCCAAGCCACACGCTGATAACTTAAACCCACTGTCCCGGGGGTCCAGTTATGCACCTCTCCTAAAACCGAGGGTCATTTTTGATATCTATCTGTGTTGCGGCGCTATACAATTTTAGAGTCTGAGATATGGGCAAAATGCGGCCCCCACCGCTAGGCAGCATCGTACAACATTCAAACGCGCTGGGAACCTTGTGTATTAACAGCACAGAACAGCACTTTGACACATTCCTCATCTAAGTGTATACTACACAAATCCCTGGGTCATTTTTTGTAGGTGCTTTTGTTCACGTTTTACGGTTTTTTTGTACCCCTTCCCATTCAGCTACGCGCCGTGTCGCCGCCACTGCCGACAGATGGCGCAAGTAGTACATGTCTAGGAAAGCTGGGCATGGGAGGTCTAAAACCTTCCCTGATTCCGGAACAGTGTTTCAATCTTACCATAGAAAGCATGCGTAGTGCTTGCAATACCTCCAGGAGTCCAGGAATGCGAAACATTTTCATAGCAACTCTACCGCAAATTGCCGCAAATGCACCCCACTTCTAATGCATAACACAGCTTTGGCCACCATCAGAGTCGTGCCAAAACGGAGAATTTGTACCGAAAAAGTTTTCACGAAATTAAAGCAAAGCATAGGCACTGGGCATTCTACACGCAAGGTATCAAATCGCTGTCTTCGCTGTGCTCAGGCCTTTCACTAGACAGAATTTATGTTAATTTTCATCAGGGTAGATTATTTTGTTTTAAATGAGCGTTGCGGCGGACAACAAGGAAACGGACGCGGACCCTCATAGGTTCACGGGGAGTAGAAACATGATGCTAAACTTAACACAGAAGCTGCGCTCGGCTGGAGCGATTATTGGCGGAGAGCATTTGCAGCGAAACCGCAGTCGCCACGCTGCAAGCGAAGCGTGTCACCCGTCCCAGCCGCATCGCTAGTGCGCCGTCTGGAGAGACCTCACAACCGTGCATATTGCGGCCTGATGCCGAAGTGGACAGACAGAACCACGAAAACAGATTCCTGGCGGTGCTACGCTGCATCTTCGCACGCACTCCCCTGGTGTCTTTTATACGGTGCGGATGTCTGACGTTTAGCAAAGAACTGAGGCGGTAAAAACAGGCCGGCGAAAACTTCCTTACGATCAAGTAAAACCTGGCGAGGTTTAGATGCTTAAACAACACGAAACAATCGTCAACAGTACAAAGCCGAGGATGAGAAACGCAGAACGATACGCACGGAGCTGCGCAGTCCTTTCGTTTTGCGCTGCCATTTTGTCATTCTGCATTGCTTGTTGTCCTCGCATTGTTCGCATCGCTTGAAATTCCTAAAGAAACTCCTCCAGTGCTTGCTATAACCAGAAAAGCGCCAGTAATCAAGACTACTCAATCCTGTGCAAGCGTACTTTGTTACGTTCAGCAATGCCTGCGATACCAGAGAATCACAAGGCACCGCATCAACGCCATATCGTCCTCAGCGCTTAAAGGAGCTCTGAAATGGCGCCCTAATAAAGCGGCGGTATGCATGGGATGTTAAAGCACGCCGCGTTAGGAATATTGTCCAGCAAGATTTTTTTTAATGCGCTTTGTGGAAGCTCAGTTATCTGTAGCCAGAATTTGAATTTCAGCGTGTTCGCGCCTTTCCCTCTCCTTTTCTCACTTTTTTGCACGCCGCCTAGCGGTGCGGAGCTTCCTGATCCGCCGGAGCTATGCAGCTTATTGGCCGCGGCCATGGTAGCTGCCTAAGGTCTGAAAGAATGTAAGCAATAGCCACCTATCAACTTGTATACGCAGGTGTGGGTGACGGAGTAGGATGCGAGCATGAAAGCTTCACCATGAAGGGCTCGCCAAATTAAGAAGCAAGGTGTTTCAGAGCCTTTCAACTGACCCCTCCCCTACTGCCGCTGCATCTGATCGGCGGGTCTACGTGTCAGTCGCATATGTCACTTACTCATCACGTGGCCGGCTGGCCTATTTTCACTGTTTTCTCATTGTTTTACGTCATCTTTGTTCAAATTTTGTTCATCTTTGTTCAAATGAAAACTTCATTTCATTTTTCCAAAGAATAATTCAGAGGTACTCTAGATTTGCCCCGCATGGAGATATTATATCTATAAGTATCGTGTGCTGAGGTTGTCGACGCGACTTCGCACCTACTGCTAACCACAAAAGGCCATCATGCAAATTTAGCGTGTCCAGTTATAGCCTTTATTCGTAGAGTGTCGGTCTGTGAGTGGGAACTCAATACACCACTTTAGCAGCGGTCCAGGAGCACTGAATTCGTCCTCCCTTACCCTTGAGACAAGCGATTCAGTACATGCCGATGCGATGTGTCATCCCTTGACATGCACAAGAAGACTAGTTATTTTATACTTTACTTACTGCCTTTTCAGCCTTTCCTGCTCGAGGAGCTGGCTGTAATAACGCCGTCTTTCTTCCAGTCCCGACGAAGTGTCATTCTGACTTTAAGCGGCGATTTTTTGCGCCCCAAATGAAGTGCTTACCTGCAAAGTGTTGGAAATTCAAATTTTATTTGGATTAACTTATGAAGTTCCGACGTCATTCTGGCTGCCTTTTTTTTTCGCGGCAGTGAATATTTCTGAAGTGTGCTCTATACTCTCCGAAGTCCACTCTCCCTGCATTTCATAACTTTTTTCTTTCTAAAATTTAGCGAGGGGCTAGATTCTTCTCCTCCAAGTAGTCAAGCTATAACAGAGGTTAGGCACCTGAAATGAATTGTACCTCACTGTTGTCCCCACTCTGGCTCAGATGCTTTCCACATCAAATGATCCTAGTCACTTTGCGTGTTTCCGAAAATCCACCCCCTCCCACCCCGCATTCTTATCCAACCCTTATTCCTTTCACTACTCGTACTGCAACTGGCGCCTGGAGCAACCTTGCACTTCCCTCTGCTAAATAACAAGCACAGGATGTCTGCCGTATCTTAGCTACTAACATCTGCCAACGACGTGCCCAGAACCACCGCAGGTGTTAAGAATTCTCGAATAAATTACTGTGTATTGTATCCGGGAGCACCCTTTCATTCATGAGAGGGCATTTCTCATAATATTTTCATTAATTTTTCTGGCCGGCGTCACAGTCAGTTACCCCACGATTTGTGCGTACGCTTAAGATACTTGTATATCTCACGTCTAAATACCTTCCAATCCCGATGTATAATCATCGGGGCCACCATTAAAAACTGTATGAAATGATGTCTGCAAGCATGGTTAGAGTCCTCAAACCTCCGCCTTCTTTGAACGCATCTTCGTCAATGTCACTTCTTTTCACCCTTATGCTTCCTCCCACCCTTAGAGAGTGTGGAGATAGTGGTCTCAGTCTCAACGGCATACCTGCCAACCTGACCATTTGGAAATTGGTAAAACCGCCGCGGCGGCGGCGGAGGGGGGGGGCGTGCAGCACGTTTTTTTTTTTGAAGTTTCTACGATTTAGCTTTTGGGGCAAGCTTACTCACATTTCACATCTGCAAGTGAAATCAGTGTTTTGCAGAGAGAGTAATGAGCGAAAACTCCATCGGCCCATTGGATTACAATTTATTTTTGCAATGATTTTGCTGTTGCAGACTTTGCCTGCTTGAGAAACTTCTCTGTGCAAGTTTGCTCAAAGCATGTTCCACTCTGGTGCCCTTTCACCATCAGCAGGCTTTAGAGTGTTTTCTCACAGACAGATGAGCGAAACTCCGTTCGAGTTTTGTTGACAGTGCTGAATATTTATATATTAGTACCTCAAAGGCCCACTAAGGGGCATTATATGAGGGGTGGGCATACATATCATTAAAAAAAAACAGTGACAAATGATTTGAAGTATTCCAGGCCAGGATGGATGAAAGCTTCAGCGGGGAGGTTGTTACAGTCTCTTGCGGTCTGGGCGAAGAATGATTTTAGGTGCGCAGAAGTAGATGCTCGAGGTGTATGAACGGCTTTTGTATGACTGATGCGAAGTGAAAGGCGGTATGCAGGGGTGATAACGGATTGGCTGAAATGCGAATGATAAAACTTGTGGAAAAGGCAGAGTCTGGCTATTTTTCGACGGGATTCAAGGCTGGGGAGGTTAGCTTTTGTTTTCAATGCTGTTACGCTCGTATGATATGAGTAATCAGAATATACGAATCTTATCGCGCGGCTCTGGACGCACTCAAGGGTTTTGGCTAGGTTAATTTGTTGGGGGTCCCAGATTGAGCATGAATATTCAAGTTTAGGACGGACAAGAGTTATATAGGCGGACAGTTTTACGGAAGCAGGTGCCAAACGCAAGTTACGCTCCTCGCATTCAGCATTGCTGTGGGGAATGGAGAGGATGCCCAGCATAACCACTGAAATTCTGTTGAATCTGAGCCATCCGTCGATATCTTTAACATTTCCCAATTGTGACCACTGCGCCTCGCACCTTGGCTCATTCAATATGTCTGCTGGAACCTTGTATGCCTGCAAGTTGGCAAACTCCACTTCAAGTGCGTCGACTGCCTCTTCTCTGGATTTGCCACTCCACTGGGGCAGAATAGCAGGGAATGCCAAATAAAATGACGTACGCTGCTGAATGAAGCAGTTTCTAGACTCTGCACTTGAGCAACTTCAGCCATTTTGAGGTTGACGTCTTCTAGAGGAAACTTGTGGCGAATATAATTACATGCTACTGTGAAGTAGAGACGTACGGCAGAGAAGAACTGCTCTCTCTCATTTGTGCTCAGCGTCTCAACTACAGAGTAGGTTGTGCTGCCAATGACTATGTCTTCATCATCTTTTTGGTTCTCCTGAGCTCCATAGGCAACTTCCAGCAATGAATGACATCCCTTGAGAACACCTGGGCGCACAAATCTAGTCAGGAGGTCCTCGAAAAGGTGGTTTAAGAGGGCCCTCAGTACATGAATCTGACGAGCCTGTGCCTGAAGAAGGCAGTTTGTCTTCTCAAAAAGTGGTATTACAGTTTGGAGAAAAAGACAGCATGCCCTGCTTAGCTCCGATGACAAAAAAAGAAACAGGCGCTCTTCATGGGTCACGTGGGTGGCTTCTCCAGATTCCTCGGCATGAAGTTTCAGTTTCTTTGCTTGAAGTCCAGAGTGAGCTCCTTTTCTCTTTAGAGAGAGTCCATCACCGTCGGCGTGTTTTTTTCCGAGGTCTGCAGCAGTCTTCGGAAGGTGTGCAGCAGACTTTGGTGTTGGTGCAGAGTTCTTGGGGGTTTGTGAAAAAGTCTTTTGAATCTGGTAAGGCTCTAAAAACAAGCTCTGCTTGTTGCACTGCTTTGTTTCTGATAGAAAAAAAGCTAACAAGTGGTTTCCACTGGTCCAGCAGCCTCTTCAAACACTTCCCCAAAGACAGCCAACGTGTCGGCGAATGCTTCAACACCTTCCTGACCTCGACATCATGCATCTTTTGGAACTCTTTGGAAGTCGAACTTTCCTTTTCGAGCTTTTCTTCAGATAAAAAAGATATCAATCAAAGCCTCATCAACCTTTACAGGAAGACATGAAGCTCCTTTTTGGGCGGCCAAGTTGATGAGATGGCACGGGCAACCAACCCCAATCAAAGCTGGTTGAGCCTCTCTCAATACTGTAGAGACGCTGTTTATTTTGCAGACCATGACATTGGCATTGTCCGCAGACAGAGCCAGTAGGTTTCCAAGAGGCAAATTCCGGGACTTGATCTCGGCCAGAATCAGCTTTCCAATCTTGTGGCCGCTCGCTTCCCCTTGGATTGTCCAGAGGCAAAGAAGGCGGCTTTCAATTCGCCTAGTCTCTTTAACGAAACATGTCGCAACAATAGGGTAAAGCTGTGTATCCCTATTGTTACTGCCATCTACAGCGATCGAAAATACCTGTTCTTTTAACGCATCCAGCAAAGGAGTCTCCGCGCTGGCAGCCATTTCCCGAAAAATTGCAGTTGTCTTTGTTCATCCACAGGCGTAGCATTTGGCTTCTTCGCACTTCAGGAACATCTTCCGGAAAAGCGGTCCAGCATGATCGCTGACACTCAGCGTGATGTTGTGCTCTACTAAAAACGCCGTGAAGAGGCATTCTGCGTGAATCACACCGAGGTCTCTGTCGCTGCGTACAAAACTTGTCAGGCTTGGCTGGCTGTCCGCGGCTCGCACGTATCCCTGGTGCTTTTTCGAAGCGATGTGGACCTTGATGTCAGACTTGCCACCATGTGAAATGTTCACATCACACGCGCACGTGGCGCAAAATCCAAACTTCTCACCTTTCTTCGACGGCACGAAGCACGGAAATTCCGATGTGAACGACTTCAAAAACACTTGAAAGTACTGTCGCGGCTTCGAGCCCGCCATTGTAATGCGACGCCGCTACAGAAAACACGGCAGTCGCACTGTGTCGGACGCGGTAGCTGATGGCACAAAAGGCGAGGCCAACACAAGAAGTCCAAACAGCACTGCCCGCGCGCACAAAGGCAACAGGTTGGCAAAGGCCTAGCGGAGGTGCTACCGAGTTTTGGATATGGATTCGCGGCCCCAATAGTAGACGATAGAAGTCACTACAACGTTCCAGCTGCTGATGGTGATGATGATCGCGCGAGGGCAAACTAGGGTGCCTCGATGCCAGCGCCGCCGTACAGGGTGGTGCCATCCTTTGACCGCTCCAACGCCGCCTCTCTCTCCCTGCGGCGCCATTTTGAATCACAGCGGTCGGTCGGGCTGGCTTGGTGCAAGCAGCTGAGCTTCCGTTTTTCGAGGTCCAGTGGCTGCGGACGATCGCTGGTGGCTTTATTTGTTTGACAGTGCTCCATCGCATGCCTGAGGAGTTTGTCAAGCCCACCGAGGCAGCATGACGGGTTGTTGTGTGCCAATGTGCGCCGGGTCAACGCGTAAAGGACTACGCTGTTTTCGCTTCCCCCGAGACTCCGAGCGCAGGAAAAAATGGGAAGCTCAAGTAAAACGGGATAAATGGAAAGCAACTGACAGCTCATATATCTGCGAGGTAAGTTGCAAGACAGTTTAGTTATATCTATCCGTATTTTCCAGTGAAATAAAATATACTCCTGTGGGCCGTTGCCGCGTAGGTAGCGATAGGTAGTACGCGCATACGCAAGGGCGTGTTTTTTGTTTTGAACGTTGCTTTTCTACGCCAGTAGTGTCCTGATATTGTAGAGTCGGACGAGAATGATTTTTGCTCGCGGTCTAAGATTAGTAAACATGGCAACGTCGCACACCTGTTTTTTTTTTTATTTTTACGGGAAGCACTGGTGTTTCTTTTGCAGAGAAGTTGACATAACCTGTGTTAAGACAGCATATTTAACTTCTGCGTGAAGCGAAAATGACCGAAACACGGGATAAGAGTTCGTTATTTTCGTCTGAAGGAACGCAGTGCCTCGTCTGTTGTGTTAGTGCCACTCGAAGCACTAAGATTTTCTCTGAGCTCTCAGTAGATGCCATGCGGCTCTCGTGCGAAAGTGTAAAGCAGATGTTTTTTACATTTGTATATGTTTCCGCCGTACTATTCGTAACGGATGTAGCCGATGTTATGTTTTCGGGTATATTCGCACTACGCTATTCGTAAGCCGACTTTATAGTTGCATGTTCATTCCCTATTGTGGCTGCTATTCTCTGACGGAGCTAAATGACTAAGCATGATGTGCTCATGTAAACGCGCAGTTAACACACATTATGACATTTATTATTTATTTCGGTTAACCTCCCTGCCTTTCCTCTTCTATATCCTCCTCCTATGGGACTGAACTTTTTCCTGGATTTTCTGGCTCGGCGTCCGTCGTAGCCTGTGCATTGCTTGGAAATGTGCGAGGCTCAGTAATACAGCAGCAGTTTTATGAAAATTTTCTTTTAAGCGCCTTAAATAGCTGGTTATTAACTGCTACAAGTAATTGCTTGTATCAGTCTAAACAAACGTCAATAATCGCATTTCGTGTCTCTTTTTTAGCGGCACTTTGAAGGGGACCAGTTTGAGAGTAATCGACAGGATGGACGCCGCCTGTTAAAGTCTACAGCTGTTCCGACGCTGTTCGACTTTAGACGTGAGTAATAATTGTACTGGAGTGTATTATTTCCGCGTTTTCCAGTGACTAAAAAAGCATTAATTTTTTTTTATTAATTCAGCTCAACCTAAGCGAAGAAAAGTCCCCACGAGACGCCCTGCAAAATGTGGATCTGCTAGCGAGGAAGGCACCTGCTCGTCCTCAACTGTTCCTGCAGAAGCTGACCATTACGATCCCGCAGAGCTCAGTGAAGATAGCACCTCTTCTTTCGAAGACAATGCAGTTGGACATGAGAGCAATGAAAGTACTGTTTCGCTTTCTGCATGTGAGCTACGAAAGGCCCTGCAGGACATGAAAAAGAAAAATTCTGAATTGCATGAAAGCTTGTCATCAGCGAAAAAAAAGTTGAAGACCACTACCAGAAAAATAAAGCGGCTGGAAAAAGATCTCTCTACACTGACCAAAAATTTGAGCTTCTTAAATGAGGACCAGAAGGCTGCCTTGCAGAGAAAAAGCCGGAAGGGTAGTGCATGGAGTGCAGAAACCGTAAAGAAAGCGCTGCACATAAAATTTGCTTGTGGCTCTGCAGGTTACGATTTACTCTTAGAACAAGGTAACCCTCTTCCCTCACGAAGAACTCTTTGCAGACGTCTACAGCACCTGTCATTCAAGCCCGGAGTCTTGACTGAGATAATAAATATGATGAAAGTGAAAGTGGCCGCAATGTCAAACATTGAAAAAGACTGCGTCATATTTCTGGATGAGATGGAGATTCGGAAGGGTGTCGAGCTAGACCGAAGTGGTGACGGCTTCCTTGGCAAGGTGACGCTCCCTGAAACCGATCGAGCAGCAAACCATGTACTCGTCTTCATGGTTGGTGGCCTAAACACGCGCTGGAAGCAGGTAATTGCTTACCACTACACGGGTGCTTTTGTGAATGGAGACAAGCTGAGAGACTTTGTCTTCCATTTAATTAACCTTTGCACAGAAATTTCTTTGCGTGTGCTGTGCGTGACATGTGACATGGGGAGTTCAAATCGTGCTATGTGGCGAAGCTTGAACCTGTCAAGCTCCCGCTATTCTGTCACTACGTGCACTGTTCCCCATCCATGTGACAATTCTATGTCATTGTTTTTTATGCCGGATCCTTCTCATGTACTAAAAAATATCAGAGGGCATCTCGTGCGAAAAGATCCGATTAAACTCAGTGAAGAGATAGTCGCCAAGTACAATTTACCAAGCAGTGATGTGTCGATTGAGTGCGTAGAAGAACTGCTTAAGATGGACACAGAACAACTGAAGGTGGCACCTAACCTAAGTACGCTGCACATTTCGAACGGCCACTTCACAAAGATGAAAGTGGGGATAGCTGTCCAGCTATTCCGGGAAGCACCTGCAGCTATCAGATACTTTGTGGAGCGGAAGAGGCTGCCGCCCGAGGCTGGAACAACAGCTTGGTTTTGTGAAGTAATTTTCAAGTGGTACACAGTCATGACTGCACGGCACCCTGTTGTTGCTCTGAGCTTATCAAATGAAAGTAAATATGAAGAGGCTATTTCAACGCTGAAACTCGCCGTCGAAGTCATCGAGAGCTTAGGCATTGGCATCAAAAAGGTGTGGAAACCATGCCAGGCAGGTGTGCTAATGTCCACTGCTGCAGTGCTTGAACTTCAAGATTTTCTGCTAAAAAAATGTGGCTACGCATTCCTCTTGACAGGACGGTTGGCCCAAGATTGTCTGGAGAACTTGTTTTCGGTGATCCGGATGATTTCGCCCGTGCCCAGTGCATATGATGTCAAAAATGCCCTCAGAATTGTATCAGTCAGCCAGTTCCTGAAGGTACCTAAGAACTCTGGTTATGAAGCTGACGACAGCAACTACTTGGTAGATTTCTTTTCTGCAGAGATTCAAGAAGTGCAGAAAGAATTCCAAGAACTCTTGTACAATGATGACTGCACAGAAGTTGAGCCATTGTCTCCTGTAGAAAGTGACATCGTTGCTCACTTGGCAGGGTATTTGGTGAAGCCTTTCGTCTCTACAAACAAACCATGCTCTACCTGTACTAAGGCCCTCACTGCTGATGAAGCTTCCGATGAGCATGCTCTTGTGCAGCTCAAGGAGTACAATCAAGGTTCTAGAAACCTGGTGTATGTGAGCCGTGCTGTACTGCACTTTGTTTCTTCCTGTGAATGTGCCTTTAAAAAAATTTCAGAAGAAAATGATATTTGTCGTTTGAGTCACCCAATCAAGACGTTGACGAGTCTTATTGAGCGATCAGTTTCTCTGCCACCGAGCGAGTGCACCGACCACCCAAGCGTTATGAGAAAACTGATGTGCCGTTTTGTTGTCATGCGACTGCGTATCTACCTCCGCTGGTTAAGCGAGCCTGACGATTCAGACGACGGTTATGGCAGCAAGACTGTGGCTGGCGTCAATTTGCCCTAGAGTACATTGCTTTAAATGTTATACCTCATTGTGCTTTTTTACCACTCTGTCTCGTTCTGCTAATTCGTGGTTTGCATCTGTTTTTTTTTTCATACTTTGTTTTCATGCTTGCGGCGAAGGTTACACTACACTGTGCACAACGGCGTTTTTTCCCCTAAGTCCTGCTGATTTATTTCGTCGTTTCAACCTTTTTTCATGCTTTGCTTTTATGTTTTTATTTAAGGTTACACCCCACGGTACATGCCCCACTTTTTTGTCGCAATATCTTGCTTACTTATATTGTAGGTCGTGTTTTTTTCATGACCTACAGTTGGCATTAAATGAATAATTTGCCCTGTCTTTTGTTTTGTTCTCTGTACCCTCTGTAACAGGGTAGGCTGACAAGCTGTGTTACATATTTGTCTTCATCAGTAATGAAGTTCAACTTTTAGGTAGGAGTTATTTTTCGAGCAGCCTAACCCATGAGCACACAATTTTGTACACAGAATAGGAAATACGCGGATAGCCAACGTTAAAAACCGCGTTTTTTTAAACAAAACCCTCTATGGTCGATTTTTTTTCGAAAAGCGTGATTTTTCAATGCCGATTAATTCGATTTCGAATTTAAAATTTTCAGTATTACTGCAGTTTTTTAATGACTAAAATCCACCCTATTTGAGCAGGTTTACATGCATGTTTTATTAATGAATACCGATTGGCTTGAATCAAATAAATATGACAAAATATGTGTAGAATTGTGTTTCACAAACTGAGGAATCGCAGGAGAGCAACCGGTGCGCATGTCCATGGCGCAAGCGAAGTGTGCATGCGAGCGCACGCAAGGACATTCGGAGGTTCCCCTCATAAAAATGAAACGAGTGAGAAACTTCCAGTAATCCTTTATGCTGTCGCCAACGATGGGCGATTCGTTTTCTTTGGCCTCGAAAAAGAAAACACAGGAGCAGTGGCAACGTAGGTATACGGCGGCATCATTTGTATATACCAGCGCCCGCCCCATAAGCAGATGTAATTGCGCCCTTGTGAGCAATAAACGGGCGAGCAACTCGCAGTTACCCTTTGAAAGATTAGAAAGCAGACAGACAGCAGTTTTTGCGAGCAAAAGAAACGGAAACAGCCCGCGCGACGATAGCGAAACCAGCCGCAGCGCTCGGGCGGCTGACGACACGCGGGCGTTTACAGAACGCGGGAATAAAAATCCAAAATATCGTGGAAAAAAAAGAGGCAGCAATTTCTTCTACCCGCATGGAGCAGCAGCACCTGCCTGCCAACAGATCTTTAAAATATTAGCGCGTTTTTCAATCCAGCAGACGGAACAGTAAATGTTCAAGCTCGAGCACCTGGGGCTGTAAAATTAAGTCATGCAATTACGTCTTCGACCCTCGGATGTTAAAATGGCTGTTATGAGTGAAAAGATACGCAGTGCGATGTTGATGAAAAAGACTGTGCTAGTCAAAAGCACTCTCACGCCCGCCGAGAGCAAGAGCGGCGCCGTTACCCACGCTAGCGCAGCTGATCCCGTGTGATTCAATATGGCGGCGCCCGCGATGTTGTCTCCACCCTGAACGGCGGCGCTGGCATCGAGGCACCCTAGGGCAAACAAACACGCATTGCCCTCTCGTGGCGGCGCACGGTACCAGAGTGTAGTTTTAATACATTGTCACATTTTTTTTTCGCATATAATATATTTTTGTAAAATTTCAAGTAAGATTCGTAAAATCGTAAGACTGGTCGAAATTCGTACATTTTACGGGAAATTGGGAAGAGTTGGCAGGTATGCATATAACGCTCCGAAGCAACACGTGGGCAATGAAGCCGTGGTGGAGGGATCTGAATTAATATAGGTTATGTGGGGGATATTTATTGCGCTGGCAACGCACGTAACAGGATATTTTTGCACTTCACCTCCATCAAGACACAGCCGCAGCAGCCGGAATTCGATTCTGTGATCCTGGGATCAACAGCCGAATGTCACAGCAACCTAGCCACCAAAATGGGCAACCACGAGTAGTCTAGGTGTGACCACACCAGTGTCGAATAGCACTTGACTAGTATACTGATCGGAAAGCAAGACAGGCTGGCTTCAAGCCAAGCAGTACACTATATGCAAGCCAACAGGCCCCTATTAGCTTCCACGAACTGATCAAAGAAGTATGAAAGCCGCAAAGGCACACAGAACACTGCAAGCTTTCGTTTACGCTGTATATTATGTATCTTTTTCGCCTTCAGATACACAATCCACAGAGCCCAGGCAGCAACAAAAAAAATCACTTCCTGTACTGATATCAACAGCCTGCCACAATGAACCACTGCATGACTGAGACTAAACTCGCCCTATCCGCCAACTGCAGATAAGCAAGCAGATAGGAAATAAAATGAAAAAAAAACTCCCCGAAAAGGATTTGACAAATAAGATATGTCGTATGCAGTACGTGAAAACTTGACATTGGCCGCAGTCAGAAGGACCGTACGTGAGTGCGTCTCAAGTCGGCGTCTTTTGCGCCGTCATTCAACGATGCATTCAATTCAGAACTTTCAAGCCTCTGCAAGAGCGCACGCAAGCGTGTCAAGTAAGCTGAACAAAATTTTCAAAATCACCGCGACGCCACGAATCGAACGGTCCCCGACAGCGACTGCTCAGAAAGACGCAAACGGCTCAATTTTACTTCAGTGCAAAAACCTCGTGTGGACACTTACCGTCGAGCCGGCGCAAAAGAATCCCCAACTTCTCACTCGTAAGAATGGACCGAAGGATGGTCCCTACTTCTTCATTGAGGGAACCATTCCCCATGGCTGCATCCCACGCTGCCAAGACAAAAGAACACAAAAACCAAGACGGTATTAAAGACGAGAAAAAGCAGTAAGAGAATGAAAAAGCAATTAGAACACTATTCGAACACACGTGCACGTGCACGTGTGTATTCGAACACACGTGCAAATTATTACCCAGCACACTACCCAAGACAATACATCAGCTTTCCGGTGCCCGCCAACAATGGCGACACTAGGCCGCAAAAGCCATACTTTACCCCTAAAAAACAACTTTTGAACCACCGCAGTGGTTCAGTGGTTACGGCGCTCAGCTGCTGACATGAAACATGCGGGTTCGATCCCGGCCGCGACGGTCGAATTTCGATGGAGGCGAAATTCTGCAGGGCCGTGTACTGTGCGACCTAAGTGCACATTAAGGGGGGACATGGGTCTTAAAACATTTTTTTTATTTGCAAAGGTATTGGGCGTTGGCAAGGTCAGATTTATAAAAGTCTGCATGGTATTTGAACACGACTCAATGCTAGGAAGTTCTCAAATATAAATTTATCCAAATGATTTTCAACCATGCAACACACATATTGTATACGCACTTGAAATTCCGAATATTATTTCTCCACACACCAAAGTTCTCTCATTAAAAAATGTAGTGAAAATAGAGGGCCACATCCAGCTACAATCCATTACGATATCTGTCAAAAGATTACCATATTATGCACAAAAGTGGTGCTTACCTTGATTATTCATTAAAGGATGCTGTACCAGGACATTTATGCAGCCAAAAAAAACTTTTACTCACATAATTTGAGCTCTGAGCACACCTACTCAAAATTAAGTACACTATTAAATGTTTTTGCGTTACACCAGACAGAAATTTCGACTCCAAGCCACACGCTGATAACTTAAACCCACTGTCCCGGGGGTCCAGTTATGCACCTCTCCTAAAACCGAGGGTCATTTTTGATATCTATCTGTGTTGCGGCGCTATACAATTTTAGAGTCTGAGATATGGGCAAAATGCGGCCCCCACCGCTAGGCAGCATCGTACAACATTCAAACGCGCTGGGAACCTTGTGTATTAACAGCACAGAACAGCACTTTGACACATTCCTCATCTAAGTGTATACTACACAAATCCCTGGGTCATTTTTTGTAGGTGCTTTTGTTCACGTTTTACGGTTTTTTTGTACCCCTTCCCATTCAGCTACGCGCCGTGTCGCCGCCACTGCCGACAGATGGCGCAAGTAGTACATGTCTAGGAAAGCTGGGCATGGGAGGTCTAAAACCTTCCCTGATTCCGGAACAGTGTTTCAATCTTACCATAGAAAGCATGCGTAGTGCTTGCAATACCTCCAGGAGTCCAGGAATGCGAAACATTTTCATAGCAACTCTACCGCAAATTGCCGCAAATGCACCCCACTTCTAATGCATAACACAGCTTTGGCCACCATCAGAGTCGTGCCAAAACGGAGAATTTGTACCGAAAAAGTTTTCACGAAATTAAAGCAAAGCATAGGCACTGGGCATTCTACACGCAAGGTATCAAATCGCTGTCTTCGCTGTGCTCAGGCCTTTCACTAGACAGAATTTATGTTAATTTTCATCAGGGTAGATTATTTTGTTTTAAATGAGCGTTGCGGCGGACAACAAGGAAACGGACGCGGACCCTCATAGGTTCACGGGGAGTAGAAACATGATGCTAAACTTAACACAGAAGCTGCGCTCGGCTGGAGCGATTATTGGCGGAGAGCATTTGCAGCGAAACCGCAGTCGCCACGCTGCAAGCGAAGCGTGTCACCCGTCCCAGCCGCATCGCTAGTGCGCCGTCTGGAGAGACCTCACAACCGTGCATATTGCGGCCTGATGCCGAAGTGGACAGACAGAACCACGAAAACAGATTCCTGGCGGTGCTACGCTGCATCTTCGCACGCACTCCCCTGGTGTCTTTTATACGGTGCGGATGTCTGACGTTTAGCAAAGAACTGAGGCGGTAAAAACAGGCCGGCGAAAACTTCCTTACGATCAAGTAAAACCTGGCGAGGTTTAGATGCTTAAACAACACGAAACAATCGTCAACAGTACAAAGCCGAGGATGAGAAACGCAGAACGATACGCACGGAGCTGCGCAGTCCTTTCGTTTTGCGCTGCCATTTTGTCATTCTGCATTGCTTGTTGTCCTCGCATTGTTCGCATCGCTTGAAATTCCTAAAGAAACTCCTCCAGTGCTTGCTATAACCAGAAAAGCGCCAGTAATCAAGACTACTCAATCCTGTGCAAGCGTACTTTGTTACGTTCAGCAATGCCTGCGATACCAGAGAATCACAAGGCACCGCATCAACGCCATATCGTCCTCAGCGCTTAAAGGAGCTCTGAAATGGCGCCCTAATAAAGCGGCGGTATGCATGGGATGTTAAAGCACGCCGCGTTAGGAATATTGTCCAGCAAGATTTTTTTTAATGCGCTTTGTGGAAGCTCAGTTATCTGTAGCCAGAATTTGAATTTCAGCGTGTTCGCGCCTTTCCCTCTCCTTTTCTCACTTTTTTGCACGCCGCCTAGCGGTGCGGAGCTTCCTGATCCGCCGGAGCTATGCAGCTTATTGGCCGCGGCCATGGTAGCTGCCTAAGGTCTGAAAGAATGTAAGCAATAGCCACCTATCAACTTGTATACGCAGGTGTGGGTGACGGAGTAGGATGCGAGCATGAAAGCTTCACCATGAAGGGCTCGCCAAATTAAGAAGCAAGGTGTTTCAGAGCCTTTCAACTGACCCCTCCCCTACTGCCGCTGCATCTGATCGGCGGGTCTACGTGTCAGTCGCATATGTCACTTACTCATCACGTGGCCGGCTGGCCTATTTTCACTGTTTTCTCATTGTTTTACGTCATCTTTGTTCAAATTTTGTTCATCTTTGTTCAAATGAAAACTTCATTTCATTTTTCCAAAGAATAATTCAGAGGTACTCTAGATTTGCCCCGCATGGAGATATTATATCTATAAGTATCGTGTGCTGAGGTTGTCGACGCGACTTCGCACCTACTGCTAACCACAAAAGGCCATCATGCAAATTTAGCGTGTCCAGTTATAGCCTTTATTCGTAGAGTGTCGGTCTGTGAGTGGGAACTCAATACACCACTTTAGCAGCGGTCCAGGAGCACTGAATTCGTCCTCCCTTACCCTTGAGACAAGCGATTCAGTACATGCCGATGCGATGTGTCATCCCTTGACATGCACAAGAAGACTAGTTATTTTATACTTTACTTACTGCCTTTTCAGCCTTTCCTGCTCGAGGAGCTGGCTGTAATAACGCCGTCTTTCTTCCAGTCCCGACGAAGTGTCATTCTGACTTTAAGCGGCGATTTTTTGCGCCCCAAATGAAGTGCTTACCTGCAAAGTGTTGGAAATTCAAATTTTATTTGGATTAACTTATGAAGTTCCGACGTCATTCTGGCTGCCTTTTTTTTTCGCGGCAGTGAATATTTCTGAAGTGTGCTCTATACTCTCCGAAGTCCACTCTCCCTGCATTTCATAACTTTTTTCTTTCTAAAATTTAGCGAGGGGCTAGATTCTTCTCCTCCAAGTAGTCAAGCTATAACAGAGGTTAGGCACCTGAAATGAATTGTACCTCACTGTTGTCCCCACTCTGGCTCAGATGCTTTCCACATCAAATGATCCTAGTCACTTTGCGTGTTTCCGAAAATCCACCCCCTCCCACCCCGCATTCTTATCCAACCCTTATTCCTTTCACTACTCGTACTGCAACTGGCGCCTGGAGCAACCTTGCACTTCCCTCTGCTAAATAACAAGCACAGGATGTCTGCCGTATCTTAGCTACTAACATCTGCCAACGACGTGCCCAGAACCACCGCAGGTGTTAAGAATTCTCGAATAAATTACTGTGTATTGTATCCGGGAGCACCCTTTCATTCATGAGAGGGCATTTCTCATAATATTTTCATTAATTTTTCTGGCCGGCGTCACAGTCAGTTACCCCACGATTTGTGCGTACGCTTAAGATACTTGTATATCTCACGTCTAAATACCTTCCAATCCCGATGTATAATCATCGGGGCCACCATTAAAAACTGTATGAAATGATGTCTGCAAGCATGGTTAGAGTCCTCAAACCTCCGCCTTCTTTGAACGCATCTTCGTCAATGTCACTTCTTTTCACCCTTATGCTTCCTCCCACCCTTAGAGAGTGTGGAGATAGTGGTCTCAGTCTCAACGGCATACCTGCCAACCTGACCATTTGGAAATTGGTAAAACCGCCGCGGCGGCGGCGGAGGGGGGGGGGCGTGCAGCACGTTTTTTTTTTTGAAGTTTCTACGATTTAGCTTTTGGGGCAAGCTTACTCACATTTCACATCTGCAAGTGAAATCAGTGTTTTGCAGAGAGAGTAATGAGCGAAAACTCCATCGGCCCATTGGATTACAATTTATTTTTGCAATGATTTTGCTGTTGCAGACTTTGCCTGCTTGAGAAACTTCTCTGTGCAAGTTTGCTCAAAGCATGTTCCACTCTGGTGCCCTTTCACCATCAGCAGGCTTTAGAGTGTTTTCTCACAGACAGATGAGCGAAACTCCGTTCGAGTTTTGTTGACAGTGCTGAATATTTATATATTAGTACCTCAAAGGCCCACTAAGGGGCATTATATGAGGGGTGGGCATACATATCATTAAAAAAAAACAGTGACAAATGATTTGAAGTATTCCAGGCCAGGATGGATGAAAGCTTCAGCGGGGAGGTTGTTACAGTCTCTTGCGGTCTGGGCGAAGAATGATTTTAGGTGCGCAGAAGTAGATGCTCGAGGTGTATGAACGGCTTTTGTATGACTGATGCGAAGTGAAAGGCGGTATGCAGGGGTGATAACGGATTGGCTGAAATGCGAATGATAAAACTTGTGGAAAAGGCAGAGTCTGGCTATTTTTCGACGGGATTCAAGGCTGGGGAGGTTAGCTTTTGTTTTCAATGCTGTTACGCTCGTATGATATGAGTAATCAGAATATACGAATCTTATCGCGCGGCTCTGGACGCACTCAAGGGTTTTGGCTAGGTTAATTTGTTGGGGGTCCCAGATTGAGCATGAATATTCAAGTTTAGGACGGACAAGAGTTATATAGGCGGACAGTTTTACGGAAGCAGGTGCCAAACGCAAGTTACGCTCCTCGCATTCAGCATTGCTGTGGGGAATGGAGAGGATGCCCAGCATAACCACTGAAATTCTGTTGAATCTGAGCCATCCGTCGATATCTTTAACATTTCCCAATTGTGACCACTGCGCCTCGCACCTTGGCTCATTCAATATGTCTGCTGGAACCTTGTATGCCTGCAAGTTGGCAAACTCCACTTCAAGTGCGTCGACTGCCTCTTCTCTGGATTTGCCACTCCACTGGGGCAGAATAGCAGGGAATGCCAAATAAAATGACGTACGCTGCTGAATGAAGCAGTTTCTAGACTCTGCACTTGAGCAACTTCAGCCATTTTGAGGTTGACGTCTTCTAGAGGAAACTTGTGGCGAATATAATTACATGCTACTGTGAAGTAGAGACGTACGGCAGAGAAGAACTGCTCTCTCTCATTTGTGCTCAGCGTCTCAACTACAGAGTAGGTTGTGCTGCCAATGACTATGTCTTCATCATCTTTTTGGTTCTCCTGAGCTCCATAGGCAACTTCCAGCAATGAATGACATCCCTTGAGAACACCTGGGCGCACAAATCTAGTCAGGAGGTCCTCGAAAAGGTGGTTTAAGAGGGCCCTCAGTACATGAATCTGACGAGCCTGTGCCTGAAGAAGGCAGTTTGTCTTCTCAAAAAGTGGTATTACAGTTTGGAGAAAAAGACAGCATGCCCTGCTTAGCTCCGATGACAAAAAAAGAAACAGGCGCTCTTCATGGGTCACGTGGGTGGCTTCTCCAGATTCCTCGGCATGAAGTTTCAGTTTCTTTGCTTGAAGTCCAGAGTGAGCTCCTTTTCTCTTTAGAGAGAGTCCATCACCGTCGGCGTGTTTTTTTCCGAGGTCTGCAGCAGTCTTCGGAAGGTGTGCAGCAGACTTTGGTGTTGGTGCAGAGTTCTTGGGGGTTTGTGAAAAAGTCTTTTGAATCTGGTAAGGCTCTAAAAACAAGCTCTGCTTGTTGCAGTGCTTTGTTTCTGATAGAAAAAAAGCTAACAAGTGGTTTCCACTGGTCCAGCAGCCTCTTCAAACACTTCCCCAAAGACAGCCAACGTGTCGGCGAATGCTTCAACACCTTCCTGACCTCGACATCATGCATCTTTTGGAACTCTTTGGAAGTCGAACTTTCCTTTTCGAGCTTTTCTTCAGATAAAAAAAATATCAATCAAAGCCTCATCAACCTTTACAGGAAGACATGAAGCTCCTTTTTGGGCGGCCAAGTTGATGAGATGGCACGGGCAACCAACCCCAATCAAAGCTGGTTGAGCCTCTCTCAATACTGTAGAGACGCTGTTTATTTTGCAGACCATGACATTGGCATTGTCCGCAGACAGAGCCAGTAGGTTTCCAAGAGGCAAATTCCGGGACTTGATCTCGGCCAGAATCAGCTTTCCAATCTTGTGGCCGCTCGCTTCCCCTTGGATTGTCCAGAGGCAAAGAAGGCGGCTTTCAATTCGCCTAGTCTCTTTAACGAAACATGTCGCAACAATAGGGTAAAGCTGTGTATCCCTATTGTTACTGCCATCTACAGCGATCGAAAATACCTGTTCTTTTAACGCATCCAGCAAAGGAGTCTCCGCGCTGGCAGCCATTTCCCGAAAAATTGCAGTTGTCTTTGTTCATCCACAGGCGTAGCATTTGGCTTCTTCGCACTTCAGGAACATCTTCCGGAAAAGCGGTCCAGCATGATCGCTGACACTCAGCGTGATGTTGTGCTCTACTAAAAACGCCGTGAAGAGGCATTCTGCGTGAATCACACCGAGGTCTCTGTCGCTGCGTACAAAACTTGTCAGGCTTGGCTGGCTGTCCGCGGCTCGCACGTATCCCTGGTGCTTTTTCGAAGCGATGTGGACCTTGATGTCAGACTTGCCACCATGTGAAATGTTCACATCACACGCACACGTGGCGCAAAATCCAAACTTCTCACCTTTCTTCGACGGCACGAAGCACGGAAATTCCGATGTGAACGACTTCAAAAACACTTGAAAGTACTGTCGCGGCTTCGAGCCCGCCATTGTAATGCGACGCCGCTACAGAAAACACGGCAGTCGCACTGTGTCGGATGCGGTAGCTGATGGCACAAAAGGCGAGGCCAACACAAGAAGTCCAAACAGCACTGCCCGCGCGCACAAAGGCAACAGGTTGGCAAAGGCCTAGCGGAGGTGCTACTGAGTTTTGGATATGGATTCGCGGCCCCAATAGTAGACGATAGAAGTCACTACAACGTTCCAGCTGCTGATGGTGATGATGATCGCGCGAGGGCAAACAAACACGCATTGCCCTCTCGTGGCGGCGCACGGTACCAGAGTGTAGTTTTAATACATTGTCACATTTTTTTTTCGCATATAATATATTTTTGTAAAATTTCAAGTAAGATTCGTAAAATCGTAAGACTGGTCGAAATTCGTACATTTTACGGGAAATTGGGAAGAGTTGGCAGGTATGCATATAACGCTCCGAAGCAACACGTGGGCAATGAAGCCGTGGTGGAGGGATCTGAATTAATATAGGTTATGTGGGGGATATTTATTGCGCTGGCAACGCACGTAACAGGATATTTTTGCACTTCACCTCCATCAAGACACAGCCGCAGCAGCCGGAATTCGATTCTGTGATCCTGGGATCAACAGCCGAATGTCACAGCAACCTAGCCACCAAAATGGGCAACCACGAGTAGTCTAGGTGTGACCACACCAGTGTCGAATAGCACTTGACTAGTATACTGATCGGAAAGCAAGACAGGCTGGCTTCAAGCCAAGCAGTACACTATATGCAAGCCAACAGGCCCCTATTAGCTTCCACGAACTGATCAAAGAAGTATGAAAGCCGCAAAGGCACACAGAACACTGCAAGCTTTCGTTTACGCTGTATATTATGTATCTTTTTCGCCTTCAGATACACAATCCACAGAGCCCAGGCAGCAACAAAAAAAAATCACTTCCTGTACTGATATCAACAGCCTGCCACAATGAACCACTGCATGACTGAGACTAAACTCGCCCTATCCGCCAACTGCAGATAAGCAAGCAGATAGGAAATAAAATGAAAAAAAAAACTCCCCGAAAAGGATTTGACAAATAAGATATGTCGTATGCAGTACGTGAAAACTTGACATTGGCCGCAGTCAGAAGGACCGTACGTGAGTGCGTCTCAAGTCGGCGTCTTTTGCGCCGTCATTCAACGATGCATTCAATTCAGAACTTTCAAGCCTCTGCAAGAGCGCACGCAAGCGTGTCAAGTAAGCTGAACAAAATTTTCGAAATCACCGCGACGCCACGAATCGAACGGTCCCCGACAGCGACTGCTCAGAAAGACACAAACGGCTCAATTTTACTTCAGTGCAAAAACCTCGTGTGGACGCTTACCGTCGAGCCGGCGCAAAAGAATCCCCGACTTCTCACTGGTTAGAATGGACCGAAGGATGGTCCCCACTTCTTCACTGAGGGAACCATTCCCCATGGCCGCGTCCCACACTGCCAAGACATAAGAACACAAAAACCAAGACGGTATTAAAGACGAGAAAAAGCAGTAAGAGAATGAAGAAGCAATTAGAACACTATTCGAACACACGTGCACGTGTGTATTCGAACACACGTGCAAATTAGTTACCCAGCACACTACTCAAGACAATACATCAGCTTTCCGGTGCCCGCCAACAATGGTGACACTAGGCCGCAAAAGCCATACTTTACCCCTAAAAAACAACTTTTGAACCACCGCAGTGGCTCAGTGGTTACGGCACTCAGCTGCTGACATGAAACATGCGATGTCAGTGCACATTAACAGCCCCAGATATTTGAAATTTCCAGACGCCTTCACTACAGCGTCCCTCATAGCCTGCGTCGCTTTGGGACATTAAACCAGCATAAACAATCAATTATTTTTTAAAAGTTTTGGAAGTCTGCCCTGAAACTGATGGCATATGCTGATTTAATGAAATGTCGACTGCAGCATTCTTAAAAATAAAATGCTTAGATAGATACTCACCCCTGAAGTTCAGACCGAGCACGTCGACAAATCCTCAATTTCAGGGGAGCTGAAAAGGAAGAAACCCAGACGTGCAAGTTTGAACGCAGCTTTTAATCTATCTTGTATCTGACGAGTTTAATAAAAAGCTTAAAGTGCTTAGAATGTAAAAAAATCTCCTAGTTAATAAAGAATGAAACCATAAAAAGCCATTAAGCCAGTGAAGAGGACCATTTTTGAAATTGTGAAGTTGTAACATACTTGACGATATACAGTAGAACCCCGCTGTTACGTTCCTCACTGCTGCGTTTTCCCGGCTGTTACGTCGTTTTCTTCGGGTCCCGGCATAGCTTCCATAGGATCCAATGTATTGGGAACCCCGCTGTTACGTCGTAGCCGAGGAAACGATCCCGCATGATACGTCGCAACCGGGCTGCCCGAACCCGCCCGGACAATGCGCGCCAACCGCCATTTTGATTTTTGACGAGTCTTGGCCAGGCTTGGCTACGGAACTGGCTGCAAGAAGCCGCACGCGAGTTGGAGAAGCCGCCACTAGATGGCTATCTGCCTCGCGAACGCCGAATGCCGCGATCTTTATCGTGGGAGGTGGTGACGAGGAGGCGCGCGGCTGCAGTCGCTTATCTGTTTTTCCCAGCCAGCGTCAGCTTCGGCGGACGCAGTTGTTGCGATGCGCTTCTTTTCTTTTCTTTCACTCTTTCTTTTTATCTTTTAACTCTCCTCTATCTGCAAGTGGCGGCGGTGGTGGCTCGGCTGGAGCCAGTTGGCAGGCCCGTGCAATTTCCTTTTCATCCTTCTCTCAGTCGCAACAACATCTTTATCGTGTTTGATGGCGTGATAGCGTCGGGTAAGCGGAAGGCACTTTCCCTTGAGGAAAAGCTGGACGTACTAAACGCAGTCGACAGGCAGTCAGGGCGGCCTACGCGGAGCAGCGCGGCGAGCAGCCTACGAACATTTCAGTGCTTGACGCTGTGCACAACGTCGCTTCAGCGTGGACTGCAGTGAGCGCGTGAACTGCACAGCACTGCTGCGTGCGGTGTGGCCGCACCGCAAAGTGACGCTGACAGCAATGCGGCCTTTGCTATTGAGAAACGCGTTGTTCTTTCAGGCGAGCGAAAGAAACTGCAATCCACCATTCTCGATTTTTTAAAGTCCTAGGGTCGATTTGCGGAAATAAATTGTTTCAAGTCAAAGCTGCACTGTTTTCATTAATTTTCGGTGCTTTCCTCACTGTTGCGTTTTCCCGGCTGTTACTTTTCTTTTCCCGGTCCGGTGAAAAACGTATGAACGGGGTTCTACTGTACTGAAAGGCCAGGAGAAAATAACCATGAATTAGCTTCTCTGCACGCTCAAGCGAAAAATGCGATTTCTGTGTGATCATGGCAATAAAAAGGCATTACTTATCAAGTCAGGCACAGATATCCTATAAAAGTTTAAAACAATGAATAGGCACAGCCTTTCCTGGACCTTCTTGGCTGTTTTCGTCATTAGTACTGGCAGTGAACTTAAATAAATGCAGCACAGCTTCCCATGTCTTCCTCATCACATCTAATATCACTTGTAGGCACTCACATCGGTGGGCATTGTGCCTCTTCCGGTCTCCTCTGGACGCGACGAAGGGATTGCACACGAGGCCTGCGCAAAATTTAGAACACGACCCTTAAATTTTTGGCTCAGCAGAATGTGACACACAGATGCACAAAAGTCACCCTCCTAGAACAAAACTTCTAAAAAGACTACATACAATTCTTTTGAGTCTCGACACATACCGTTTACTAGAGATCGAATTTGAGCACACACACATCGAGGGCCACTATTAACAAAGAAGACTGACATTTCGCATGAGCGATGGCCCATATATCACTTATGGCAGGAGATTTATTTAAAATCTGGCAGCTGTAAGGCATGCTAACAGGAATGCACCCTCAAGAAAAATGTCATGTAGTCTCTTCGGCTAGTGCAAGAGCTCCGTTCCGTGGCACTGCCCGCTCGTCGGCGTCTTCTACATGGCACAAATTCGTGCTGTGTCACCGATTCGAATCTAGTAAGCATTCGCTGTAGTTTTATTACAAGAGTGGTACAGCTAGCAGTGATTGCTTTGTTACAAGTGAATTTCACACCATCCATATCACAAATATATAGCGTGCTTTTTTTGTGAAAAACCAGCAAACGCAGTAAATGACATTTCCCAAAAAGGAAGCACGAAGTGACACAAGCTGCCATGCTCTGACAGATTTTGCCACCATAATAGCATCAGTATTTTTTCTCAGTTTCTAGACTAACACTCACCATCAAGATGGCCATTCATCCCCTATCTCTCAGGTGTTTAATAAATACTGGTAGTTTAATGTTACAAATTTCAAGCCCTTTTCCAATGCAAAAGAGCAACAGTGAACTTTTGACAGATGGAGCACGTTGTCTAGCATATAGCCGTTTGGCTCTCCCAGCTTGCCTGTGAGTGTTCACAGCCATATGCAGGCTGTTTCTGCTCCCACTGGTGCATTTCAGCAAGGTAAGAGCTAGGTATGCACAATATTAAATTAAATAAATTAATTAAATATTAGGCCAGAGGACAGCTCACTGCATTGAGAATTTCATCGAAGCTGCATAGTGCATGAAATTTCCACGAGCGAGTATGCATGCAATCAGCTAGCTATACTACTTGTTCAAACGGTGCCGGATGCGTAAGCCCAGTGCTAGACGACAGTAAAATTTGTTCCATACTTTGCAGTCTACAAGTCGCACCCTCCTGCATATGACAGTTTTTCTGAAAAAAAAGTGGCATGCAAGCCAAGCTGGTGTACAAGACATCTTTTCAATCAGTATGCACTGTAATGACAAGGTGAGGATGCTTTTTCCAGAAAGTGCAAGAAATTTTGAGGAACCTTTAACCTTTTAAGGATATGATGCGATAGTGTTAATGGGTGCCGTCAGACTCTACTTGATCTCATTAGCATATCATCCAATCACGTGCTATGCTAATACTACCAGATCACATGAAACACTTTAGCACGCGACACAAGCATAGAGTCTTTCGCGTACTCGTTCCTCAGCGACATGCACTTTGCTTCTCACTTAATCATTGCTCCCCTTAATGAGTGCTTCTCTTATCTCACACATACTCAATACACGCAGTTGTAAGCTACCACAATATGTGGAAGACTGCACGAAACACATATAAAACCCTGCTTTAACCAAGCTGTAAAAACATGTCTGCATGCCTAGGGGTGCAGTGTCTGACTCGCAATCCAAGGGTCAAGGGTTCGATTCCCCACTAATTAGTACTCCAATTCTCTTTTCAGTACAGGTCATTTACTTTATACACTCACATTATGTTATGACATTTCAGTCATGGTACCACCTTCCAATCACCAGTTTTCTTATATATAATAACTTTTCAAATCAGCCGCCTGTTGGCTGACCTGCAATCACACGGGCAGTCTAAATGCGGTTATGCTTAATCGCAGATACCAAACTTACCTGCAAAACGAACTACAAAAAGTTAATTTTTTCCACATGCCATTTCTCACTGGAACTGTGATTTAACTGTTCTTTCAGACCATGGTTTGACCAAATGCACTACTTGAGCCACCTTTGTGAATCGGGACTACGTTGGCCAGTTTCCACTCATCAGGAAACACACTGGTCTTTAGTGATTTATTAAACAAAATAACCAAATAGCGGGCAGTCATATCGAAGCATGCCCGCAGGACATAGGAAGAAATACATTAATAATAATTCATTAGCAGTAACAGCCCCTACCAGGACAGTGTAGATGGCGTTGATGATGATGCTGCGAATGGACTAGGCCGTGTATTTGACAGAGAGCTTGGGCCTCGCACAGTCTGCCGGCGGCAGCAGCAGCGGGTGGGTGGAGGCACCGTCGCTTGCCGAGGCACGCCACTCCATCCCAGAGGTGGGTGGCAGGCTGGCTGCACGCTGCCGCCCACGCTCTGCACAGCAAAAATGATGGCCACGCTCAAGAAAAAAAATTCTGACCCTGGAGCAGGCAATCTCCATTAGGTGGCTGAATGCTGCATTTCCACTTTCAGAGGCCAGCGTGAGTGAAGCCATTGCAAGCTGAACAGCTTGTCCTAGAAGTCGGGTGTCTGTTGTGTATTTCAATGCAAAAAAAATCGTTTTTTCTCTTTTCATTCAGTTTTTTGCGCAGTTCTCATGTAATTGCTGCTGTTAAAGCAAAGGGATAAGCAAGCTGAACGCGATAAATGTGAACACCATTTGGAAAGCCCTGTAATTTCTGAGAAACTGAGGTTAAAACAGGCATGCAGCTTTCACTCTGCTATGAAGAGCATGCAGTGATGGTCCCAGTGATTGGTTCTGGGGGGGCGGGACTTCTGTATATCAAAAAAATTTTTATTTACACTATTTGTGCAACAATTTTTGGTTTGGTTTATGTGGTTTAACATCCCAAAGCGACTAAGGCTATGAGAGACGCAGTAGTGGAGGGCTCCGGGAATTTCGACCACCTGGGGTTCTTTAACGTGCACTGACATCGCACAGTACACGGGCCTCTAGAATTTCTCCTCCAAAGAAATTCAACCGTCACGGCCGGCATCGAACCCGCGTCTTGCGGGTCAGCAGCCGAGCACCATAACCACTGAGCCACCGCAGCGGCGCAACAATTTTTGTGCAATTTGTTGCTGAAAAATAAATGGCGATTGATAAGATGACAGTTATGTCAATAATATTCATATGTGCCCCGCCGCAGTGGCTCAGTGGTTGCGGCGCTCGGCTGCTGACCCGCAGGACGCGGGTTCGATCCCGGCCGCGGCGGCTGAATTTCGATGGAGGCGAAATTCTAAAGGCACGTGTGCTGTGCGACGTCAGTGCCCTGCATGGAGATATTATGTATATAAGTATCATGTGCTGAGGTTGTCCACACGACTTCGCACCTACTACTAACCACAAAAGGCCATCATGCAAATTTAGCGTGTCCAGTTATAGCCTTCATTCGTAGAGAGTCGGTTGGTGAGTGGGAGCTCAATACACCACTTTACCAGCGGTCCAGGAGCACTGAATTTGTCCTCCCTTACCCTTGAGACAAGCGGATTCAGTACATGCTGATGCGATGTGTCATACCTTGACATGCACAAAGAACTCATTACTTTATACTTTACTTACCGCTTTTTCAGCCTTTCTCGCTCGAGGAGCTCTCTGTAATAACGTTGTCCTTCTTGTTTTGTCGTCCCGACCAGACTTCGAAAGTATGGCAAAGCCAGGGGTGATGTCTGCATAGAAACCATAAAAAATGCTTTTTGCAACGCCAAAAAGCGAAACCTTAAGCACATTTAAAAGGTGCCATTCTGACTTTAAGCGGCGATTTTTTGTGCCCCAAATGAAGTGCTATTGCAAAGTGTTGGCAATTCAAATTTTATTTGGATTAACTTATGGAGTTCCGACGCCATTCTGACTGCCTTTTTTTTTCGCGGCAGTGAATATTTCTGATGTGTGCTCTATATTCTACCAAGTCCACTCTCCCTGCATTTCCTAACTTTTTTCTTTTTAAAATTTAGCGAGGGGCTAGGTTCTTCTCCTCCAAGTAGTCAAGCTACAACAGAGTTTAGGCACCCGAAATGAATTGTACCTCATTGTTGTCCCCAATCTGGTTCAGATGCTTTCCATACCAAGTGATCCTGGTCACTTTGCATGCTTTCGAAAATCCACCCCCTCCCACCCGATTCTTATCTAACCCTTAATCCTTACACTACTCGTACTACAACAGGCGCCTGGAGCAGCCTTGCACTTCCCTCTGCTAAATAACAAGCACAGGATGTCTGCCAGGTCTTAGCTACTAACACCTGCCAACGACGTGCCCAGACCCACTGCATGACTTTAAAATTCTCGAATCAGTTACTGTTTATTGTATCCGGGAGCACCCTTTCATTCATGAGAGGGCATTTCTCATAATATCTTAATTACTTTTTCTGGCCGCCGGTACATTCAGTTGCCCCATGATTTGTGCGTACGCTTAGATACTTGTATATCTCCTGTCTAAATACCTTCCAATTCTGATATTCTGATATATAATCATTGGTTTGGTTTGGTTTATTGGGGTTTAACGTCCCAAAGCGACTGAGGCTATGAGAGACGCCGTAGTGAAGGGCTCCGGAAATTTAGACCACCTGGGGTTCTTTAATGTGCAGTGACATCGCACAGCACACGGGTCTCTAGAATTTCGCCTTCATCGAAATTCAGCCGCCGCGGCCGGGATCGAACCCGCGTCTGCCGGGTCAGCAGCCGAGCGCCGGAACCACTGAGCCACCACTCCAGGTGGTCGAAATTATTCCGGAGACCTCCACTACAGCACCACTTTCTCTCTTTCTTCTTTCTATGAATGCCGTCTGCATGGCGAAGTTGGCAAAGCGCGTTGCCGGCGATTGCGGAGACGCTTCCTGCAGTGCTGCCTCTGTTACACTGCTAGAAGAAGTCTGCATTGCCACTTCCAGCGCCGTACCTTCCGAGTCAGCAATGCAAGGAGACGGCGTTTCAAGTGTGCCTGCTGTCCCGACCGCATCAACCTCGGCGATCGCGGCACCCTCTCTCGCGTCTGTCGCCGTGAGCAATGACGCATCGTCGACCGTGCACGTGAAAACGCACTTTCTGACGCCGGTGGAGATAGAGGCGGCGGAGGCACAACGTAATGCTGTGAAAAACAAACTCAGTGCCACGCCCGCGACGCTACGAAAATTTCAAGCGATGTCGCCCGATGCCGCACCTGCCACTGCTACTACCGAAGATGAGGTTTTTTGCCTTGTGCAAATGTGTGTGTTTGGCCACCTGCTCTCAAAAACCTTGTGCGAGCGCTGCCTTTCAACTGGACTGACAATTCAACAAGGTACCCAGTTCGGACTGGCTACAAAGCTTGAGTTGGTATGCCCACATTGTGGGATTATTGCTAATTCTTGGAGTTCACCACGCCAGAACGCAGGAAACGCTTTTGAGGTGAACATCCGAGCCATTATGGCTGTGAAGCAAATTGGAAAGGGGCTGACAGCTGTAAATGACTTTTGGGCTGCTATGAATGTATCTCACAGAGGACTTCATCACAAGACATACCAGGAACATCTGAAGAAGACATTCAGGGGCCCAGAGACTCAACGCATGGAGAGTTTCTATTCAGAATCAGCAGCTGCTGTGAAAAAGATTTACCAGGGAATGGACCCAGGATTTACCAGAGACATTACTGTGGTCTATGATGGCACCTGGCACAAGCGCGGACACACATCCCACATTGGAGTTGGGGCAGTGATAGAGTATCACACTGGCCTCATCTTGGATGCAGTTGTCCTCTCAAACCAGTGTCTCGGGTGTCAAACAGGACCCAAACCTGAAGACTCCGCGTACTCAAGCTGGCGTGAGCAGCACATCTGCCAAAAAAACACCGATGCGAAGTCTGGAAGGATGGAGGTCGAGGCAGCCTTGATCCTTTTCGCCCATTCACTGACAAAGCACAACCTCCGTTATACAACGATTGTGTCCGATGGAGACAGTGCCACCTACTCTGCCCTTGTGAAGGAGAATGTTTATGGCCTGGTCCCAGTTGTCAAAGAAGAATGCCTCAATCATGTGCAGAAAAGGATGGGGGCTGCACTGCGCAACCTAGTGCAAAAGAGTGATAAGGCGTTGGGAGGGAAAGGAAGGCTGACAAAGGCTCTTATCGACAAGCTGACGGATTACTATGGCTGGGCTTTGCGAAACAACTCGAATGACGCGGCAGCAATGCAGCGTGCAGTTATGGCGTCCTACCATCACATCACATCCACCGATGCGGAGCCTCACCATGACCTATGCCCAGAGGGCGCTGGCTCATGGTGCCGCCACAAGGCTGCTGAGGCAAATGGCTTACCACAACCAAGGCACAGGTACAATCTGCCAGGCTATGTCGCTGAGGCTATGCTGCCTGTTTATCAGCGCCTCTCCGAGCCTTCCCTTCTTCAGCGGTGCCTGGGAGTGAAGACTCAAAATGCATCGGAATCATTTCATTCTGTTCTGTGGTCACTGATGCCCAAGGAGCAGCATGCATCCCTGATTGCAGTGGAGACAGCACTGAATGATGCAGTGATGCGGTACAATGCTGGAAACCAAAGGGCCACCAAAGAAATTTCTCTGTCTGCGGGGCTCACACCTGGCCACCTAGCCATCCATCGAGCCGTGGAAAAAGATGCCCTGCGCATGGGAAAGGCTGAGAAGCGAGGTCAAGCGAAGACTCAGAGACGGCAGAGAAAGAAAGCCTGCAAAGACACCGCAAACTATTCTGCGGGGTCATTTTATACCCAGAAATGTTGTGTCAAAACTTCAAGGGCCGTTTTCTCAAAATGAATATTTTTCCTGGTGTGGCTGCTTATGCAAGCAGTATCTCTGGAACCGCTAATCAGATTCCCACTAGGTTTTTTTTATTGTGTGCTTGAATAAATTTCTGAGGGCAAGACAGGCCCACTTTTTCAAGTTATTGAGTCTGGAATTTATTATAAGCAATCAAAATTAGGCTAATGCGAGTCTAATTAGTAACACTAAATTCAATGTTGTGCTAAAACTTTTCAGCAAGGAAATTAAAAAAAGGGCTCTGTCTTGCCCTGTGGTACCTATTCAGGAACCTTCATAATGAATTTGACAGTGCTAACACATTTTGCAAGTTCTCCAGGCATATCATAAGGAACCTATGTGAACCATTCTGATATACTCCTGTAACTTGAGTACCAGTGTATGTAGCTCCATGAAACTTTGTAGTTATTCATATGTCTATGCCATGAGTGTACCCCGAAAATTTCATTCAGTTATCTCAAGAAACAAAAACGTTGGTGTTCGAAGGTAGCCTCCCCCCTTAACATGAGTTTAAACGTCAAGTGCTAGTCATATATTCAGTTTCCCACATCAATCAGTTCACTGGATTGCAGATTGCACCCAAAACATGATCTCTATCACACCCAAAGAGAATAATCCGGCCTACCAGGCCTCCTTCTTGATGGCTTCCCTCACGGTCGGATGGCGGCCGGGCGTCAGAGAGCCACCTGCTTCCACACTAGGGCTGGTGGACTCAGCTGCATCCCAAATGGAGCTCTGAGAATCGATCGGCAGGGACCAAGGAAACGCAAGTCTCTGCTCCAAGGAAGAGGCAACTCCTGCAGCAACAAGACTCCTTGTATGGCAAAGGTGCCAAAGAGTGGCCAGATGTATTTTGTGCCACCTATGAATGCATGCAATACAAGGCAAAGCACGTCACCCGGACATCGCTGTTTTGCATGAGAGCAACGTGTGCAATGCAGGCTGCTTGTCTCAAGAGCCCACGCAAAAAATCGGGTGCTATTTTGCAAACAATGGATACCTGTTCAAGCGCCCCTTTTCAAGCGGCTAACTTTACGCAGCAGAAGTACTATCGCACTCAGTACGACTTACAACACGCATCAGGTGGTACAAGCTGATGGCGCGAAGCAATGCGAGTGGGGCGCTCCTGCAAAGTTCTGTGTATAGCTGCCGAGCAGCGCACTCGATACAGTACTAAATGTCCAAACTGGCTCCACGCAACCACTTGCATATGATATAGTGAGCACAGGCTATGTACTATCGGGGACAAAAGCGGTATACTCCATGCGGCGGGAGCCGTAGCAACGAAAAACTGCATTGCAACACCATCTACAGGCGGCATCTGGGATCGAGACAGCCAATGCGTGACGTTTATCATCAACAGGCATGTCGCTTGGCTCGTTTCAATGTTTCGGGCTTTAGCTCGCCAAAATGCCGCAGTTTTCCACTGTTCCGGCTCCCGCCGCCTGGAGCATACCACTTTTGTCCCCGATAGTACATTGTGAGCAATGCAGTAAAGAATTTTTATCTTTTGCGCATAGCACTTCTAGCCGAAATCATGGATTTCGCCGATGGCAGTCCGAAGCCTGGGCCCGCCTGCACCTCTCAGTTTTGAGAAAAGGAAAGGTGCATGGCTAGTTCATTTTGTCAGTGCCGACTTCGAGCTCTTGAGGCGTCCACCGACAAAGTGAACTAGCTATGCGCCTGTCCTTTTCTCATAACTGAAAGAGAGTTTACACCAAAGATAAGACTGGAAATAAGACTGTCTTATTTGCTTCATGCAAGCCACGCCTTCACGCTCACTCTTTCGCAAGCTCTTTCTCCGTGAGCTTGAAGTGCAAAGGAGACTGGCGATGCCATGCCGCACACCTTAGCTGATGAGAAAGCAGAGTGGCCACATAGAACGCCGGTACACTTTGCGCCACTTATAAAAGTATAGCAGGGGTAAGCAAAGAAGGGAACGGGGATGAGGGGCTCGTTACAAATATGAGTGAAGCCAACTGCCACAGAAACCAAGGGACACAGGTTTTTTTTTAATTAATTTATTTATTTAGTGCTGTTGTTTTCGATTTAGAATATTACTGAATATGTTATCACTTAAAGCCAATTGATTAGAAAAGCAGAAGAAAAGACAACCACGTGCCGCCGGTGGGATCCGAACCCACGTCCTCCGAATTACGCATCCGGTGCTCATCACATCAGCGGTAAGTCAGGACGTGCTACGTCCGCCGCTTAAGAACGTCTGCACATGCCATCTGTTAAGTACGATCGTCGGCTAGACTTGGCACATAAATTGCAGCGGCAAGTTCGGGGTGCGATCATTGTGGGGAATAAAAAATTTTAATTTTGCCAACAAAATTCAGGAGCGTGATCATTACGCGAGTAAACACAGTAGATATCTTGTTCTAACTGTAAGTTTCTTAATGCTTGTGCAAAAAAGTTTGTTTTCATTCCTGATTGGTGACCCCTTAGATTTGACTAAAAAAGAATCTGCAAACCAGCTCCACACTGAGGCTTGGTTACACATACTGCAGTAGTTCACAGTCCCAAATATAGATGCTACACAGTTGCAAAGTGAACGAAGGCATAAAAGCAAGAATACCTACCTGGGGCTTCAATGCGCTTCAGTCTCGGCCGTTGACCTGAAAGACGTAAAAAATAATGTATGAGAACAGAACTGGACGATACACAATAGATTCAGCAAAGCAATGAATGGTGTAGCAAGCACACTACGTTTATCACGAAAGCAGTGCACCGCAATTTCATTGTGTTGTGTTAGGTTTTAGAGTGTATAAGCAATTGAGGCCATCAAGCACCAACCAGAGCTAAGGTTCAGTGGTTTGTTTTTGTGTTGCAAACTAACACATCCTAATTAGATGATCCAGGGTGGCCGTGAGCTGTGGTGTAGGTCACAGATGCGCCTCGGATCTGTGTGGCTATGGCTGTGGGGTAGGCCAGAAGCTGCAGCTCCTGTTAGACCCCTATCCTGGGAACCTCCACATGCCACGGGTGTGGCCATAAAAATTTTAAAAACTATGAGGTAGAGCCAGGTCGCATGCCATATGTCTAATCCTTGCTCTCTCTCTCTGCTCTGCTGTGAAACGAAAAATCCAAGAGATGAAATCTGCAACCGACGGAGTTACATGTTCGGGAGGAATCACTCAAACTGCATACCACCTAGGCAAACTAAAATTCAACCCGCCTAGGACTTCCCACAGATATGTGCACAGAAGAGTATTCAAAAGTTCTATATCTAGAACACTGGTATCGCATCGTGTTCTAAGAAGTCAGATCAAGGTGATATGCGAAATTCGGGGTAACTCTCGACAAGACTGCCCAGGCATCGGCGGGGCCCGCTGGACTCGCCTGCCACCAGAGCCACCGGAACCACCGGGCTGAAAGTGGCGCTGATTTTTACGCCGTCTTGAGCTGCGTGGTGCATACCGTAATTTGTGTCAATGTTCCTCGTTAACGGATCGCGCCACAAGCAACGCGTGTCACGCAGTACATTCGATGTCATCGAAACTGACTGCAACATCTTTCAGCAAATACACAGGTTGTTTTGTATTCAGTTGATTTTTTCGCACCATAAGATGCTTACACTTCCGCGCTCTAAACACAGAGTTAAGAGCCTTTTGTACTAGAGCACTTCAAAGTTTGCAGCAGTTCCAATTCATGCAAAACGCTACGTTCTAACAACCTGTGACACAGGATGTGTGTCCTATTGCTTCATATTCGCTTTGAAGCAAGCCATTTGGTCTGCAGGTATCATCTACATGATTTTGGAGATAAGAACTACGCTATTAATTTCACTTTTATGTCCAACTTTTCTCTAATCCTATTTTTTCTCTGCTGTCATGCCTTTATCACCGCAGCGGAGGGGAGGATTTATCGTGTTCCTCTAGACTTCTGGCGCCCTCCTTGAAGCATGGTGCATGAGAAATGCAGTGACTACAATGCCGCAGAAGATGATAACTTGTTTTTATCTACAAGCGGGCTACATGAAACTCTTAAACAGTGCCACCGCAACAGATGGCAAGTTTCACTTTTAGGTGACCTGCAGTTCGTCCTTTGTTGTCGACAGCTCATCGACTGCCTATCTTTACATCTCGAGCCCCCCAACAGGCAAGGATCTATGAAGAAGGCGAATATAACCATTTGCTGGCGAGGAAAAACAGCGATTCGATGCTGTCCTGTAGTCAATTCTTCTTTAAATAAGCTGTATTTACACGCAGCAAATACAGCCTCTAAACCTTCAAATAATAAAGGCCGTCCCTCTGTGACCGCGCACCGCTCATGTGTCCAGCCACAAGCACAAGATATTGGTGTTTTGCCATATTAATATGTTCTTGAGCTAAGAAGAGTAATTTTATGATAGTGAAATGGTATCCACTTCCTGCAGAAAGACAAGCCAGTTGTCACATTTAGGAGCTTTATTTCACTCTTTTAAAAGACTGATATGGTTGGTTTATGGGGTTTAACGTCCCAAAGCGACTAAGGCTATGAGAGACGCCGTAGTGGAGGGCTCCGGAAATTTCGACCACCTGGGGTTCTTTAACGTGCACTGACATCGCACAGTACACGGGCCTCGAATTTCTCCTCCAAAGAAATTCAGCCGCCGCGGCCGGAAAAGACTGATATGAGAATCTGTTTAAAATAACTAACACGAATCCAGCCTCTTGTCAACCTGATATGATAAACACAATTTCACGCACGCGGAAACGCTGGTCAGAGAATTTCATGCCTCTGTCGTGCTAATATAAACGACTACAATATCGCTTCGAAACTCGAACGTAATGTGATCATTTACAGACCAACTAAATATTTCCACACTATGATTGAAAATCCACTCAGAGATTCCGCAGATCTCCATCTGCAGATAGAGTTAGCATTGAATGGTCCCAAATGAAATAAAAACGACTATGACTTACCGGGCGCTCCAATGCCCGTCGATGGCCCTCTCTTGATCTAGTGAGTGTCGCATCGATAAGATAAAACCGAACAGTCTTCTTTTGGCTAAACAGCTCGTTTATTCGGGCTCAAATTTCGCACTGAGTTTAAATTTGGCTCCAAATTTTGTTTACAATGCGTTTAGTGTGGGTACTTGCTTGATTAATTATGAATTATTCTGAAATCTCTAACCAAAATAGCAATCTTTCGCAGCATTAGTACCGACAGCGCCACTTCACGCCCACGGGTCAGCGAGAACTGTATTGGGCACGGTGCTAGAATTTCTTGGTATGGCACGATGGCACCTCCGGAGGCAAGAGGCATGGGTAGGGACTTTGTCCACCTGGATGTGGCGTTACCTAGAGTTACGCCGTCTGCGCCTGTGATCAGCCCCATTACGCGTTGTCTCCTATGGGTGACGCTGTAAACTCTGAAGATGCGGCGAGCAGTAGCACGAGAAGGTACTCGTACAGCTTCCACCCTCACCTTTGATCACGTTCCACGAGACGGTCGCGGTAATGCCGGGCGTACAGTCGTCTACACACCTGTGTACACTGCTCGAATAGCGCGCCAGAGCCTACAAGTATGTCATTTACGAGTGGCTTAGAGCTCAAAACAAAACCTCATCGCACATGTAGATTCATATAGGTCATGCTTAAGTTTTCAAATTGTTTTCAAAAATTGTAGGGCAGATTTCAGCTACGCGAGGTGACAAACCGGATGTGTGTTCGCTCTGCGGGGATGCGAGTGGCTAACCCACTGGGCACTGCCGGGGGATGAGCGAAATTTCTCGGAAGGGCAGAACCGGGCAATGAGGCAAGCAACACTTGGAGCGCCGCCAATGCTCGCCACTTGAAGCTGTCACTTGGTCCCTCGCGCAAAATTTCGCAATACACAGAACTAAGCCTTACATAAAATCCTGCGCGTCATAAGGTGGATAAGTCTGAGTGCCAATCTATGATGGTTAAGAAGACTGGTGTGGGGAAGAAATGCAGACTAAGCTTGCGACAGTAAAACCGGGTGTAACATCAAGGCATTGGAAAGCAAGCCAGATCCGAACATGCGCCTTCTCAATTGATGTGACAGTCTGCTCCCCGAAAATCGTTGGAAGAGAAGAGATTCTTAGCCAAAGGATTCTTTGTTGGTTTATGGGGCTGAACGTCCCAAAGCAGCTCAGGTTGTGAGGGGTGCCGTAGTGAAGGGACTAGAAATTTCGACCACCTGGAGGTTTAACGTGCACTGACATCGCACTGAAATATTAACCAAGTTGAGGCAGAGGGATCCAAAAATACCTCAAACGGGTACGGTAGACGCATTACAAGGCTAGATTAGTGTTGAGTTCATTTTATGGCTCATAAGCGACTAAGGTCTGTTTCGGTAAACTACTAAAAAGTTTCGTAAACTACTAAAAATTTTCGAGCTAAAGAAATCAACTCGCCAAGTATCAACTTCCATTTCACCTCCAGCAAAGCTGCAGCTATCGGCTAAAACAACACCACGCTGCTTATCAGTTGTTTTTTGCAACATTACCGAACTCCAAGAGGGCCATAATTTGTTCACAGTTCGAATGTTTTGATGAAGCCCATGCATTTGTTCGCGTAAACCGGCAGTTCAAAATAAGCGAGTTTGCATTAACGAGATTCAGCTGCATTAATGTAAGTAGTGATTGCAGTTTAGGGGCGGTTTAGCACTATAGTGGGAACTAAGTCTATGGACCAATTACTACTGGACTAAGGCCTACCTGGACGAGTGACGGCGACACGGACAACGTGACCTGCTTCCATGTTGGGGCTTCCAGGGGTTCTGACGTAGCCGTGCGCCCCCCAGGCTGTTCTTTCTTTTCCGGCAGGAAACGCAAGTCTTTTCCCAAGCAAGGAGGCTGAAAAGGAATAAAAAGGATGCTAGCAGTAATAGTAAAAAAAAATCTCACAGGATGGTTACAACAGCATAACTCGAGCAACAGCTATTTGCGATGAATGCAATACTGGCTTTCCTTACTGGCATTTCTCGGAGTGTACGTGCCTTAGTCTCGTCAACGTGTTCTCACTCGCAATGCCACTGGGTTCCCACCCACAGTGCGGCGCGTTGCCCTGGCATGTTGCAGAGACATTGTGCGTGACGACACGGCATGCTGACCAATCATTGTGACGCGCTATTGCACCCAAGTCACCACCGCATAACCGGGAAATGTGCCCTTAGTAAAGTTGTGGTTGGTTGATGGGGTTTAACGTCGCAAAGTGACTCAGGCTATGAGAGACGCCGCAGTGAAGGGCTCCGGAAATTTCGACCACCTGGGGTTCTTTAACGTGCACTGACATCGCACAGTACACGGGCCTCTAGTAAAGTTGTAGTGGAGTTCATTTAAGGTTTAGCGCCTAATCATTGTTTGTAAATGTTGCTTCTAATGTAATCATTGTAAACACACCGTGAAGAAGGGTGCCGCTTGTTTTATTTAGAAGGTTAGTCGCAACGCAGCAAGTAATTATTCGTCCAGACTACGTTATCTCCTGTTTTTACTATACGCATATATTCCTGAACATTTCACTGAGCGCAAAAATGTTTTAAAACTAAAACGGAAATCGAAGACAGGCATGGAAAAGTGCCTGTCATCTCAAACAGCTACCAAACAGCTATGATTTTCCAAAAGTGCTCTGGTGCAATCTTGCCTAGCAAACACAGTGATAACCCTTATGCTACCGGCGATACACAAAGCGCCAAAGTCGAGGTCCGAAACGATAAGAACACTTCGCGAGAGTTTTCGATTCTGCCGCGAGTGCCTTAACACGAGCTTCAACGTGATCTGTGCGGACATACCATGAGTCGGGATCCTTCCCGATGTTCGGGGTGGTGGAATGACCCTTGAGAATGGCAAACACCGACAGCGGCTCGTTCTGGGCTGGTCAGAGGGTCCTCGCTCTCTTTGGTGGGCATGAGTCGGGATCCTACAAGACAGAGGGAAACTCAACTGTGATGAAATATTGAAGCGATTTTCGGCAGTGGATATGAGGTGCCAACCAAATTGGCCGCACCCTTTTTGATTAGTCGGACGTACAGTTCGAACTTAATTTTTATGTACTCGGGAAAGGGATATAAAATAGAATGTCTCTGAGCATTGTCACCGTTTCACTCGAGAAAGAAACAACAAAAGAAAAGGAGTAGACGCGACTGATAGTTAATACGAATCAAGCTAAGGCAACAGTTTTCGTTTTGCTTAAAATTATCGGGAAAGCGAGTGCTGCTGTTCAAATTGCCAATACCGAGAAGGCACCGAAGAACAAAACGTCCGGCGCCACAGCCAAAAATGTGACCAGAAGAGAACAGAAAACTGAGGGCGGTGGGCGGACGGGCGGCCAGGAGCTTTTCATAAACAGGTCGAAGGGTGCCGGCACGTTCGACACTAGACTGTGCTCGTAGAACAGGAAACAATTGAAAAGTAAGCTCCAGCACGCTTTACCCGGAGTCCAAAAAAAAATCGTCTTTTTTTTTTTGTGGTCATGAAAGGGCTCCTGTAATCGTCATGTAAGCAGAACTCCGTCACCGGCAATCTGAGTGGCTGGGGCTGCCTTGGCAAGTCAACACTGCGTGCAAGCTTGTGCTGCATGTGTGCAGCACATGGTTCGCATTTGTGGCACCTAATCTTTGGCACTGGGCGAGTGAAATCGAAATGGGCTTGTGAAATGCGATTTTGTTTATTTTTCGTGTTTTCTGTACAGTAAGGGGATTAACTGCTGTTTGCACGCACCGATTTCAGCAAATCTACCCTCACTGATGTCTGGCTCATTCTCATGAAGAACCCTGCGCACGCCTATGGATGCTATTCAAAAACTTGTCTAAGCATCTTAGCTGCCGACGCTATACAGGCACTCATGATCTCGGCAGCAAGTGCGGGAGCACACGTGTGTAGAATTCGGTGCATGGAATATGCATGATGAGTGGCTACTTTCCTCGAGCATCAAAACTGTGAAAATCGGCCAAATAGCCCGACAAAGCCTGGGCGGCTCACTACCACATCTATGCGTCTCAGGCTATGCTAGGGGAGCCACGAGGCCAGTCGGCCACGACAATAAATCTCTCATCCGCTCCGTCGTCAGCAAACAAACAAACAGTTATTGAACGTGAATGAGAGTGAGCGAACGTGAATGAGAGTGAGAGTGAGTGGACATGAGGGTGGTTGAATGGTTGTGAGCACCAGTGAGTCATTGTGAGAGCGAGTGGTCATGACTATGAGTGAGTGGTTGTGAGTGTGAGTGGACATGAGTATAAGTGAGTGTGAGTGGTCATGAGTGTGAGTGAGTGGTTGTATGAGTAGAGAAGCGTGCAAGTGTGAGTGAGTGGTTGCGAGTGTGAGAGGACATGAGTGCATGTGTGAGTGAGTGGTTGTGAGTGTGAGCGGACTTGAGTGCGAGTGTGAGTGAGTGGTTGTGAGTGCGAGTGGTCATGAGTGTGAGTATGTGTGAGTGGTTGTGAGTGTGAGTGGTCATGAATGTGAGTGAGCCACCTCTCATGGTGCCGCGGTATGTATTCCAGACATGTCAGCATAACCAACATATAGAACCACAATGAACTGGAACCACAACAGATAAGGCTCCAGAAGCAAAGGCTCAAAGTTTTGCACTCAATATACACCGCCAGGATAGGCACTGATAAGGGAAAGTACCTCTAAGCATCCCACTATATTTCTAACAAGGCAGACCGCAGTTTTAAAATATGGGAAATTACTGCAAAACGAACTACAAAAAGTACTAATTTTTTCCCAATCGTTCCCCATGCCGCCGTGCTTTCAGCGTCCCACGCTGCCAAGACATAAGAACACAAAAACCTAGACGGTATTAAAGACGAGAAAAAGCAGTAAGAGAATAAAAAAGCAATTAGAACACTATTCGAACACACGTGCATGTGCACGTGTGCATTCAAACACACGTGCAAATTGGTTACCCAGCACACTACCCAAGACAATACATCAGCTTTCCGGTGCCCGCCAACAATGGTGACACTAGGCCGCAAAAGCCATACTTTACCCCTAAAAACAACTTTTGAACCACCGCAGTGGCTCAGTGGTTACGGTGCTCAGCTGCTGACATGAAACATGCGGGTTCGATCCCGGCCGCGACGGTCGAATTTCGATAGAGGCGAAATTCTGCAGGGCCATGTCCTGTGCGATGTCAGTGCACATTAAGTGGGGACATGGGTCTTGAAACATTTCTTTTAATTACAGGTCGAATGCAATGAAACTGCACAAACTTATTCAGTTTTTTCTGCTGATTTCAAATATGCAATGTGTTTATTTCTAGGCCAATTATTTCCTGAGATATTAATATATATCATGCCATTGTCTGCTCAAACAATAGAAAAAAATGGGCCACCAGAAATTTAATTTTAATATGTGGGTAGGTACTACAATGTGTGAGGAATGCAACGCTGGAAACAGTTTTCAGTTTTTTTCCGTGTGGACAAATGGGTTTAATAGTTAGTTTCATGTGTGTCATGTGTTTTCTGACACTGTATGTCTGGTTAACTCACTTGAAAACTAACTATTAAGCCCATTTGTGCTGAGGTTGTCCACGCGACTTCGCACCTGCTACTAACCACAAAAGGCCATCATGCAAATTTAGCTTGTCCAGTTATAGCCTTTATTCGTAGAGTGTCGGTCTGTGAGTGGGAGCTCAATACTTCACTTTAGCAGCGGTCAAGGAGCACTGAATTCGTCCTCCCTTACCCTTGAGACAAGCGGATTCAGTACATGCCGATGCGATGTGTCATCCCTTGACATGCACAAAAAAACTACATTTTATACTTTACTTACTGCATTTTCAGCCTTTCCCACTCGAGGAGCCGGCTGTAATAACGCTGCCGTTCTTTTGGTCGCGACGAGACTTTGAAAATACGGCGTCACAGAAGGGACATAACCAGGGCAGCCAGGGGTGATTTCTGCATAGAAACCACAAAAAGTGCTCTTTGCAGCGCCAAAAAGCGAAACCTTACGCACATTTAAAAGGTGCCATTCTGACTTAAGCGGTGATTTTTTTGCACCAAAAATTAAGTGCTTATGTGCAAAGTGTTGGAAATTCAAATTTTCTTTGGATTAACTTATGGAGTTCTGACGACATTCTGGCTGCCTTTTTTTTTTCGCGGCAGTGAATATTTTTGAAGTGTGCTCTATACTTTCCCAAGTCCTAATGAATTCTGGTCGAGAGGACAGCGACATGTTGGATCAAGATTGTTGCCCAGGTCTGGGTTTTCTTGACATTCCCAAACTGTGTGAAATAGTGTGCCAGGTGCTCCACAGAAGGGGCAGAATGAATTGCGTATGTCTTGATACCATTAGCTCATAAAGTAGGGATTGGACAGTTTGCAGCCGCCGGATGACGTGTTCTTCAAATTTGCTACGGCTTTTGTGAGCTAGAAAATATTTCCTTGTAACAATCTTATCGTAATCTTTAGTTTCAGCGTAGCTTAGTAAGGGTGAGGCATCGTTAATGGTGTCAGAGAGAGGCTGCGTGCCAGATGCTTGGAGGAGGGCAGCTCGAGCAGCTGTGTTGGCCACCCCATTGGCCGTCGTTGAGAGGTGCCCTAGTGTCCAGACCATCTGGACATTCTGGGGATTGGACGTTTCGAAAATGTTCCAACATGGAACGCCCACGCGGCCCCTAATATAACTAAGTACCGCTACGTGTGAGTGGGACATAATCGTTTCCTTGCTATTCTTGGATATCGTTAGTGCGATAGCTGCTTCTTCAGCCGATGTGGTATCCTATACAAACTATTTCTCACCGGAACAAGCTGCCAATTGGAGCTGCGAGTGCTCATCGTGATGTATTTTTATGGCTAATCAATGATTGGTGATTTAACTGTTCTTTCAAATATTAGTTGAACAAATGCACTGCTGCTTCTTCGGTTGTATATTATTTGTTTAATTTATCTGTATACATTGCTTCTTTGTCAACCCTCACTCCCCCTTTGCTCTTTCTCTCATGTGGTTTTATTCAACTGCTCATCACTTTAACGTTGTACCCACTCCCCTGCTATAAAGCTTCGGAGCTGCAGGGTGTACTGAAAATAAATAATAAAATAAACTGCATGCTTGCTATGCAAAAGCTCAAAGGATAAACTTCCGAGTAACAGACTAAAAGGTGCACGAACCCCAGCATAGCAGCACATGAAATAAATGCGCTCACTGAGTGCCCTTTCAATCGTCCGCAGAAAACATGGCAGAGATAGGCAAGTTGTCTACTAGCGCTGCTTCATGGAACCCCTGAGAGAGAGCCCATGTAGCTGTCGCTCCTTTTAAAAAGCAGAAGAGCCTTAGTCATGCCGCCAAACTTCAGTTTGGTTGCCTGATCCTCCCAGCAGTGCAGCCTGTATAGAGATCCAGCAGCCTATAAGCTAGAATTTCTAATAAGTTGCCGTAATTGTCGAGCAGTCATGTCTGAATACGTTGCTGAGTAAAGACTGAGATGAAAAAGAATGCCAATTTCATTGAAGTGGAAAGTTTCCATACGTTTACTATTCACTGGCTTGTAACCGTACACAGGAAATGTACCAGGTGTTTCAGGGAACACATTAAAAATTAAAAAAGGCTTTTTGGAGAAAAAAAATGGCATTTGAGGCACAGTATTACTAGTGTTGGCAAACCAAGAAAACTGGTCAACTGTCTTCAGTAGTAAGCTGGTTAACGCATTTTTAACTTTTTACTTGTAGAGTTAGGCACCTAGCTGCAAATAGAGATTTGTACCCGGTCGCTAGTAATAGCCATATCAGTTCTTAGCATTTCGAAAGCTACCCTTGGCGCTCTGGCTTGACAAAGTTTGGCTTTTTTCACTAGCCACATGGACTGGAGGGGTTACTTGACATGCACAAAAAAACTAGTTATTTTATACTTTACTTACTGCAATTTCAGCCTTTCACGCTCGAGCTGCTGTCTGTAATAACGCTGCCTTTCTTGTGGTCCCGACGAGACTGAAAATACGGCATCACAGAAGGGACATAATCAGGGCAGCCAGGGGTAATTTCTGCATAGAAACCACTAAAAGTGCTTATTGCAGCGCCAAAAAGCGAAACCATAAGCACATTTAAAAGGTGTCATTCTGACTTTAAGCGGCAATTTTTTGCGCCCCAAATGAAGTGCTTATCTGCAAAGTGTTGGAACTTCAAAATTTATTTGGATTAACTTATGGAGTTCCGACGTCATTTTGGCTGCCTTTTTTTTTGTGGCAGTGAATATTTCTGATGTGTGCTCTAAACTGTCCCAAGTCCACTCTCCCCGAGTTTCCTAACTTTTGTCTTTTTAAAATTTAGCGAGGGGCTAGATTCTTCTCCCCCAAGTAGTGAAGCTACAACAAGGTTTAGACACCTGAAATGAATTGTACCTCACTGTTGTCCCCACTCTGGCTCAGATGCTTTCCACACCAAGTGATCCTGGTCACTTTGCATGCTTCCGAAAATCCACCCCTCCCCCCCCCCCCCATTCTTATCCAACCCTTATTCCTTTCCCTACTCGTACTGCAACTGGCGCCTGGAGCAAACTTGCACTTCCCTCTGCTAAATAACAAGCACAGGATGTCTGCCGGATCTTAGCTACTAACATCTGCCAACGACGTGCCCAGAACCACTCCATGTTTTAAGAATGCTCGAATCAATTACCGTGTATTGTACCCGGGAGCACCCTTTCATTCTTGAGAGGGCATTTCTCATAATATTTTCATTAATTTTTCTGGCCGGCGTCACAGTCAGTTACCCCACGATTTGTGCGTATGCTTAGATACTTGTATATCTCACGTCTAAATACCTTCCAATCCCGATGTATAATCATTGGGGCCACCACTAAAAACTGTATGAAATGATGTCTGCAAGCATGGTTAGAGTCCTAAAACCTCCGCCTTCATTGAACGCATCTTCGCCAATGTCACCTCTTTTCACCCTTATGCTTCCTCCCACCCTTAGAGAGTGTGGAGATAGTGGTCTCAGTCTCAATGGAGATGTCCTCGACTGACCGTGACAAGCGCAGCCAGACTCCTTTGCTGTCCAAGCTCCCATTCCATGGGTTTCGTAGCTTAAGCCCTAAGCTCTCACTAGCAGGCTATGGCTTCAAAGCTGAAAGCATTTTCATCTTCCTGTATTAAAATCATTTGCTTCTCTCTCTTCCATTCTCATATCGCATACCATTGCAAACCATGGCCTTGCACATTTAAAACCTATTTGGACACAACTGTTTCACTCGAAAAATTAGCGGTGTGAATAATGCCCTCTTCAGGTCTATTGCATTCGAGCAGTGATTTAGTTTTCAGGATGAAAATACTTCTCTTCACAAAATCCTCTTAACTGATTGTCTCCATTTCAAACGATAAGGCAATATGTAATAATCACTCATTATGGTTAGCCGTCGTTAATTCACCAGTTAACGAAAACACGTATGGCCAATCACTGTTTCAGTATCATGGTTCAAAATAAGGAAAACTTTGCCAATAGAAGCCTGCTTTCAACGTGGTGTCCTCCATAAAGAGGTTCCATCTTTCAAAGGTCAGTTAAATAACTTGAGATGCCTACATGGAGCCAATGCTTTGTAATAAAATTATATCATTCCTGCATTGACGTGGTGTGTTTTCTGTCATTCCAACTGATTACACTATTGTTCAATCCTCTTTTGTAAGCTGCTGCACTTATGCATGCATACTGTATGTGCCAATGCATGCTTTCGCTATTGACCCAACAGTTGTTTGCTGGTGTTTCCTGTGCAGTTTCATGATGAAATAAATTGAATGGGCATTTCTGGTGCTTCTCTGGAAATGAGCTTGCGACCTCACCTGGCGTACTTCCTGTGTTGTCGACAGGAAGATGACCAACAAGACACCCACGCGACGACAGCACTCTAGATGGAAACATGGAGAAAGAAATATATATATGGAATACGAAAAGATGGAAGTTCTCAAATATAAATTCATACAAATGATTTTCAACCATGCTACACACGTACTGCATACGCACTTGAAATTCCGAATATTAGTTCACCCCACACCAAAGTTCTGTCATTAAAAAATGTAGTGAAAATGGAGGGCCACATCTAGCTGCAATCCATTTCGATATGTCAAAAGATTATCATATTATGCACGAAAGTAGTGCTTACCTTGAATATTTATTAAAGGATGCTGTAACAGGGCATTTATGCAGCCAAAAAAAACTTTTACTCACGTATATTGAGCTCTGGACACACCTACCCAAAATTAAGTACACCATTAAATGTTTTCGGGTTACACTAGACAGATAATTTGACTCCAAGCCACACGGTGATAACTTAAGCCCTGAGCTGGCACTAGCAGGCTATGGTCTCAAAGCTAAAAACATTTTTATCTTCCTGTATTAAAATCATTTGCTTCTCTCTCTTTCATTCTCATATCGCATACCATTGTAAACCATGGCTTTGCACATTTAAAACCTATTTGGACCCAACTGTTCGACTGGAAAAATTACCATTGTGAATAATGCCCTCTTCAGGTCTACTGCATTCGAGCAGTGATTTATTTTTCAGGGTGAAAATATTTCTCTTCACGTAATCCTCTTAACTGATTGTCTCCATTTCAAACGATAAGGCAATATGTAATTTATCACTTATTATGGTTAGGCATGCTTGTGATTTTAATATGACACGAAAAAAATGTTAATTTACCAGTTAACGGAAAAACATGTGGTGAATCACTGTTTCAGTACCATGGTTCAAAATAAAAAAAACCTTGCCGATAGAATTCTGCTTTCAACATGGTGTTCTCCACAAAGAGGTTCCATCTTTCAAAGGTCACTTAAATAAGTTGAGGTGCCTACATGGAGCCACTTCTGTGCATAAATAGGACCTACCATATAGACATGCACCATTCTAGTTGAGTAGCTTTGGAGCTCTCTGTAGATGAATCTGGGAAAGAATAAAAACCTGGTACCCTTTCTTTTTATAATACTGGGTCCAATGCATCAAGAAATGAGATTTTGAAATGTTTAATGTGAAACACGACAAACCTATTTACTTCAATATTTTACCAGAAAAACAAAGTAAACCTTCTTTATGCTAGCCAATTCCTCTGCTATGTCACATCTCCACTTTTTTGCTTGCCAGTTTGCTTCTGGAGCCTCTTTCATCTGCTCTGCACCTCCCTAAGTGCCTTTGGCGACTGTCCTTGTCACGCAACCATGTCATGATGTAACGCCACAGTTGTATGCCAAATGCTTTAGCAAGCTGCCGGAAATATCACAGGGCGGAAACTGGGGCCATGCTCTCATCACCGAATGCGTGAACTGCATCTAAAATGATAATTAGGAGATGTGCATTCAAAAACGTCCTTTCTTTCCTGTGCACAGTCGGACTAGTTGGGTAAACCACTCAGTGGACTTTTGCCTTCGCTTCTGGGGTCTTTTGAGGAAAGGGTGTGACATGCATCCTTATCGCTAGCTAACATATCGACATACGTGGCCCAATCTGCAGCATGCATCTTTTCCAAGTCTCTTCAACAAAAAAGAAAGAAACATCATTGAAATAGCTACCTAGATCTCATAAAATCACGCACGTCACCTTAGGTAAGGAAAGCGCAAAGCAAAACATGGCCGCATTCAATTAAACATACAATGTACCTTATTTGCTTTGTCTGCCAGGTGTTAAAAAATCAGCAGAGGTAAACGGAATTCCCAGTTTTGCTTCAGAATCATCTTTAACCGCAGAATTGCGAGCGGGTGTGAACTCCGGTGAATTTGGGTGCCCTTCCTCGCCAGTTCAAAAACCAGGCTGTTCAGAGAGAAATTAATAGAACATTTGGAATGGGCTGCTGGGAAAGAGCGCAGGAACAGGGAAAAGAGAAAAGAAGTTGTTTGTTTATGTTTGTTTATTAGGGTTTAACGTCCCGAAGCAACTCAGGCTATGAGGGACGCCGTAGTGAAGGGCTTCGGAAATTTCGACCACCTGGGGTTCTTTAATGTGCACTGACATCGCACAACACACGGGCCTCTAGAAGAGGAAAGAAGACGACGGGACGGGCAGCGCCTGTCCCGTCGTCTTCTTTTCTCTTGTCCCTGTTCCTGCGCTGTTTCCCAGCAGTATGTACCACCTCGCTCAACACGCCGTTTTACTGAAATTTGGAATGGGCCTAGGTGGCAGATGACGTTTTAGCTGCAAATTGTACGACAAATTAGCATTCCACTCAAATGTCAGTTATTCACTCTTTAAGACTCTTTACAACTGCACAGAAATAGATGCTACAGGAATACTCGGGATGCACTACATCACCCATACCTGCCCATGTGCAACGACATAAACATTGCATGAAGAAACAAAATGACCCCGCCCTGCGAGTGCTGCACGATGGTATTGTTCCAGCGCCTAATGCACATCTTTATTTAAAGCAGCAGGTTACCTCGCGCACCTGTTATACTAACCCAAGTGTTTTCGAGCTCTCTAATTACACAAAACACTGCAGGAACCAAAAAATAAAAAAATCTTATCTAATTTTTCAGTACTCAAAAACGGAGAGGGAAGCCAGACATAGTCTATCATGAACTTTTTCTCGTGCTCTGTGAAATAAAGTGAGACAAGCAAGCATATTGAGAACAGAATATATAAATTTTTTCCCATTTCAACGCGACAAAAAAAAACAGCACAAAGAAAGGCACTGAGGTAATAATATAGAAAAATTCTTATAGTAGTTAGTTTTTGTTTGCTTGGTTCTAAAATCTCTGCACCGATTTGACATACGAACTGCAAAAGAATGTTGCTTTGCATCCGAAGCTGGACTGAAACTGCACCGCGTGAACACACACCTTACACTCAGAAATCCTGGCTCGACACCCAGTGCGTTAACTCCCTTGTTTCTTTCTATGCATCCAAGACAACTTCCGTCGACTCACTCTGAAAGGCCTTGTGCACCCTGGGTGAACCCACGTGCCTGACCTTCGTCTGGATGCGATGCAGGTATTCTACACGAGCTCTGCAAAAATTAGCACACACAACGAAGAATCCTCTTGAAGCAGCACATATATCTCATGGCTGGAGATCTACCCTGCAACACACACACATCGAAAGTATCTAATAATGAAGCCAAAGTAGGGTGTCAATTTAGGACTGTGAATTCCTTATGCTTGCAGACTGGGTAATTCTGTGTATGTGAGACCTATTATTCAAACGAGCTTCACGTTCTCGAATAATAGATGTAAGAATTTTATAAATATAATTACACCCTCTCATCGCGAAAACCACCATTTGACACTTTCACTACACATACATCAGGATGATGTAAGAAGCATTTCTGATCTTCGTTCTCTGACCGATGTCCGAAGTCTACGTCATCCCCGCTAGGAGCTCCCTGTGTAAGAAGCACGTCTTCCGCTCTACCACGTCCCGGCAGGTTACTCTTCCTGGTCCTGACACTGTGCTGAGTTAAAGCTCTATTAACACAGAAACAATGAAGATAGAATGCAGAGAGAATAGTTGACTGAAAGTAGTTTTATGCCAAAGCAAGTCATAGAGAGCCCGGTACGAATTCTCTTGAAGGAGAAGAAACCTGTAAGCGAATTAGTGATGCTGCTGTGTGTGATAGTGTTTTGTGCAGACTATGTACAGATAATAAAGTGGAATGACTTTCGCCAAAATCTGGAATAGTGCCTCTTTTAATTAAAAAGAAGCCGTGCTTTCCATGCTGACAAAGACTCCGCATGTGGCAACCGTGCACAGTCCAGTCTTCTACCTGTGCCCCTGTCTTTCTTAGATTTGTTCAATTTGGGCACAGGCCCAATGGACACTTTGATGCATTGGAAGCACGAACACTTTACGCAGCGTCAGCCATCGCAATGAAGGCCGGTTGCCTCAGGCTCAAGCCGGTGGGCAAATGGCAGCGGCGTCGTTATTGAGAATAGTCGAGAAACGGACCAGTGCCATCCTGAACTCGCAGTAACATTCTACAGCTTGGAAATCACAGCTTTCAAAATATTACAACAAACTGCAAAAAAGTTACAAGAATACGAGTAGGCAGAATCAGTGTTTTGAACATTGAGCTTTAAAGTTAAGGTAATCCAGGTACGTATTTGCAAATGACTTCAAAGTGACTGCCAAAAGCCAACCTAAAAGCATTTCACACAAGTTCGTAGAAATATACAAAAAATTTTTGCATGATCTGATACTATTAACACCGTGAATCTAATTTAAAGGAGTTCTAGAACACATTCAGGGGAGAGCACAACACGCTTAATCCCTACAGTGTGTTGCCATAAAAACCTGAGCCAAATAATACACTTCTGAATGCAGCAGAGAACCCACAATCACGTGCGACAACCAAATTTCACATGCTTAGCGCTCCAAATTTTCCACAAGTGCAAACAATGCCTAACAACAGAATCCTTACCTTTATACATTGGCAGGGGCAATGCTTGAACACTGTCGTGTGGAACTGTGCACCTTTAAAGAGAAAATAGGCGTCACTGCCAGAGCCTTTAATAAATCTTTCTTTAAACAGGCCAAGATGACAAAATTTCCAGTTTCAGAACAAGGCCTACTTTGCTTCTGCCAAACGCTCTGCTTAAAAGCTAGGAACCACAACTTAACACATTTCAAGCTCAAAACTAAACACGCAACTTTACACATCGCCTGGCACGGTCAGGCCAGAGCCAGGCCTCTCACAAACCTGGAAAAGTTAAAAGAGCCACATCTTTGCAGGCTACTAGGAGAGCCTACAGATAGGCATCAGTAATTTATAGATCACAGGTCTCCATTTCTACACTTCACAGTATGCAACACCATGCAATTTCTGGACTACCTAAGTGCTCGCAGACTCACATTTTCCCCAGCTTTTCGATGAAGACGGTGATTGGCCCTTCGTTGGGCTCGAAAGTTGGCGAGCCGGCAGAAGAGCGGCAACCTTCCAGCGTGCAAAAAGTGACAAGAGGAGAGGGAAAAGCGTGAAGACACTGAAAATAACAATTTCACTAAAGATAACTCAACTTCTATGTAGCGCATTATAAAGTTCTTGCTGGACAATATTTGTGGAGCGGTGTGATTTAACATCTGAGGCATACCGCAACTTTATTAGATCCCCTTTAAGAAGTCTTTTATAGCCGTAACAGAGCCCACTTGATCGAGACATTTTTAAGTCTAGCTTTTCTGCAAACAACACAGCTTATGCAGATAGATTGCACAAACAGCCTCCCGAGCCTTCTGGCCTCTCCCTCACAATCTGTTCATACCAAAGTTACTACTCCCACTAAGGTGTCCGGTTTCTGATGTCAAGAACGGTACGTGACTGCCGCGCACCACTGACATCAGCAGTCATTGCCACCAAGGTGGCAGCCAGTGAATGAACGTCGTGCGGTATGAACGGCTTTCAGGCTTAGTTTCTCGTGGGCGGACGCTTTGTACCGCAGCACTTTGCGGGCTGTGTACAATTGCGCAGGTAATCAAAAGAGCGGGTGCATACTCTGCGATATTAGCCGGAAGCGTGAGGCGACACTACTACTGCACGACTGTGACTATACGTGAAAACGCCAGTTTGCCCAGCTATTATATTTCAGCGAGGTAAGCCCGTCACTATATATTTCATCTCAGGGCAAAAAGCCAGCCACCGAACCCCTCGACAAACTTATATGCGAAGATATTGTGCGTATGTCGGACGTGTAATCACCATCTTAATGGTCAGCTGTACACGAAATGTAACGAATATGTGACACTTGATTAGCAGATACCCTCGGTCCTTTCTGTGAAGACCATTCGCCCAGGCAATGTAGATGGCAACATACTAATTCGGATCTGATAAAAAGGAAGCCTTCCAGATTGTGCCAGTGGCATTCCGAGCCTTTCCAAAGTGTGGTTCACGGCTTAAGCATAGGACTACTGCCAGAATCGTGGATATACTCTGTAGCCAAAATACTGTGTTCGTCGCCAAGAGTGTAGCTCCACACCCTGTGAGAACTTACTTTTTCAGAGAAGCATGCCACTTATAACTAAAAAATACCTCTTTGAGGTAGTAAAATGGCTTCTGCAATATAGTACTAACAATTTTGGTGGATGCCAGAAAACAGATGGATGCTGGTAACTAGTAAGCTGGTCAACTTAATTTGAATAGTTAATTTTTTAACGATTAGAGAAAGGCACTTGATTGCAAATGGAGATTTTGTAGCTGGCCATCAGCAATAGGCAAATCAGTTTTTAGAATTTCGAAAGCGCGATCACTGTGGGCACTGTGATTCAAAAAATTTCAAAAACTTCACGCGAGATTCGAAAATTGCCTTCTGGCAAAGCACACATAGCGACATCTGCTTTTGTACATCACTCCAAGGGGGCAAGACCATAACCACTGAGCCACTGCGACGGCCAGGTTTGAACCATTACGACACCAAGCAGTACAAGCGCTTGGTCTCGTAATGGTTCAAACCTGCCACAGTACAAGCGCTTGGCAGGTTTGAACCATTACGACACCAAGCGCTTGTACCGTCCTCTCTTTTGTCAGGACAGCAGCGTGGGCATGTTGGTTACTCATTTGTGATGGAACAGCAAAAAACACCGGGGGCAACAGACATGTGCTGACTTACAACTCATTTTAATTTCGAAGAAACAGGGCTTCTTTTAACTTCTTTACACCCTGAAAACACATGGGTCACAACTATATTGTTAACGATATCATTTCTGATGGATGAGCTTCCTGCTCAAGGGTCTCAGACCTGCGACTTCAGTTCAGTAGAGGGCATGCCTGCGGGGCCTATGAGCACGTGATTTTTGAATATGTGAAATTCTCGAAAATCTGCTGAGCCACAATGCAGATAGAAATTGTGTCATCAAAAATTTAGATACTATAATATTGATGTTACGACACACCAGCTACAAATAACTAGTTCTCTCTCTTCTGAAGTACCCCAAACTGCTATCACTATACCACAGAAGTTGTCTTTATACATCAGAAAGCATACTGTCAAAGCATACTGTCAAATTTTCAATTTCAGGGGAACTGAAAAGAAATAAACCCAGAAGTGCACGTTTATACACAGCTTTCAATGTATCTCGCCATCTGAGGATTTGCAGAAAAGGCTTAAAAGTGTTTAGAATACAAGAAATCTAGAAAAAGAATCTACCCCACAATCAACTCAAGTAAGTCTACTCGGCTACTGACTTCATCAAGAGTGAAACTGTAAAGAGCCATTACGTCCTTGAAAAGGGCCACATTTGAAATTGTGAAGTAGCAAATTCAACGCTACACTGAGAGGCCAGCTGAAAATAACTTCTATGCGTACTCAAGCTGAAAAAAGCAATTTCTTTGAGACTGGAGAGTTAAAAAGACATTGCTAAACAAGTCAGGCACAGATATCCTACCAAAGTTTTAACAAATGAAGGGCATAGCCTTTCCTTGACATTTTTGGCTGTTTTCATCGTTAGAACTGGCAGTGACCTTAAATAATTGCAGCCCAACTTCCCATGTCTTCCTCTTGACATCTAAGATCACTCGTAGACACTCACAGCAGTGGGCGTTGTGCCTCTTCGGGCCTCCCCTGTACGCGACGGAAGCGTTTCAGACGACATCTGCAAAAAATTTAGAACACAAGACCCTAAAATTTCTGGCACTGGGTAAGTGAAACGCGCTTTCGACTCATCTTATTTTAAATTTTCAAACTGGAAAAACCTTCGCTTGCAAGCCCAGATCTCAATAATTCTTTTTGAACTTGTCTCTGGAACGCGTGATGATATCTAATGATATTAATCGGTACTCAGGAAAGCATCGCAGCGCACCTTTAAAGAGACGCCGAAAGAAATGCTAAGTCAGGCTACACTGATACGTGGTAGGCTCTTCTGAAAGTATAATTTTCAACGAAAGCAGTGCCTTTCGCAGAGGTGCGATCATTGTATGTGGTAAATTTTGTCCAAAAATTTTTGAGCACCGAAAATGCCAACAAGTTGCAAGTCAGACCCTTGTCACACGGGTGCACTTAACCAGTTTCCACTAGCTGTGGTTACTACTATCCACACAGCAATCAAACTGCGGTTATCGCGAACTGTGCTTGGCAACCTCGGTTTAGGTCACTAACGGAGAAGGTGGCGGCATCTATAGACAGAAACTGCCCGTAGGTGTCAGAGCGAGAAGTGGACGAGGTGGCCCGCTTCAAGAACATACTTTCCTTTGAACAAAATCATGTTTCAAGAGCAACAAATCAAAATAGGCAGTGTGTATAGTATCGTGTGATGACACTTTTATGCAGAGTTCGATATCGTCCGAAGGTGCAGTAACAGTGCATTGCAGCAACGTCCCACGGCACTCAAGCTAATCATTTTACCACATTTAAACTGAAAAATCTGCGGTCCCTGCTGCGGCGTTTAAGTAGGTGACACGTTCGCAACGCTCGCTGCAAGCGCCACCGTCAATGGCGCTCTGGCGTGCTACTCCAAAGTCATCGCTAGGCCTAACTTGTTTCGTATCGAAGCCACAGAGGACGGCGCCTTTGAATTGACCAAAACTATGCTACATTGTCTACTTATGGCACTGCCTCACTGACAACCTCATGGTTTCATATTAAATGAAAGATATATGATTGATTTAAGCGACACCTTAGCAGTGGCACTGGCGTGCAAGCAGATTGGGCCAGTTGCACTGAAATGGCGGCAGCTGCTATGGGGCTGGGAGCATAAAACTACCTTGTATTGCAATTATTACTCCTACCAGCAACTCAGTACAGGTCAGCAGTCCTCAAGGAGGACTGCTTCATTTTTGGCATTCCCGTAACCCAGAGCTTATCACTGTGTTCGTTGCAGCGCAACTCAGAACGGTGGCGAGCCTTGTGACGACAACGAATCATGATTCGAGATAACCGCAGTCAAGTTTGGTATCTGTGTTTAGACTCCCTGAGTGACTGTAGGTCAACCAACACCAACGTTTCAGCATCAGCAAAATTTCAACAAACATAAAAAAAAATGGTGGCTAACAGAGCAAGATGGTCATCTGCATGTGCCATCTGTGAAGTACGATCGTTGGCTAGACTTGGCACATAAAATGCAGCGGCAAGTTCAAAGTGCATCATTATGCGGGGAATAAATTGGCAAAATTCAGAGGTGTGATCATTACACGATTGCAATCATTATGAGATTAACACTAAGTGGCCCGCACAAATCTCAGCATAACAGTGCAATGCACTTCAAACAAGTATATGATTATGACTGTACCACTACAGTCAAATGCTGAAGGCAACATACAGCAGGCAATGTCGAAATTTCTAAGCGCGATTGGTAGTTGTCTGAGCCAGGCCTAAATGACATTAAAAAGGGTAGACAAAATAGAACTGTTGGTCGACTTCATTCTGTTGTAATACTGAAAACATCTCAGTACCCATGTCCAACAGTCTTGGGAAACAATTATGAAAGGTGAAAGATTTTAATATATTATTCTGGAAACATTAAAGAGCGCTTGCAGAAGAATGCAAAGGCATCACGTTGGGCCCGATGTCACTGCATTATGAACTCCATTTTTGGCCGCAGTCTTCCTCAGCCAGGAGGCACAGCTGCAGTGATGAGTAATTGAAGGAGTCCTCCAAATAGCGAATGCAGAAAAAGCAAACACTGTTCCTAAATAAGCTTGCATGAAAGAACATTTCATCAACCTCCTTAGTTCGAAAACCTGGTTGAATTAGTTGCGTTGTCATTGCCACCTGCCACTTACAGGGGTACATATTTTAAAAAATACTATCACTATTATTATATAGGTTTTAACATGGGCAATGAAAAAGGTTTTAGCGGAAGGCTCCGGATTAATTTAGACCACCTCGGAATCTTTACCGTGCAATGACATTTCACACCGCAGGCCCTCTTTGGGTTTCACCTCTATGGAAATGTAGCCACTGCGGCCTTGATTGCCTGCCACCTCCATGCACTCAGAAGCACAGCACCACAACCATAGCCACCATGGTTTTTGTTTGTGGCAGTTTAGAGTGCCAAAGCAAAGCGGGCTATGAAGGACACCATAGTGAAGGGCGCAGGAAATTTTGACTACCTGGGGTTCTTTAACATGCACTGACATTGCATAGTACACATGCCTCTAGAATTTCGCCTTCATTGAAATTCGACTGTTGTGGCCAGGATTGAACCCCCGTCATTTGGGTCAACACCCAAGCGCCCTATCCAGTGACAAATGTGGCGGCCGTACCTAAGGCAACGAATGTACTGAGCACTGCATTCTCGAAGGAAAAATGTTTAAGAATGTAGTACTACTGCAAGAACGTAGCTTGAATGCCGCCTTTGCACACAGCCTAGAATAAACATAGTATGCATGACTACGCATAAGCAAATTAAACACTGCGACACTAAATCTCAAGTAATTTTTACTTCATAAAGACCAATGAAATTTTACGACCAATGGCGTTCTTGATAAACTGTTCAAGGTGGCAATCAACCATGGACACTACCCGTACTATAGCTGCATTTAAAAATCAGAAAGCACCAGCAAACAATGCAGCAGAGAAGAGTGATTTCTTCTCCATCATCGGCAGAAAATCAGAAAGGGCACATTCAACACACATTTAATCTATACCACCATCAGGGGTACACCTCTTTAAGGGTCCCAATCTTACATCTTGCTTAACGAACGGCTGGTTATAAAGCACGTTTTCAGCTACATGTTCACCCACTAAATTTCCAGAAAGGAAAAATACAAAATTTTTATTCCACGATTGCCATTGCTCTCTTCCCTGAACATGCTATGAAAGATATCTCCCACGCATTTCAGCAATTTCAAACAATCCACCACCGGTTGGAAAATGGAGTGTCAATGAGTGGCATCATGCAGATTGCTGGCTCCACTGAAGAAGCCAATGCTGCAAGCTTTAAACTGATTGCTCCAGGACAAATTACTGAAACTAAGGTGTTGCTGAGATCCTGGCATGGTAACAGATCATGTTTAATCCTACGAGATACATGTGGCCTAGCACGAATCCAGAAGAATTGATGTGATAAACAAGGCCGTTAATCCAAGAACATTTTTGGAATTTTGCTAAAATATCATAGTTCCCTTGCGGAATAGAAAATGAAGAGTTCAACTGCGATTCTTTTCCTTTTCCACTTGCGGCTATAAAGCATCAAACAGATGGGCGCAACTGCAAAAGGGCGATCTTGCAGGAAAAAACAAAGGCAGTGAAGTTTTCGTGTGCTGCAAAACAACAAATGCAGGGCGTCAGCTTTGGCAGATACTAATACCCCCTAAAAGAAAAAAACTATAATTAAAAAGCCTATGGGTATACTGGCCTGCAGTCCCTCGTGACAAAAACGTCTGCTGCAAGCACTGTATCCTGTGGAAGTTTGCGCACTACAAGTTCCATTCTTTCGTTACTGCACCTCACACCCGTGTACTGCCGTCGTTTATGAGGCACTGTGAAATGTCATCGAAACAAAAGGTCATCGTGCATATGGAATGACCAGACTATTCCAAAGCCTGTCGCATTACACAGGGCAATTTTCTTTACAATGGTACGCACAATGTGCATCTGAAGTGCTAACAACGAAGTAATGCACTCCTAAGATTGATAAGGTTCAACATTAATTAGAAGAACCTTTAAAGTAGCCAGCATGGAGTTCTGCCAAAGAAGGTTGCTCTGCTGTGGATGGCAGGTGAAGCGTAGTGCCTTCATCCTAACTCTCCTAACCACCACTCGGTGTACATAACCCCTAACGCTTTAGGACGCAAGCGCACAGTCTTGCCCAATCACACTGTCCATCATGCTATGGCAATTGAGTTTCTTCAGGTGAAACATTAAGCATTCATGCCAATCACGGTTTGACTTGTGTCGCGCATTCTTTGGCTATGAAGGAAACGCGAAGGAAATAGATCCTGAAGTGCATCTTTCCGCAGAAACGTATGCGTTCAGATTTAGTTTGAGAAGCCACTGCATCAACGTCCACACCACGTGCCCCTAACAGAGCCCTTCAGCTTGCTCGTCATATTTCAATTCTCAGAAACCCAAGAAACGGACCGGAGAACATGCATTTTGTTTCCAGTGAGAAAAACGTGTAAACAGAGAAGGAGTGGACACCATGCACATCGGAATGCTGCTGCTTTGCCTTGCTGCTGAGGTGGGGATAAACACGTGATCTCACCTGGAAGGCCTTCCAGCACGCTCGGCAGAAAGACGAGCTGCCTCTACGTGACGACAGCATGCCAGACAAAATGCTCCATTTTCGGGACGTGGCGACAACTCTTCAGATTAGAAAACGTGAGATGACCATCAAGCCGCCCTCTGTACTGGCCGCCACCACGTGTCCTTCCTGCACCACGAGTCGCATCCAGATCTCAGCTGCAGCATACACACCAAGGCACACATACACTGCAGAAAATGTATTCCTTCGGACCACATACTCCGCAGCTGGATTTCAAGTACGTGAAAGACAGCACTTTTGGAAGAAGTTATTTCAAGCGCCTCTTAGAGCCCCCAGGCATGAGACAAAAACCTGACAGCAGAAGCAGCTGAAGCAGCCTAAGAAGGTTACTGCTACCACGCTACGGGGATTTCTTGTCCAGATGGCAGTAATAACCGTGTGACAGCTTCACTGAACAAAGTGGGGTATAACCAGAAAATGTGCCCAGTTGTCGCACGTCACTTTTTCTGCAGGTAAAATCAATGGAGGCGCCCTGGGAGATCAGAATGGTTGCTATTACGCTCTAAAAAATATACGCCAAATACACGTCGTTCCCAAACAACATAAGCGAATTCATATCATTTTCTTCGATTTGGGTTTTTCATACAAGCACTAACTGCCAACCTCCAGACCAGCGGCCTAGCTCAAACACATGAGCAGCTGGCTACAAGTAGGCCGCAGAGCTGTGGCCTGCTTCAGCCAGCCCTCCAAGTTTCACTTTTATTCACAAAGCTCGTTCACCATCACACTTCTTTTCCAACTAAAATCGGCCAATCAGCTACGTCCATAGACAATACTGATCCTTTGTTGACAGAAATATGTGAGGGTCCCTTAATATCCCCTTGACCCTCCTAAACTGGCGAATGAATCAACCCACCAAGACATGGGAACAGAGGGAGAAAAGCCCACCTCCTTTCCGTTCCTGTGTAGCCTTCGCTGCAGATCTACTCAAGTGCAGTAACTTCCTACTTTTCTATTTATTCCATACCATCAGGCACTTACTTCAATATTGCAAAGGGCGAAAGCATTGAGGTGGTAATAAAAGGCATGGAGAATGCACATCGCAGTGGCCATGGCACAGGTAATCTATAAGCTGACCCATTACCTACCTTCCCCAATGCACAAACCATCCTTATGCAGGTAGAATAGAAGAGCTCCTCAGTTTATTTTCTTTTTCTGGGAGGGGAGGGGAGTGGTGCCTGCTGCCGTTGTTAAGTTCTCGCCTCCTTACTGAAAGCAAGACAAAGGAGGGTTATCTCCCATTAAATTGTTCCTGCTCGAGCAAGCCATGGACTTCCATTGTGCCAGCAATGCTATGAAAGCTTGGTCCTGCTTCATTCGGAAACCCCACTCTTACCCACATGTACGTTTCCCCATTTTAATAGACACTAACTTCAATATTGTAGAGGGCGAAAACATTGAGCTGGTAATAAAAGGCATGGAGAATGCACATAGCAGTGGCCACGGCAGAGGTAATCTATAAACTGACCCATTACGTACCTTCCCCAACACGAAACGGTAAAACGGTGGCTAGAAATACCAGCAAAACCAAGGTGGGAAAGGCTACAAGCAAGAAGAGTTTCACGTTTAGCTGGTGATTATTTTATACCAGCTTTAACAACTGGATATCAAGGAATTCCAGGGGAGTGTTAAGGCATGTTGAGTGAAGACAAAATTAAGCTGGCCACTGCCTTTGCTTGTTTCCTTCAGTGCTTTCACTGTGTGCAGATAATCGCAACGCCATACAAGCGAACAAGTGTGGGTGCTATGTATTTTTACTTCTAGGTTGCAGCTAAGATATCTACTGCCATTTTTATATTATGAACCATCAGTGTACCGAACTAATACACAATTGCCCTGAGGTTCAATATATCCAGATTTGACTACTGTTAGTTCACTATAAAATACAAAATTGATGCAAAAGGCATTGCGAGCAGTGGCGATTGCTACCTAACATGAGCAACCGAGCTGCGGCAGACAGGAACCAATGGACATGAATAAGGATGCAAGGACAATTAGAGAGATAGTGAGAAAGCACATGAGAGAGCTCTGAGGACTGTTTGATATTTAGAAAAAAATAAAGGTGAACATCTTTTCACTGAACACACGCGCATGTCTAGGCACTCTCCTAATGACAACCGCACACAAACGACTACTGCACATATCTACAACACCAAAGAAGCACTGTATAGACCAGGTTTTTTTACCCTCGCACGCAGGCTGCGGGCGCGCTCCTACTCTCGACACCAGTCGCCATCTGTCGGCGCGCGCGGCCCGAGGGACTGCGGGTCGCGCCGGCGCCGCGCGTAGAACGCATATGTTTACGTGTTCGCTTCAGCCGTTGTGCTCCATCAGCTAACGTATGAGGGTGTGTGCTGTGCGTCACTACTCACATTTTCCCTCTTCCAGACAGGACTGCGGTTATCTTGTGCGCAGTTACTCGTTAACTTGACATCCGAGGGTAGTCGACCAGGTAGTGTGCGGACTGGAAACCGGCACTTCTAAGCAGATTTCTGCGCTGTCGTGTCGTTTGTTGTCGCCTTTTATGTGCGATATCATCTATGATAATATTATGCATCAGAATATAGATCTATTGATTTGACTCAGTGAAGTAGTAACTGGACAGGCAAGCTGCAGACTGAAGGTTGTCCCGACGGAGTGCGTGTTTTCGATCACCAGTATGTGTTCGCCATCCTTGCGCTGAGCTTGCTCTTGTTCCCATTAAACACATTTCATGCACAGGATTGTAAGTACAAGCGCTACCGATTTCAGCTGCTTTTTCCGCACGCATGTCAGAGGCCATCTGGGGGGTAAAGGTTTATCTATAGTATCTTTCTGCTGTTGGTATCTACCTTAGTTTGGTTTGGTTTATTAAGGTTTTACGTCCCAAAGCGACTCAGGCTATGAGGGACGCCGTAGTGAAGGGCTCCGGAAATTTCGACCACCTGGGGTTCTTTAACGTGCACTGACATCACACAGTACACGGGCCTCTAGAATTTCGCCTCCTTCGAAATTCGGCCGCCGCGGCCGGGATCGAACCCACGTCTTTTGGGCCAGAGCAGAGAGCCATAACCACTGAGCCACCGCAGCGGTGCGGTATCTACATTATTCATAGGAAAATATGCGCGATTTCATTACATTTTCCACACTTAGCCAAACGCCTACGCAACGCTCTCACACGCGGCGAGAGCTCCTGAATAACATAACGCGACTTCGGACCTCAGAATTAGTGAAAGCTGGATTAGCTGCTCATATCTATTCAAGCTTTTATAAATTAAGCGAAAGTACGTTTTTATGCACAAGGTTGCATAAACCATGACAAAATTTGTTTTCTGTTGGCGCTGCGACTCAGTTGAGCTCACAGCGGTAATTTGTTGATAAACTGGCGCGGCGACAAGAAAGCCGTTTGTGGAAGTGGGGGGGGCTTTATGGCCGGCAGGAAGGAATAAGAGTGCATGGGAATTGGAACTGCATACTAGCCGCACACCTAATTCTTGATATTGAATAAAAAGTTTTTTTGCGGTGGAGCACCAAGACAATTCGATATAAGCACGAGCGCGTTCTAAGCGCCGGCACAATTAACCTGAATGTCAAACTAAATGTCATTAAAACGCGTCAATGTTATCGCTTTGATAACGTAAATACTTCCTGCAACACAGCCACGCAGCGGAAGTATGCTCGACAATGTTTCTTTAGCGCCCGAAGCGCGGCTATATGCAGGCGCGGCCGCGGAACTGCCGCAGCCCCGCAGTCCCCAAAGAAACGCCCGCACCGCGGCGCGCCAGTCGGTGCAAAATGGCCGCGCCTAGGAGAGGCTCAAAAATCTGGTCTATACACAAAGCTGCGTGCATGTTGCGTCCTTTCCCTAACTGACCATGCATGCGGCTCGACTAACAGGATTTCTGCCTTTGCAAGGACAAACAATGGAGCTTGCGGTATCAGACAAGGACTGCATCTGGTTCCAGTTCTAGTTCAGTTACAAGTTAGCAGAAAAAAATTATCTTCATTTCCGTTCCGGTTGAGATACGGCTTTGCTTCTGGTTTTCAGTTCAGTTCCGGCTTCGGTTGGAGTTCCTCCTTGCTGGTACCAAATAGAAAAAAAAATAAATATATCTCTTGACCTGCACCTTCTTCGACACTTATTGCTTAGTAAACGTTAGGGAGGCATGCAGCAGCAGTAAAAGCTCCAAAGTTACTCAATTCCGAATCCAAGAGAAAGCTGGACTGCAGCTGGGACATACCATGCGATGGCTCAAGCGAACCCTACATTCCGATGAGTAGCTTCATTGCCCTTGAAGCACAGCATGCCTCTAGTGGAATAGGTTGGAGACTGCCGCAATCCACGCTGGCTTTGCATATTGTTTCCCATCAACTTCGATGTCGGAGGCCATCCTGCAGCAAGAAGAAACCAATGTAAATGAAGGCATGCAAAGGATTTTGTGTGAAGACCATGCACCATAATAAATTTAGATTTCAAAATCATCTTACACCGACTTGAGAATGAAATTCACATCCTAGAGAATAACGTAACCTGTGTAAACGCAGGAGAGCTGCACTGATCGACGTATACACGTAATAATACCCGTGCCACACGGACAGACTTAATGCCATTAAGTGCTTACTGCCTTAAGTTTTAATGGCATTCATGCGATGCCACACGCATAAATTTAATGGCATTAGCCTTACTGCCATTTGCGACCTACTGAGTTCGCCACAACTCATTCGCCCGTGCAACGTGTACTCTCGTTCCCATTCCACACGCAGAAAAGCATGCAGCTTTGTTAGTAACAACTTCCTAACCAGTAAGAAATGGTTAATTCTTAACTTTCAGTCAGATGAGGCATCTATACCGCATTTTCGATGCGAAGAGCGCCATTTTAACCAGCCTTATTGACAGGTACTCTCGACTTATGTGCTGACATGCGAATTTATGCCTACTTTTTCGACTTGTAAAGCAGGAACAGCCATATTTTCTGGAAAATCGTTTTTACATCACATTTGAACAACATTCCCGATATATTGTGCTCACTAAGAATGTTTATATTCAGATGAAACTTTAATTACTTTGCAAGTGTTATCGCCATCGTCACTTCCGATAATGGCATTAAATGTGGACGTGTAGCACCAACTCCGGAAATAATGGCATTAACAATCTAAGGCCGTAAGCATTTACTGCCATTTCTTGTGCGCGTGTGGCACGGGTATAAGACATTTATTCAAAATAATATTATTGCTAAAATTTGGATGCACACTGGAATAGATTTAATTTAGTGATTTTGAGCATGCAAATTGCACGGAGCAACCTTAAATATCAACAAGCCCAGCCTAACTTCTAATACATTTTCATCGCCAAATGATAGCTCCACAACTTTTCAAAAATTTTCACAAACGGAAGTAGAAACAACTCACTGTAGAAGAGTTATCGTCCCCATCATCGGTTGAATGAACATCAAAAAAAAAATTGGAGAAAACACTTAAGCTTTGCTCTAAGCATACAACACGATAGAGCTAATGAGTTAATGACCATATATAAGGAATTGGTCATTCTCAACTTTACATTCATAGGTCTCTGGGAGTCCTCACACCACTCCTTGTGCCATGATGCAGTGGTTAATGGATGCACCACTGCCCTGCAATGGCAGGTGCTGCCATCGGTGAATCTTTTGCGAGCCAAGTTGCTCTTCCTGTGCAATCTTTCACAATTAACCATTAACTTAGCTGCCACTTGCCAGGGCAATTAGTTTGCTCACAATTCGGTGGGCAGCTTGTGATGACACCACAAGGTCACGTGACCCAGGTAGCCCACCTAGGCTGCTTTTGTGAGGCTGGCTGCCTATTTACCACACCACCCCATTTATCGATCCACGCCGACGACACCCGAATTTCTGCACAGCAGAAGCCTTAATGCTATCGCGTTTTATCAAATCTGGGCACGGCTCTGAATCTTGACTGTAATCAGCTGCACATCCTTATTTATGCCACTGTGAAATAGGCAACACTGTCGCTGGAGGACTCCTCTTTAGACAACCAACGGCCTGACAATCCAATTGAGAACTAGCTGCGCTGAAGAAGCCTGAACATTATGCAACTACAAAACAATCCTTGCAGGAAGCCTCATTAAAGCATAACTCGGTGGAGACCAAGACTCGCTTACAGAGGTTCACATAGTATGAGAAGCACCGTATTTACTCGCACAATGATCGCACTTTTTTAAATTGACGCAAACTCAGGGATGCGATCATTATGTGGGGGAAAATTTTCTACAAAAAATTTTTGAGCACCGAAAACGCAAACAAGTTGCAGGTCAGACCCTTGTCACACGAGCATGCTTAACTGTGAGTTTTGCTAAATACTGTATATGCTACCAAAGGTAGCAGAGTTGCGCGTAGGTCCACCATCTTGCCTGTCAAGCAACCGAAGTTATTCGGTGAAGCTGCACTCCGTTTCTGCAGGCGACATGCATAGCGCATCACCGATCAACTGCGGGTGCTTTTCCAAGGTTTGTAGGCCACTTTTTCGCTTAATCACAAACAGAGCATCGAAACAGCTGACTGCGCAACACAATCAAGTAATAGAGGAAAGAAAAAAAAGTGCTGCTCTTTCTAGTGCTGTACGTGAGCTGCAGGAGCAGGCGATTTACACAGCTGCCTTCCTCGAACTCTTTACTTGTAACTTAACAACACTCAGTATTTTAGATACACCGTACAAATACAGCATTCATTTTTGCGGCAACATTTATTCACCAGAACTGCGTCAAAAAACCAGTTTATACCCCCTTTATTGAATCTGAAACTCCTACAAAAAGTTACAAGCCAGAACTCTAAAAAATACAGTATAAAATCCAGAATACAGTTTACTCAAAACTGGATGAATGTTAACTTCTGAAACAATCAGATGCCTAAACATGTTTTCCATCACTTGAAAGTTGTTTTTCATTCAGGTTTTATGCCAACAAGGATAAATACGCACTGCAGAGCTCTATTTTAGCATTTAAACAGTGTAAACGAAAAAGTGCAGAGCCGCAAGTCTAGCCTGTTTTCGGTAAAGAAATCTCAATCCAACTTTTAGCAAAAAAAATGTTAATAAAGTGCCTGTACTTGAACAAAACACGCTCACTGTGAAACATAACCAGATTTTTTATCTAGTAAGCTGTACCCAGTTCATGCTCTGCTTTAGATAGAAAACTGCACTAAATATGAGGTCTACACCAAATTATGTGTAGCAGCTCTCAATATCCAGGTTCTCCGAGATCATATCACTTATGAATCAGCGATCAACTGCCAATGGTATTGAAACTCGGGAACACCTTTAGATTTCCTCCGGACCCGTACCATCGACCTTCCAGAAGGCACAGGGTATCACAGCCACACTTTAAGAAAGCTGTTTCGTTGGGTGCCTTTGAACTCTGGTGACTCGAAATGTAACCTTTAAGAGTGGCGAACTGCAGTTCATTTCTCAAAAGGGAGTTATAGGTGTACTATGTAATAAAGCAAAAAACCAGTTAAATCCTTATATTTTACATCACGGCACATTCTCTCTCTTCTGTATGCTTTAACCTAGTGGTGATCTACAATGTTGATTTGTTGGTTTATGGGGTTTAACGTCCCGAAGCAACTCACGCTAGGACAGATGCCGTAGTGAAGGGCTCCAGAAATTTTGACCACCTGGGGTTCTTTAACGTGCACCGACATCGCCCAGTACATGGGCCTCTAGAATTTAGCCTCCATCGAAATTCGACCGCCGCGGCCAGGATCGAACACACGTGTTTCGGGTCAGCAGCCGAGCACCATAACTACTGAGCCATCACAGCCGGTGTGTCGACATCCCGAGCCGTGCATTATTAGGAAAAGAATATGAACTATCGTTTCTATAAAAGTTTGTGAAAAGGCAGTGGCGTGCATTCCATGCAAAAAACTGGCAATTCCAGCGACGTTTGCATAAATCTAACAGCTCACACACATCTGCAAAAATTCAGGAGGCTTGCAGCAGCCTTTTAACTTCCCCCCATGGATGCACAGCCAACAAAAGCACCTTGCTGTGAGTCAAGCAATTCCACCTGAACAATACTTGATGTAAATGGCACTTGAGTGAAAATTGATGTCTCTTAAGGCATCCTTGCCTACAAACCTGTCAGTAATGGTACCAAGATCAACAGCTGCTGCTGTGAGGTGTTGCTCTTTAAGAACTGTATAGTTTAATTCCAAAATAACACACAAACCTTGTAGGTGAATGAGAACACCACAGCATTTCATTTCAGGAGAGCAAGCTGCTGGGCTAGTTGGTGAAGCATGTTAAATAGAATTCAGCACAAAAAAAAAAGACAAGGGACGAATTAAGAGACACAGAGCGATCGTGAACGTCTCTGTGTCTCTTACTTCGTCCCTTGTCTGTTTTTTTTGCGCTGAATTCTATTTAACAGCATTTCATGATTGCAGACACAGACAATTCACAAAACAAACACTGTGGAAGTACGCTTAGATTTATTTATCACATTGTGCCGCGTGGCAACCAAGCATTCAGAAAAGAGAAAAAAAAGCATTCGTAGCAACCACTGAAGTCAGCGGCGAATGACGGAGCGGGGAATGACGGTATACAGTAAAACGCTTTGCCACTTTCCGAACGATTGGTGCAGCTGGGAGCTGAGCACCCAGTCATTCTGATGGAACTGTGATGGAATAGCTGCAGTGCTAGAGCTACGGATGTGAACAGCACCGAACAGACAGCGGCTGGATAGTGGAAAAGCTTCAAACTTGGCAGTCTGTCAATCCAGTCAGTTGCAGCGGTGGCGTTGGGAATTACAAAAAAGGATCCCGAAAATGCAAACAAGTTGCAGGCAACTTGGTTAAGTTTAGTTTCCACGGTTTAGCATAACCACGTTTAGACTGCCCGTGTGACTGCAGGTCAACCAGCAGCAACGTTTCACCATCAGCAAGTTTTCAACCAACATCAGAACAAAAATGCCGGCTGGCAGAGCAAGATGGTCATCTGCACATGCCATCTGTGAAGTACGATCATCGGCTAAACTTGGCACATAAATTGCAGCGGCAAGTTTGGGGTGGGATCATTATGCGAGTAAATACCGTACATATCTAGGGAGCACTTGGCTTTACGCCATTCGGATTAGGAGTGCTGAAGTTCAGTAATGAGGTTTTAGGCTGCAGCTGCCCCTTCTAATCCAACTGATGCACCTCCCAGAGGCATGTGCACTGCATTGTTTTAATAAAACATCACATGCATGCTTCTGAAAGAAAAAACAAATGATTTCATGGATACTCACCCCTGTAGTTCATGATGGAAAAGACATTGGAGATAGGCCTTCACACCAGTTGAGGGTTTTTCAGTTGCAGGGGAGCTGAAAAGGAAGAAACGAAGAAGTGCATGTTCGAACACAGCCATTAAACTTATCTTGTAGTTGAGGAGTTGCCCACCAAGCTTAAAAGCACTCAATTTAAAAATCTGAGAAAAAGAATCTACCACGTAACTAAGTCAAGCAAGTTTACTCAGCTACTGACCTGGTCAAGAGTGAATGCATAAGCAGCCATTACGCACGTGAAAAGGACCACTTTTGAAATTGTACAGTTGTAGCAAATTCATTGATAATCATTTACACACTGAAATGCCAGCTGAAAATGACCTCAATTACCTTCTATTTGGTCTAAAGCTGAAAATGCAACTTAGTGTTTGTGGGGTTTCTAGTTGTGGTTTTGTTGCGATTGTGGCTTGTTAAGAAAAGTCAGGTACTGATATCCTACCAAAGTTTTAATAAATGAAGGGCATGGCCTTTCCTTTAGTTCTTGGAAGTTTTTATCGTTAGTGCTGGCAAAGAGACCTTAAATGATTTCGGTGCAACTTTTCATGTCTTCCTCTTCACATCAAAGATCACTCGTAGACACTCACACCGATGGGCGTTGTGCCTCTTCTCGTCTCCCCTTGACGCGACGTAGGTATTCTAGACGACGTCTGCAAAATATTTAGAACACAAAATCTTTAAATTCCTGGCCCGACAGAAAGTGACACACAGATGCATGAAAGACATGTTCCTACAATGAAACTGTTCTGTTGGACAAAAAAAGACATCCAAAAATAATATATATAATGCTGATCCCCTCGCCCTATCATTAATGTAACTGCTGCCTGCCACGGTGGGCAGTTTGCTCTATCTGATAGGCAGGTTGTGATGACACCGCAATGTCACATGACTCAACTGCCTTTCAGGATCCTCTCCGGGCGCCACCTGTCAGAGTCATGCTCGTTATTTTTTTGCTCACAATGCTGATGCCAGATTTTCTTGGTAACAGGGCCTTTAATGTTATTAGTTTAAAATATCATAAATGATAGGATCCATTATACAATAACTGATATGAAATTTAAAGCAAGGTGCTCACATTGGTAGGACTGCACCAATGTGCCGTTCCCAAGCATAGGATAGCAAGCTCATGGAAGCGCCATACGTGTCACTTCCACTATCAACTGAGGAGGACATCCTCTTCTCTATGGGCATGTGCAGCACCATTGCAGTGAAGGTTAGCGCAGTGTACATTACGTGGTAGTCCAGCGTTGAGGACACGGGACTGTGCGACCTGGTTCCGCAAAACCTGCGACAGGCCGAGCATCGGTCCAGCAGAATGCCGCAATGTTTCTCGTGGGAAGCAAGGACTTCATGGCTTGTGCACAGACTGGATCTAGGAAGATGGCACCGTTCTGGCTTCCAACTCTGCACATGGAAAAGCAACAATCCTTTGAGGAACCATTCATGCTAACCGAGGCAGACTCCCCAGGCCGTCTTTGTGTCTGGTTACTAAACAAAACCAGCACATTACAAATCAAAGCAAATGATAAGGAGCACCCCTACTCAAGAATGTCCTAATAAAACCTATACTAAGCCACCGCATGCTCTTTGATCATGGTAGTTGTCATGCCTAGGTAATGAAGCCTGCCTTGCTCCCTCCCCACAGCAAAGAAGTTTCCACAAGCAATCAAATTTTGTTCTTTACTCATTTGCGCCACAGACTTGATGCTTGCCTCTAGTATTTGACTGGCTGATGACAAAATAGATGCACCACTGAATTTGGAAAAATGGAAATAAGGTAAAGCTAGATCCGCATGCAGACCAAAGTGCGTATTCCAGGTCAAGCTCGGCACATGGAGGACAGTTCGTGTGAAGCTCGAATTTCTCTTACGCAATGAACTGCTCAAGCCCAGCTGAAGGTCGACAAAATCCACCAAAATAAAGGATTATGGGAATGTTTTTTTTATTATTGTTCACCTGTGGTGTTGATCTCACACACGGTGCTCTGCCACTAGGTGACTGCTGTCCATGCTTCTGCTTTCGGGGCTATTTATGTGGAGTGTAAACTAACCTTCAGGGTGTTCACCAGTGCCACTTCCTTTCATAGCGGCGGACGTAGTCCATTCTGTATTATCGCGAGCTCCACATGGAATGTGATCAAACGGTGGCATCAAGAATACCAAAGGCTATCTATTGCATAGAAAAGGAAAGCATCACTTATGTTCCTTTCTTTTGGTGATTGTTGGCGTCCTTCATGTACGTCATAACGAGCCTTTCTTTTTCCCTTCTCGTATCTGCTCAATTGCAGTACCATGGCTCACAAGTGGAGGAAGGTACGGGCTACCAAAACGCACAGCACAAGCTCAAGCAACTGCGTGCACTCGGTAGAAACAAAACTGTCTGAGCGCCAAGGGAGCGTCAGGGTCAGTTCTTATATGCCTTCGGTATAGCACAATAGAATGCACACGAAATTCATATTGAAAGCCATCGTGCTGGCTGAGGCTCAGAAATAAGCCATTAGAGGATATTCCTACAATGTAAATATATATCAGCCTGAACAGGAGCATAAATGGCTGTCTGCTTTAACTTCATCATGAAAGAGTCCCATAAGCAGGAGGAAGGAAAAATGAGATCCCATTTTTTTGCTGTCACGAACCAAGGGGCAAACCATAGCATTCACAATTACTGCTTTTCCAAACAGGAGTACATCGGTTTCGATATTTTTTCAGACCCTGATGGATTTTAGAAACTCCTTTCTTAGCGTCTGCCCACCACCTAGTGGCAGCTGCAGGTTTGCCACACATGCAAGTTGCAGGTGATGACACTGGCTTCCTCGTCGCTGCATGTCCACTTATCGCCTCTGTTCTTGCTGCTTCAGGCAAGTTTGTCATGATACAAGACATCGAGTCGCCTCGCGTACCATTCTGCTGCATAGACTCTGCCTCTAAAGCCACCAAAGTGTTCGTGGACCACTTGGTGTTGCTTTGCCTGTGCCGCCAGTGCGCGAGAGGCCTAGCTCCTTCGGACCAACACATCTGTGTATGACACGTCGGCCTCGACGCAGCTGCCACCTTACCACCCACTTCTCCATGCATGCTTGCCGTGATGCAAGAGATTCGACACGATCGACCTGGGCACTAGCACACCGCAGTGAACATGCATCGTCTATGCAGCACACAAATAAATGCTGGCAGCTGCCATCTCCCTACGTTGGCATGGCAGTGTGTGCATGACGCATCAGTTTCATGTGAACCTGCTGGGATATAAAAGACCATATTATCCATCGTTCTGTATAGGCGTAAGCAGTACTGAACTTTCCTTTGATGTCACTGATCCCCACGCACTAAATGCCACTTTCTCTCCAGTGTGCAGCGACATGCTGTGAACCCCGTACGAAATTTGGGTGTAACGAGACAAAATGCTTCATCATCGACTCGAGGAGACAATTCACATAGCAGTATCAAAATATTTATTCTTGCATGCGACTGGATACTGTGTATGGCAGTAGTCATGGCTGTTTACGTTAATATGTACAGCTGGTAGTAAAATAAGTTTCTCATCCAAATGCTAGCTTTTTGAATTTAGTTAATACGCAGATTAATTACCTTGATTCACCTGTATTCTGACGTTCACCAAAACTACTATTATCATACTGCATAAGCTCTTTTTACATAAAAAAGCCTATTTTAAAAAATTAGTGGCGGGCTTCCCGCAATACCTTGTATATAGACTCAGTCTGGCAGCCCCCCACTTTCCAGCATCCAAAAGGTATTTAAATTCGCAGCAGGTTAGTGTTAGAACGGGTGGCTTTTTTTTATATGGCTTCGATGCCTATGAATACATGACAAGATATACAATTAAAATGCGAACTGCGTAGCCTGCTGTGTCCATCAATTTATGCCAACTGGAAACATCTCTAGCTGATCATAATGAGCAACAGTAATGATTAAACGGTGGGGGAAAATGTTCACAACCTAACCTCATGTTCCAAGCTGTCACCTGTAGCAACATCGCTGCTTCCAGATAATTAAACGTATTTGTGCAGATGTGTTATTCTACGCTCTCATGCAGAAGTCCAATATTATGCACAGGGCGACAAGGCGCATACTAGAACACCCTGCAGGGAAGTGGTATACAAAGAATTCTGTTCATCTGTGCTCCGTGAGCACTGCATGCATGCGTCTGAAAAGCTGCGTCCAGTGGACGCGCTGTGCATCTACCTTTTTTGTTCTCTGGATGGAGAGTCTGCTGGTCAACGTGGTTACGCGATGCAGGTATTCCACACAGACTGGCAAGTCTTCATTCCCGGTGCACCAAGAGACACAGCCAGGAAGCCTGCAGTGGTAATTACAGACCGCAATTTTTCCCAGTACTGACGAGCGAAGTGTCCGGGAACCAATTTTGGCATGCTAAGTAGAAAGTGTCAATTAGGACTGAGGATGTGACAAGCCTCGCTGACAGCAGCTAAAACCTAACTCACATAACTAGACACGTTAAATGATTGCTATACATTACGTTCACCCCAAGCTTAGCTTTAGTGCATTCTCTATTCCCTAAAGCATAAATTGTTTCGTTTCGTTAAGCCGACAATAGTAACCGAAAAATGATAAAATCGTAGCTTCATTGTGCAGGCCTTCCAAACCTACAGAACTGTCTTCTGCCCCCCCCCCTCCCCCCCCGCCCCGGTCCCTGTGGCGTTTTGCAGCTAAGCCCACAGTCGCGTGGAGTCAAAATGAAAAAACACCGTGTGTTTTGCGATGGCAGTGCAAGTTAAAGGACCCTAATTGGTCGAAATAAATTCCTAGTCGTTCACTACAGCATCTCTAAAAGGCCAGCAGCTGCAGTACATTACATCCCACATAACACTACATGCACTGTCATTCTGCACACCAAAAACCTATACTATTAGGATATTCACTGCGTGCATGTTTAGCGGTATGCTCATTATTTCCCAGTAAAGTTAACACATACATCATATGAGGAAAAAGCCACAGCTCATTCTAGAATAACTTGTAGTTACATTTACACCCCAATGGTAACTGTATTGCGACTTTATGGCACTTTTACAGCAGTATGCAAACAATCAAAATGCTGAATGAGTGCACACGCCTGCTTTTGGCTGAGTCATGAACATTGCTGCCATCCACGGTCATACCCCAGCTTAGTGTTCAACCTGCCTTTTAATGTTGCTCTTGATGTTGAATATTACAATCTGAATATTGCATTGCATATTTTTGGGCAGCTGGCTGTGTCAACAGTACCGTCTGCTGAAGCAGTGAAGGCAAGAAAAATACTACAGTATTTTGTTTTTGGTCTTGGATACTGTTTGATCTTAATGGTGTGTTTTGGTGTGGCTGGCCATGCCAGGAATGCTTTCTCATACAGCAGTAAAGATGGGCAAATACATATACTAAAAAGTTTGAGTTCTTGACCCTGAATGCAAAATTCACTATCAAAACGTGTTCATAATGATGACCACACTAACAATGTCTTTTGAATCACAGCTCGAAGAGCCATTCATAAAGGTGACAGAAACAGAGAGGGTGCCTATAGTAGCATGGCAGGGGAGGATTTCCTATGCAAAGCATGAAAGCCTTAAAAAAAAATGTCCAAGAAATCATAACGAAAACAGCGCAAACTTCACGAAGGATGCAGAAAGGGGAGAGGAGAGACAGGCAAGAAATACATGTTTCAAATGGGACTGCCCCTTTTAAGAATGACCCATAAATCCACCCTTGTAGCCTACAACACACCATGTTTCACATCCACATATCTAGTTCGGTGCATACTAATTAATACACATGACTGTACCTTTTCGGACTATTACTAGAAGGGTAGGAGTACCTATAGCGGCTGCAGTATAGGTTTCAGTGTTGTTCATTATTTCAATGCTGTTTGTCATGTTTAACGTGCAGAGCTGCTGTTTAACATATAGAGCTGCTGCTGTACACTACAATTTCCTGTACTTGGTGAAATACTAGCTTGCAGTGTCATTCACTTCACTTTATTCACCTTAAAGACCACCTTCAGGGGGTATTACATAACGTGTGGGATAATATATGCAGTAACAAGTACAAGTCATTCTCTTTGAATTATAAGTATATTTCATGAGAAATGGCATTAGGCAGGCAGAATTCTTTTACCCTAATTTCTTTGGGGTACTTGCCTGAATCGATAAAAAGAAAGTCGGATATGGGCATAGTCAGCGGTGACGATGAAACAAAACTAGCGATTGCACCGGTGGCGCCATCTCGTTTGTCGACCGTAGAGATTCGGCAAAGGAAGGGGGTGCTTTGCAGAGGATTTGAAGACGCTGCTTCAACTGCTTTATCAATGACCACAAGAAACAGTTTGGCCAAAACTCCCCTCAATCTTTCATGAAAAAGTGTCTTCAAACTTTCCGCAAAAGCAACCCTCACCATTCTCCTTTGACGATTCTCCATGGCTGACAAGCGAGATGGCACCACCGGTACAACCGCTGAGAAAACACCTAGTTTTGTTTCGTCGTCGCCACACACGATGCGAATATACAACTTTTTTTTTATCAATTCAGGCAAGTAGCCAAAGCAAATGTAGCATAAGACAATTCTTTTGACCTAATGCCATTTCTGTGCGAAATTTGAGCTCGAAGAACTCGCCACTGTAGCTGAGAAAAGCATTCTACGGAAGCGGCACGGATAAAATTCTAATAAAAGAATCTTTAGGAAGCATTTAATATTTAAGCGAAAGAGCACATCGATCGATGCAAAGCATGACGAGTTAATTTTTTTCACCGCCCACCAGTTATGCTCTGCCGCTGTGCCAGCTGTCATCAGTTTTCAAGGCGCATGGACAGGAATCCTCGGAACGAGTCGACAACTGTTCGATGTGCAGCTGTTGCTTTCATGTCATTTTTGATGCACAGTAAATGGCTCAATGGCAACGAAGCCTGGTGCTGTTGTCCAGATGAAACAGTCCAAAAAAATGTGTCATCAGCACAGCTGCCATAGTAATCATATATCCCAAATTGCCTTTAGGACAAAGGCCTACTGAGTGAAGGAGGTTAGAGACCTTTAAGCCGAATGCCTTTTAAAGGATTTTTGGTCAAAGACCTTTAGGGTAAACGCATTTGACAAAGGCCTGCACCCTAAATGCTTTCGACATAAAGGCCCTTACCTAAGCACCTTCAACCTAATGCCTGCAACCTAAACACGTGCACTGTAAAGATCATCAACCTAAAGGCCTCTAATCTAAATGCATGCACTATGAAGGTCTTCAACCTAAATACCTGTCTTCAGAGACCTCTGAGACATCAAAACTACTTACTAACAAATATGGTTAACTAGCAGCCCACGATGAGAGAGAATGCTTTTGAATTCACAGCATGTAGTCTTAAGTGGCCTCATTAATTTGCACTTTAAATTCTAGTTATTAAAGTGATGCTTTGTTAAAATCTACCTGTGGCTTCCAGTGACTGCACTGGTGTAAATTCATTCATTCTGGCACTGAACCCATTACTGCAGAAAGCTCGAAAACTGGAAGCTGTATCAATGTGTCTAGCACTGAAGAATACTCAAAGCATAAAGGCTCGAAAGAAAAAATCAGCCCCTTCTCACCATCGAATGCCCTCCAGCAGCTGGTAGTCTCTGCGTCGATCAGCCGCTGTCCCGATGCCGAGGCAGGAATGCCCAGTCTTGCGAAGGGGACCTCCAAGGTAGTTTCTGATGGGTGATTTAAGAATGTGCATTAACATCACCGAAAATGCTACACATGACTATTTTCATGCTGCAGAAATCCAAGTAAAAATGGAGTTCCTACCATTTACGAAGGCAAAGCTGTCGGCGCGGCCGCCACGTCTGAGCACGTTACGGCACGCCGGGACGGCGGCCTGAAGACATACTATACTGCCAGTGGCAGTATTTGTGGCGAGCACAACCCAGAAAATTCGCCGAGTGCTCCGGCGAGACAGCGAAAACAGCAGCAGCCGGGTCGAGCCGACGGCGCGGAGGCGGCCGGTTGCATCCCTTCCTGACGGGGAGGCCGACCCCCTCGCTCTCGGCGTCGCCATCGCTACCCGGTTGGGGGGGGGGGAGGGAACGCCAGTCCGTTGGCCGCCATCTTGACGCCGGGCGGGGAAGGAGACCGCCATCTTGAACTGAAACAGGACAGAAAAGACCGCCATCTTGCAATGAAGCCGGGCAGGGAAGGAGACCGCCATCTTGAACTGGAACAGGAAAGGAAAGACCGCCATTTTGAAATTCTCGCAGAGGACGAGACCCTCTTGTGCCTGACGACGCTGTGAAACGGCGTCTACTTCTAGAACGCATAGCTGCTGCATTATTTTATCGGTGTGTTCCTCTTCCTGAGCAATCTCCATTGCCTTCTTGATCGTAACATTCTCGACGAGTTAAATGAACCGGCGACGAAATTATGTGACTGCAAGCTGCAAAGGATTTGATCTTGCACCATGATGTCGGTAGCGGCCAAACTTGAACGATTTGGAGAGCCGTTGGACATCGCGAATGTATTCGGCAGTTCGCTCAGCAGGTCTCTGCACACTGCGTTTGAAATGAACGCGGCTGAAATATTCGCTTTGTTCTTCTTGAAAGTGCATGTCTAGTATTTGAAGGGCCGCTTTGTATACGTCCGGTGCCTCAGAGTCACCTGTCCCTATGTCGATTCTATCCTGCGTCTCTTCCTCGATGAAGCTCTAGCAGACATTGATGCCTTCTTCCCACAGCGCGTTGAGCAGAAGCGCTTTCTTGTGGTCCGGCGTTGCGGTCTTGGCGGCGGCGTCGTAGGGCCTGGAAAACACGTCGCCATTTGAGACAAGGAATAGCCGGGGCATGACCAGAAGGGTGCCGGAGGTATTGCCAAGTTCATCTTGCAGAAGGAGCAAGCGGAACGAGGGGGTCAGGACAGCCGTGCAGAAGGCGCCGCAGTAGCGTCGATAGGTCACGCAGACGACGTTGAATTCACGTCAAAAAACAGCCAAGTGCAAAAATGCTGCGTGAAAGTAGGTCAGCAGAAGTAGTAGATGTAGCAGAGAAGTAAGTAAAATTTTCTCACTCACGTATAGGCATGATGCATGTGGATGGATCCTCGTCGCCAAAATGTGTCGGGCGCGGCCGCCATGCCGGAACACGTTAGGGCACGCCGGGACGGCAGCCTGTATAAAGACATCGACGCTAACGCTGAACGACGTTGAGAGAGTCACCGTTTATTCAGAGCGCGGCGCGTTAAATAGACTGAGCGACGCCAATACAGCGCCCCCATGGGGTGAGCAATCTGTGGTCCCGAAAGCGAAACCAAGTTAAAACACTAATAGCTTTTGGATCGAGAAACGGGCGTCGAGTTAGATGAACAGCAAATTTTAAAGCGGAAGGCTTTAATGCCTGATCGTTGTAAGCAAGAGTTGTTGACAGAAATATCACGCTTTTCAATTGGTCGAAGTGGTCGTGACGTCACAATGCGCGAATTTCGAATGCGGCCAATTGTACTTTGGTTAGTAACCATGCAACCAATTACAGGGATGGTGTAGTGATGTTCCAAGTAAAATAAATCAATAAATAAAAGCGAGTAGGAAATTGGTCGAGTTGGGGAATCGACCCAGGCACTCTGGAGTGAGAGATGAGCATGCTAACCTATCCGCTGTGGCAGCTCGATGGTTTGGAATGAACAAAAAAGGCGCGTCTAGTGAATACTGTGTTTTCGATCACTCCCATCTTTCTCCCTTCCCTGGCAGAAAAATTAAAAAGAAAGAAAACAGAACAACAAGAAATTGAAAAGGAAAAATTAAAGGAATAAAAACTAAGAAAAATAAAAATGTTGAAAAATAAATAAATATTTATAAAGCACAAAATTAAAGAAATGAATGCAAACCAGTGCGCAAGGAAAGGCTCTCGCCTTGCAGCACTTCAGAGAGCCAAAGTGCTCTCTGAATTTTTTGTCTCGTGCTTCAAAGTTTTGCTATAGGTGCCAAAGTTCAGCCACAGCTTTTCGCCTCTCCTTCCCCGCTGTGCTTTCCAAGCCTTCGACAGGCAAATAAATGTGGCCACGGTGTCCTGACTTTGCACGCACAGCATTGATGCCGCCTGACTGGAGACCTCAATACCACGCGTCCAAAGAACGATATGTTAAACAGCAGCACACACACTATATTATTCAAGTTCACTATAACACATATGCACGTCACTAAACTGGTTGCGTTCTAGTTATCTGTCCCTGCCAGTCTAGCTGGGGTGAAATTTCCGACCTACATCTTGACACCTACACGCAAGCTGCAGCGTTCGCCAGCGGCGTTCGCAGGCCCCGAGGCACCGCTTGCGACGCAGCGCACTCACCGAAGCTAGGGCTGGTCGAATGCAGCCATGGAACGAACACGTGGAAACAGAGCCGAGCGGCGACCTTCACGGCAGCTGGTTGTCGTCCCCAAGGAACGAGCGGAGACCCTTCCAGAGCGTAGCTGTTGGCTGGCCGACAGATCCAATGTGCCACAGCGACGCAGTTACGTCCACGTCACTGTTCGATCAGCGCCTTTCTACACTGCTGCGCTGTTTGCACGTGGTGCGCTTCTTCGCAGTCGCCTTTTCTTTCTGCTTTTAGTTGTGGACTTACCCGAATCCGAATCCAGTGCGCCTGCTTCTCGATATTCACTATTCTAGTTGACTATAATATTCACATTTGGCTGGTGGCGCCAAGTTGCCTCACTGATCACCGTCAGTGAGACCAGCGCCTCCTTGATTTTTTACAATTCCAGCCGCATCACCCGCTTCGTAATGTGAGCCGTCGGTACGCCTCATTTCAGTTAGTTGCCGCGCTGCGGCGCTCCCCACTGCTTGCGTCATGCTTGCGAATTAGATACAAGCCATCGGGTCGCCCCGCGCAGCACTCTGCTGCACAGACTCTGCTTCTGAAGCCACCAACGTGTTCGCGGACCACTTGATGTTGCTTTGCCTGTGCCGCCAGTGCGCGAGAGGCCTAGATCCCTCGGGCCAACACAGCGGTGTGTTCGGCCTCGACGCAGCTGCCACCTTACCGCCTACTTCTCTATGCATGCTTGCTGTGATACAAGAGGTTCGACACGATCGACCTGGAGCACACCGCATTGAACATGCATCATCTGCGCAGCACACAAATGCTCCCAGCTGCCGTCTACCCATGTCGACATGGCAGTGTGTGTAAGACGCATCGGTTTCACGTGAACCTGCTGGGATATAAACGACAGTATTAATCATCGTTCTGTATAGGGGTAAGCCGTACTGAACTTTCCTTGCACTAAATGCCCATCCCCATGCACTAAATCCCCATGCACTAAAAGCCCCTCCCTCTCCAGTGTTCAGCGACATGCTATGAAGCCTGTAAAGAATTTGGGTGCAACGAGACGAAATGCTTCATCATCGACTCGAGGAGCCAATTCACATAGCAGTATCAAAAAATTTATTCTTGCATGCGAGTGGAAAATGTGCATGGCAGTACAGTCGTGGCTGTTTACAGTAATATGTACAGCTGGTAGTATGAACATTCTTGACGGTATTGGTGAGAGCCACCAAAACAAGGATAAGGGACGAACACACAGGACGAAGCGCTTCGTCCTGTGTGTTCTTCCCTCTTCCGCACTATGATAGCGCTCACCAATACCTTCAAAAATGTATTTCCAACTAGCCCCGGTAGCAGATCTTTTGTGTTTAATTTCCAGTATAAAGAGTTTTTGATCCAAACGCTAGCTTTCTGAATTTAGTGAATACGCAAATTAGTTACCTTGATTCACCTGTTCTCTGACGTTCACCAAAACTGCTATTATCTCTATTTGATTTATAACAAATCGTTGGCAACAGGCAATTTACCGGATGACTGGAAAATTGCTCATGTGGTTCCTGTTCACAAGGGTGGTCCCAAAAAAGAAGTTGGTAATTATAGACCTATATCACTAACATCAATAGCATGTAAGATTCTTGAACATATCCTATATACAGAGGTAATGAGACACATAGCTCAAAACAAATTGTTAATTGAAGAACAGCATGGGTTTCGCAAGGGGTTGTCTTGCACGACCCAGTTGGTCGAGTTTTATCACGACTTAGCATCAGGTGTTGTTGCGGGGGGACAAATTGACTGTGCTTTTTTAGATTTTCACAAGGCTTTTGATACAGTGTCACACTCACTCCTTGTTAACAAGCTTCATTTATTAAATATTCACTCTTCTGTACTTAAATGGATTCAAGATTATTTGTTTCAGCGGCGACAATGTGTTGTTTTAAATGGGAAACGTTCAGGCTACGTAAATGTTACATCGGGCGTTCCGCAAGGCTCGGTTTTGGGACCACTCTTGTTCTTGGTTTATGTAAACGACATTTCTGATGGAATTTCATCTTCTGTGCGGTTATTTGCTGATGACTGCGTTGTGTACAGAAAAATTGTTACTGACAACGATGTTTCATGCTTACAAACAGACCTAACAAGAATTGAATCATGGTGTTCCACTTGGAAAATGAATTTAAATGTCAAAAAGTGCATTCATGTTTGTTTTACTAGAAAGAAAAAACCTACTGATTCTCGATACATGATTAACAACGAACTAATACGTAAAGAGGCAGTGAATAAGTATTTAGGCATAACGCTGGCATCTGATTGTTCCTGGAACGCGCACATTGATGACTTGGTGCGCAGGGCAAGTAGAGCACTGAATTTTATACAACGCAATTTGCGATGTTCGCATGTCAATTTAAAAAACACAGCTTATCTGAGCTGCGTCAGACCTTTTTTGGAGTATGGCTGTTCGGTTTGGGACCCTTCGAACAAGACGCTCACTGAGCACATTGAACGAATCCAAAACCGTGCAGCCAGGTTTGTCTTAGGACGATTCCGAAGGCGGGATAGCGTAAGTGCCATGAAGAATGAGCTCAACTGGGAACTACTTGCCTCTCGCCGAAGGAAACTAAGACTTAAACTCTTATACACAATATTTCATAATAAAACCGGTATCAATAAAGAAACCTATCTGAAAGAGCCTCACTATGTTTCCAGGCGCACAGACCATAGTCTCAAAATCCGTGAGTATCACTCAAGGACTGGCACTTACGCAAACTCCTTTTTTGTTAAAACAATTGGCGAATGGAATCGACTCAGTGAAATGCAGGTGTGCTGTACCCACGAGGATGTATTTTTTTCAATGCTGTAACCCCCCTGCTGTAACGCCTATGGGCGCTGCGGGGTAACCTCTGAATAAAGAATAAAAAATTATCATACTGCATAAGCTTTTTTTACATAAAAAAGCCTATTTAAAAAAATTAGTGGCGGGCTTCCCCGCAATACCTTGTATATAGATATCTTCAGCCGGGCACTGAAGATAGCGGGTAAGACCCATTAATGAATGTGGGCGATTTCAATGCTCCCAGCCAATTATGGGGCTACAAGAAGGGGGAGGCGCGAGGTAGAAAGCTAGCGCAGCTCACCTCTACGCTATGCATCACCCTCCGGACCAACCCAGCGCACCCCACAAGAATTGGAAACTCTGTGACTCGGGACACGTGTCCTGATCTCACACTTTCCAAACACATCCAACACGTGGAATGGAACACAGAAGACACACTAGACACCACTGCATCATTAACTCACTAATTCACACGCGGCCCCTCAAAAGCCGCTCAAACAAGCTCGACTTCCAGATTGGCAGGCCTTCAGAAAGTCCCTGCCCTCAGCCAGCCTGATTAAAGATGGATACGAGCGGTGGGCCCAAATACTGATGACAACACTCAAGAAACACGAAACGCAGATACAGACCAACTAGGACTGTCCGGCGGTGGACAACCATCTACTCCACATCTGGGAAGCCCGCCGCAGTCACACCAAACGTTGGAAAAGACAGAAACATAACAGAACACTCAAGAACAGGGCCAGGTTAAGAAAAATAGTGGCCCTGGGCTAATGCGCACGACACGCCCCCTCTCCCTTTACCTCCACTGGCCCCCCCTGCACCCTGCTACACTACTGGATTATATCCCATGTTTCATTCTAATTCCACCTAATTAAAAAGAGCGAAGTGCAATCGATAAAGGATTCATGCAATAGTAACGCAGTAGCATTAGTTTTAGAGCGCACAAAACACAACGCGACTCTTGGAACGCGCGACACGTGTCCGTCTGTGGCCGAAAATATCAGTCCTGGATAAGTGGTGAGCGTGCTCGGCGCTGAGCCGAGTACCCGGGCTCAAACCCAGCCGTGCGGCGGCCATGCTTTGATGGAGGCGAAATGCAAAAAGGGGCCCTTGTGCTGCTCGATTTCAGAGCACGTTAAAGATACCCAGGTGGCCTAAATTATTCCTGAGCGCTCCGCAACGGCACCACTTTTTTTTGGCTGCTGCGGTGGCTCAGTGGTTATGGTGCTCGGCTGCTGACCCCAAAGACGCGGGTTCGATCCGAGCCGCGGCGGTCGAATTTCGATGGAGGTGAAATTCTAGAAGCCCATGTACTGTGCGATGTCATTGCACGTTAAAGAACCCCAGGTGGTCGAAATGTCCGGAGACCTTCATTGAGGCGTCTCTCATAGCCCGAGTTGCTTTGGGACGTTAAACCCCCTTAAACCAATAAACCAACGGCACCTCTTTCTCTCCTTTCATTCACGCCATCCTCCCTCCCCTCAAGACAGGTTGAGGTGTCCACCTAGAAATCAGGCAGTTACTGTGCCTTTTATTTCTTCAAAAATTAAATTTCACCTGGCTCTACAAAACCAGTCCCAAAAAAAAGAACGAACAAAAGAAATTGCCCCGGCCACGGCGGTCACATTTCGCTGCAGGCGAAATGCTAGAGGCCCGTGCACGATGCAATATCAATGCACTTCGAAGAACTCGAGGGGGTCGAAATTATCCAAAGCCTTCCACGACGGCGGGCGTCCCGTACAGCCGCACTTGATATGGGACGTTAAAGCCCATAAACCTAAACATAAACCCATTAACGAGTGTTTCGCTTCCCTAGTGGCCGCCAGAGCACAAAGTGAAACTGTGGGACTTCCAAGAAGCTAGCACAGCCTGATTTGTTTTTCAAATTGGTAAAGTTAAAGAAGAAAAGCCGGAGTTGTGTAAAATAATTCTGACGACCAAATGTCATATCTGTGGGAAATTCGAACTCGAAGTGTAGCTGAGAGAAGCATTCTACTCGCATTCTTCGCCGAATACAGTTTAATCTCCTACGTACACCAGGCAAACTTTATCTGTACCGGCACACTTCCACACCTCAGCGCCCAAACTGTCCATACACATATGCAGCCATAGAACACTGCCTTACACAATGCCACGTAGCCTTCCAGTCCCCCGCCTATCCTTTCCCGCCACCCACACAGTGGCCCATCTGGCTTGCCTCCTGGGACCTGAACCTGCAACGCGCCCTCGTCACCTTGGCCCAGGACCTATTTAATTAAACGTCTAACATAAAGGCTGTTAATAAAAAGTGCCACATCACACCACCACTGTGCGCGTTTATTTTCTCAACAGTCTGTATATTGCCACGTATCATTGTAGTGTTTGTTCGTTCACGCTCAAGGCTGCAGGAAAGGGTTGTTATCACTTTTGTTCGTGGCGCGAGAAGCGACCAGACTAATCTCGATTGATCGCAGCCATGAAGGGCTGCATCTAGGTTTTTCTAGATTACTGTAGATGATCTTGTCCTGTTATCTGGAAGTTTCCTTGCCGCCTTTAAATTGAGCGATGCCGCGAGCGGCGGACATTCGTAGTTCGACGACCGCCGAGCACGCCTGTTGCTTACGCCGCCGCCGAGTGATTCAGTTCTTTTGAGGGCGCAAGTCAGCCCAAATAAAGAGCTTCGTTTGCAAGTATTTCTGGTGTCTTCCTGACCGCTGGACTGCCGTCACTACAACGTGACATCTGGTGGAGGTGCGGGGTAGCCTCCCATGTTCCGGACACCCCCTACAAGTCGAGACGCCAGCCCTTTGAGTCATCTACCGCAGGACCTGAGTCCAGTCCACCGCGCAAGCCGACGCCTGCAAGGGGACGCACCTGAGTTCGGGACCCTGCCGGACCCTACCCGGAAGCGAAAGCAAGTACCAACGTCCATCATGACCTTGCCCCAGACGACCACTCCAATCATTCTGCAGCAGCCCCGGGTGCCACCAACCTTCGACGCTTCGCCTGGCGCCGACCCCGAGGAATGGCTGGAGCAGTTCGACCGTGTGGCTGTCTTCAACAACTGGGACGACGCCATGAAACTTAGGTACGTCTTCTTCGCCCTGGAGGGACCAGCAAGAGTCTGGTTCGAGAATGAGGAAGCCAGCCTTGCCAACTGGGAAACCTTCAAGGAACAGCTTCTGAAGACCTTCACAAACGTCGTGCGAAAGGAGAGAGCCCAGCAGCTGCTACAGTCTCGCATACAACACCCAAACGAGACCGTTGCAGTGTATACTGAGGAGATGAAGCGTCTCTTCCGGCGTGCCGACATGAACATGAAGGAAGAAGAGAAGGTGAAGTTGCTTATGCGAGGAGTTAAAGAGCAACTATTTGCCGGCCTCGTTCGCAACCCACCGAAAACCGTCGCTGAATTCGTAGAAGAGGCATCCACAATGGAGAAAACTCTCGACGCCCGAGCCCGCCAGTATGACCGCCAGCAGCGTTTTTTGTCAGCAAGCTGCATGGACACCGCTAACAATGATAACCTGCGGGAGGTTATACGTGAAGTTGTGCGAGAGGAGCTCCGACGGTTGCTGCCAACGGGAACGCAGCCGCAACTTTCATCGCTCACTGACGTCATCCGGGACGAGGTTCAACAGGCCTTGGGTGTGACGCCGACACCCACGCAGCCTCTGCAGCCCCCAGCCATGACTTACGCCGCAGCTGTGCGCCGTCCTGCACCTCGACGACGGGACCCAAGCCCCTATCGCCCTCAGCCAGCTGCGTTGGACCGCCGCCCACTCGCCCCAACCCGCCCGTCCTACGATCGACGCGCGCAGCCGAGGAAATGCGACGAGTGGAGAACTCCCGACCAGCGCCGCCCACTATGCTTCCACTGTGGCGAAGCCGGTCACGTCCTCCGGCACTGCCCATACAGAAGACTGGGCATCCGAGGGTTCTCTTACGACGCTCCACGACCCCGACCCGGCCAGCGACCAGCCGAAATCGAGGAGTTTTTACGTCGGGAAGAATACTCATCCCCGAGCCGCCTATCACGTTCCCCGTCGCCATCGTCCCCGCGCTTTGTTTCTCCTAGCCGAGGTTACGCCGTGCGTGGACGCTCCCCCAGCCCACGAAGGTTAAACTAAATAAAGCAGCCTCTGGAGGTGAGGTTGCTTCTAAGCGCAATGACAAAGATCCTCCATCGACGAGTACTCAAGACCATGCCTCAACTACGACGACAACACCGACGACGACAACACCGACGACGACAACACCGACGACGACAACACCGACGACGACAACACCGACGACGACAACACCGACGACGACAACGCCGACGACGACGACACCGACGACGACGACACCGACGACGACGACACCGACGACGACGACACCGACGACGACGCGGCCAGACTTGAAGCTTTTACCGCTGCCCAGTGAAGTAACGTCGCAGTACGCCCACCGCAGCCTCACTACTCGACGAAGCCGAGATCGGACACCGAAGACAACGTACAATACCAGAACGCGAACAAGTGACCTTGAAGTTACGGTCGACGGTCACGCGGTTACTGCCTTGGTGGACACGGGAGCTGACTACTCTGTCATGAGTGGCCCACTCGCTGTCCGACTCAGGAAGGTGACAACAACCTGGGATGGCCCGCTGATCCGCACCGCAGGTGGCAACCTGATTACGCCGTCAGGACGCTGCACCGCGAGAGTTACTGTAAATGGGAGAACCTATGCGACAACCTTCCTGATCCTACAGCAATGCTCGAGAGACGTGATTTTGGGAATGGACTTCCTGAACGAACATCGGGCGATCATCGACCTTCGATCAAAGTCGATCAAGCTTTCCACGGAAAAAGCCATACCTGTTGCGACGAGCGCGACTCATCACGTTGCCTTAAACGTCCTCGATGAAGCATTGAGCGTGCCGCCCCGATCAAGTGTTCTCGTCGGCATAGGTACTGGAGACATCGAAAATGCCGAAGGTGTTATCGAGGGGAACACCCAGTTACTCCTGGATCGAGGATTGGGCGTCGCGAGGGGAGTCGCCGAAATCCGAAATGGCCGAGCCCAGGTGTTGCTAACCAACTTCACCGAAGAATACCGGCATCTAAACAAAGGTACGACGATCGCTTTCCTCGACGAGCAGGCAGACATCAGAGACGTATTTGCCCTACCCGACCAACCTGCAGAACTATCTGAACAAGGCCATCAACCCACGTTCGACATCAACCCAGCATTACCCCGGAGCAGACAAGACCAAATACGCAGTCTTCTTCAAAGGTACACCGATTGCTTCTCATCAGCATCGAATGTGCGACGAACCCGGCTTGCCAAGCACCGCATTGTCACAGACGAACACGCACGACCACTGCGACAGAGCCCCTACCGCGTATCGCCGTTAGAACGCCAAGCTATCCGCAAGCAAGTTGAGGAAATGCTTCGTGACGACGTCATCCAGCCATCGAGGAGCCCGTGGGCAGCACCGGTCGTCCTAGTGAAAAAGAAAGACGGCACCCTTCGCTTTTGCGTCGATTACCGCCGCCTGAACAACATTACGAAGAAGGATGTCTACCCCCTCCCCCGCATCGACGATACACTGGACCGGCTGTGCAACGCTAAGTACTTCTCATCGATGGACTTGAAGAGCGGCTACTGGCAAATTGAAGTCGACGAAAGAGATCGCGAGAAGACTGCGTTCATCACGCCAGACGGACTCTTCGAGTTCAAGGTGATGCCATTCGGCCTCTGCTCTGCCCCAGCGACGTTCCAGCGAGTAATGGATACGGTGCTCGCAGGCTTGAAGTGGCAAATTTGTCTAGTTTACTTAGATGACGTTGTTGTCTTCTCCTCAAGCTTTGAAGGCCACCTCAGAAGGCTTCGGATAGTGCTGGAAACGATCAAGTCTTCAGGCCTGACACTGAAACGAGAGAAGTGCCACTTCGCTTACGAGGAGCTGCTGTTCCTTGGTCACGTCGTAAGCAAGGATGGAGTTCGCCCAGACCCCAAGAAGACGGCTGCGATCGCAGAGTTTCCACAGCCTAATGACAAGAAGGCTATACGCAGATTCCTTGGATTATGCGCTTATTACCGGCGATTCGTCAAGAACTTTTCGCGCATCGCTGAACCTTTGACCCAACTTACCAAGGCTGACGTGCCTTTTAAATGGGAAAGGCCGCAAGAGGAAGCTTTCAACGAACTGAAGCGCCGCTTACAGTCCCCTCCTGTGCTCGGGCACTTTGATGAAAACGCCGAAACCGAAGTTCATACCGATGCAAGCAGTGTGGGCTTAGGAGCGGTCCTCGTTCAGAAAAATGGCAGACAGGAGAAGGTTATCGCGTACGCTAGCCGTTCACTGTCGAAAGCCGAGGCCAACTACTCGACCACCGAGAAAGAATGTCTCGCCATTATTTGGGCCACGTCGAAATTTCGCCCCTACCTGTACGGACGACCATTCAAGGTTGTGAGCGATCACCATGCTCTGTGCTGGCTAGCCAATTTGAAAGATCCCTCCGGCCGCCTTGCTCGTTGGAGCCTGCGCCTTCAAGAATTCGACATAACTGTAGTCTACAAATCTGGCCGCAAGCATTCCGACGCAGACTGCTTGTCGCGAGCCCCCGTCGACGCAGCCCCGGAAGAGGAAGACGACGACGCTTTCTTAGGACCGGTAAGCGCGAGCAGTTTCGCGCAGCAGCAGCGCTCGGATCCTGAGTTGCAAAGCCTGGTTGATTATCTGCAAGGCAAGACCGCATCGCCTCCCCGAGGGTTCAAGCGCCAACTGTCGTCCTTCGTCCTTCACAATAATGTCCTTCTGAAGAAGAACTTCGCGCCCAACAGGACAGTGCATCTTCTTGTCGTGCCCAAAAATCTCAGGCAAGAAATTATGCAGGCATGTCATGATGAGCCGACTGCAGGGCATCTCGGGATTGCTCGCACGTTGCACCGCATCCAGGAGAAGTACTATTGGCCGCGGCTAGCTACCGACGTTTCGCATTACGTGAAAACGTGCCGTGAGTGTCAACGACGCAAAACGCCTCCGACTAGACCAGCCGGACTCCTGAACCCCATACCACCGCCAACTAAGCCCTTTCAGCAAATCGGGATGGACCTACTCGGCCCCTTTCCTACTTCATCATCAGGTAACAAGTGGATCATCGTGGCCACCGACTACATGACCCGCTACGCCGAAGCAAAAGCGTTGCCTAGTGGTACCGCAGCAGAAGTTGCAAAATTTTTTGTCGAACAAATTCTCCTCCGACACGGCGCACCCGAAGTACTCGTCACAGACAGAGGAACAGCATTTACAGCGGAACTGACGCAAGCCATTTTAAAGTACAGCCAGACAAGTCATCGGAGGACAACTGCCTATCATCCGCAAACCAACGGACTCACAGAGCGTCTGAACAAGACCATCGCAGACATGCTCTCCATGTTCATCGACGCCGAACACAAGACGTGGGACTCTATTCTGCCCTACGTGATCTTCGCTTATAATACTGCCGTCCAGGAAACAACCAGGTTTACCCCATTCCAGCTGGTATACGGCAGGAAGCCCACAACAACACTCGACGCAATGCTCCCGCACGTGTCCGACGAAGACAACCTCGACGTCACCGCCTACCTTGATCGCGCCGAGGAAGCCCGAAGACTTGCGCGGCTTCGCATTAAAGGCCAGCAGCACGCCGACGCCCGACGCTACAATCTGCGCCGACGAGACACGAATTACAAGCCAGGTGATCGTGTTTGGATATGGACGCCAATTCGCCGCCGTGGATTGAGTGAAAAGTTGCTTCGACGCTACTTTGGCCCGTACAGGATTCTCCGTCGCATCGGTGACCTCGACTATGAAGTCATCCCCGACGGCACTACAGCATCTCAACGGCGACGCACACGCCCGGAAGTCGTACATGTCGTACGCCTTAAACCTTACTATGAACGCTAATGGACTCGATGTTTACATTGTCCGTATTTTTCATTTTTTAAGCGTCGAGGCGACGCTTCTTTGGAAGGGGGGTAATGCCACGTATCATTGTAGTGTTTGTTCGTTCACGCTCAAGGCTGCAGGAAAGGGTTGTTATCACTTTTGTTCGTGGCGCGAGAAGCGACCAGACTAATCTCGATTGATCGCAGCCATGAAGGGCTGCATCTAGGTTTTTCTAGATTACTGTAGATGATCTTGTCCTGTTATCTGGAAGTTTCCTTGCCGCCTTTAAATTGAGCGATGCCGCGAGCGGCGGACATTCGTAGTTCGACGACCGCCGAGCACGCCTGTTGCTTACGCCGCCGCCGAGTGATTCAGTTCTTTTGAGGGCGCAAGTCAGCCCAAATAAAGAGCTTCGTTTGCAAGTATTTCTGGTGTCTTCCTGACCGCTGGACTGCCGTCACTACAACGTGACAATATGATACTTGCACAAGTACGCGTCGCTTCAAATACCGCTGCGCATTTTAGTTTCGTTTTTGCCTACCCTGCTGTAATCATACTTGTGACACTAAAGCGTTGCATTTCCTTATATTTGTAAGCCATGCAGAGGGTGCAAAGCAAGTATCTTTTACATCTAGCACCGCATTGCATATTAGCGGATATATGTGTTGTTTTAAAAATTAATTAGTAGATTTTTAGCGGGTTATGAAGCAGTTCCAGCAGAATTCTTGGCGGCGAGGCGGAAGTCCAGCCTGTTATGCCGACGCCAGGATTCTCAAACACACTACACCTTCAGACGCCACTGGACGGGGAGGATTGACAGAAAACCACGAAAACGTTTCCTCAATCCGTAAGCAAACGCATACGTCGCTTCGTAAGAAAGGGGGCCCCTTGGGGTGGCGGGGGATTCCTGCTTTTGCAGCTCGACAAGCTCCCTCAAACTGATTAGGCTAAACGAAGTTACATGAGGTCGGGGCCCCATCTCATCGTTCTGCTTTTCTCGCTTCATACGTGTCGCTCAAAGTTGCATTGCCCGTGGTTCCATATAGTAAGCAAGTTAGAATGAATGGGCCCGTTCTCGTGTTGTCGGAGGTGAGGCCCTGGGCTGCAGCCCCCTTAGACACCCCCCCCCCCCCCCCCCTTAATCCAGCGCTGCTCAAGAAGCGCATCCTCGATCTCAATCACAAAGCAGCTCAGTATGCCTCACAGCTTGCTGACGCCAACTGATAGATCACTGTAACACGGCTGCCAGACAGAACACTTCTAGGCTTTCCCGCAACCTTATAGACCCCGCGGAGACCCGGGGCGAAACACAGCGCCACTTACAACGATCTCTTCGTAATTTCAAGGGCAGCACAACACAACTCGCACAGACACTCGGGGACAAGTATCTCTGCTGCAAACAGTAGCGCGTGGTTATGAGTATCTTTACGCAGGCAAAGATAATCCTGAGTTGTACCAACCATTACAACTCTTTGATCTCAAGGCAGCCCTGGCTAAAATGAGAAGAGGCACTACGCCTGGGTGGGACAAGGTCACAGTCAAGCTGCTGGCCAATCTCTTTGACTTGGCGTATGAGGCGCTTCTGGAATACATGAACACTATATGGAAGGGCGAAACCCCGCTCCCCCTTGACTTGAAAACAGCTCTAGTAACTTTCATACCCAAGGCGGGAAAGGAAACGAACACAGACAACTTGAGGCCTATCTCGCTCACCTCATGTGTGGGCGAGCTGATGGAGACCATGGTGCGGGATAGGCTCTCCGAATACTTGGAGCAACGAAACACATTTCCAACATTATGTTCGGCTTTCGCCCACATAAGTCGGCACAGGACATATTGCTACAACTCAACAGAGACATAATACAGCCAGTTGAACACCCACATAATGACAAGGTCGTCCTGGCGTTTGACTTAAAAGGAGCCTTCGACAACATCAAACACAGCGTCATTCTGACACACCCCAATGAGATCCACTATGGCCGAAACACTTTCAACTATACAAAAGACTTTCTCACCGATCGAGCCGCACTAATCAGAATCCAAGAGGCAGAATATGGTGCGTATCAAATGGGTACGCGGGGGACACCACAAGGTGCGGTGCTATCCACCCTCCTACTCTTTAATTTGGCGATGCTCCATCGCTCGGACCAGTTGAAGGGTATCGAAGACATACGGGATGCGCTGCATGCCGATGATATCACGACATGGACCACAGAGGGAAACTTATGGCAGATGGAGGAATGCCTGCAAACAGCCGCTGACGTAGTGGATCGCTACGCAGGGCACTGGGGTCTCCAGTGCGCACCCAACAAGTCTGAAATTGTGCACCTATAGGGACTCCTAAGGACATTACCCAAATACATCTCTCCATAACAATTGGCCCCATACATGAGGCCAGAGAGATTCGAATACTCGGACTATTTATTCATAACCAAAGAAGAGTAGACACAACATTGCACAATCTCCGCAAAATTGGAGACCAGGTGGGCGGTATGGCCTCCGCGTCTCCAATAAGAGAAGAGGTTTGCGAAGCAGGGATGCCGTGCGGGTGGCCCGTGCTTTCGTAATCAGCTGAACTCTCTATTCGGTCCCTTATCTACACTTGCGGAAGCACGACGAAGACAAAGTTGAGGTAATCTTCCACAAATTGATGAAAAGGGCACTTGACCTTCCGGTCGCCACCTCCAATGCGAGACTTGCATTGGGAGTGATGAACACCTTTCGGGAGCTCAAGGAAGCCGATCTCACCAATCAATACACTAGGCTAGACCAAACGAAGTCGTGTCGGCACATGCTAGCCCGGCTTCACATCCAACACGATTTTCACATTCAGGAGCGGGTGCGAGCGCCCAAACTGTCGTCAAAGTTCGACCCCTCCCCACTAAGATGGATAAGGAAGATCATAGTGGTCATCGCCAGCGGGCGGAAGCCTTAGCGCGCCACTGTGGCAACAAGCATGGTGTCTATTACTTAGATGTAGCCGGGCCGAACCACGGGGGGCGGTACACGGCCGCGGTCATACATAAAGAAATACAGGTGTATGGGCTCTCCTATCGAGCCCCAGGCACAACTCAAGCCGAAGAGGTTGCCATCGCACTGGCTGCTTCTGATTCAAAATCCAAACACACCATAACAGACTCGCGTTCGGCGTGTCGCAATTATGGGGCTGGCTGGATAACTGCACTAGCTGATCTGATACTAAGGAACTGCAGCCGAGGTACCGATCCTACTCCCCGCTGCATAGTTTGGACTCCGGGCCATAAGGGCCTAGCAGGAAACGAAGCTTCAGACACGGCGGCCCGAGCACTCATTCACCGGGCATTCCCTTTCACTCCTGGGCACCTGGAACCTGAAGGCGGCTGATTACACTCCTTCAGATATCACATCCTATTATAAAGATAGGCATCACCTGGGGAAAGCAAACGAACGCGTTCCGCCTTTTTCACGACGCGACTGCGCATGCGCCCATCCCCTGGCGGGTGGCAGGGGAGCCCATCCCTGCATACGGCTACAATGTCCACTATGTAAAGGGAAACAAAGTCGACTTTTTCCGCTCTCTGAACGCTTCCCGGGACGGCCTTCGGCGCGAAGCGTGGATAAAAGCAGTTCGGCGGCTCGACTATCGTGGCAGCTTTTGAGCACCGTCAAGAACGTCAAGACTGAGCGGGAATCACTTTGTGACAGGTACGAACGAGGTACCGCGGTTAAATGCGTGTGCAGTCTATCACGAAATCTTTTATTCGTGGGCAGGAGGGCCTCGGCACCGCGGCACCCACATTTCAGGTCGCTGATCTCAAGATCGCGGTTTCGATGCACACCACGACAGCCGCATTTCAGTGGAGGCGAAATACAAAAACCAGTGTGCTACACTGGTTTTTGTACATACAAAAACACAGTATACACAGCACACATACACAGTGTGCTGTGTATGTCAGTGCACGTGAAATAAGTCCAAGTCGCATATATCAATACGGAGCCCTCCACTGAAGCGTTCCGCAGAGCCCATGTGTCAGACGTTCAAATCCACGTATAATACCATGGCGTGCGCTCATCGCAGGCAACTGTTTTTCAAGAAACAAGCAAAGGTGCACTGCGGCGGTAGCCTCACACGCTCCCAGTTCGTCACCAAAAATGGGTTTAGGTTTGTATCCCGGTAGGGCAAAAAGTGAATCGGTATATTTAAGTTCTCCTAAAGTTTTGCAGCACGCACATCACTACGAATCCTTACGGGCGGGCGGATGGTGGAATGGAAGAAAAAATAGAGGACACTCGAGGCAGAAATGTGGCCATTTCATCTGTTCCTAGATTAAAACACTGCAAACTGGAATCGCACACCAGCAAGCCCATACGAGTTTCCACATTCAATATCGCGACTGTATGAAGATCAGCCTCCATGCAACTAAGCTGCTGCACGTTTTGATAAAGCTAAACAGCACTACCACCAATAAATAGGAAATGATCGGGGATATTTCATCGAACATTGCGTTCCGAATGTAGCCTTCATCTTTGAAGCGGCGGCCCTTGCTTAGCTGGTGATCGCATCGCATGCCGGATGATCGGAGATACTGAAGAATTTGCTCTTCGGTGGGCACAGCAGCCTGCCCCGGACTTCGCACCAGCCATCAGTCAGCCGTAGAAATTCTCCAGATACCAGGTGCTGCTCAGGACACGCCATCGTCGACAGATTCCAACAAAACGTGCTCCGCAGCGGCACTCCGTCCGGCTGGGTTGGGCGCGCAATACCCTTCCAGTGAGCTTGCAGCGTTGTACGCGAGGTGGCAGCACAGGAAAATGAAAAAGGCACAATGCTGTGCCCGGCAGTAAAACCACTTCGGTCCCGCGTTCACTGGCAGGTGCAAACACTGTGGCGAGGTGGCTGACACCTACAACATGGTTTGGGCTTGCCAGCGCAACTCAGCTCTCTCCTCCCACCCAACCCTACCAGACAGCAATGGGAGGCGGCCCTGCTTGGCTGCTCGGACCTTCAGGCCCAAAAGGCTTTGGCCAAGAGGGCTAAGCTGGCGGCTTCGAATATTGGAGTCCCGGAATAAGGACCTAACCCATTGCGGGGCTCTTTTAAGAGCCTCACCTCTTTTTAAATAAAGACTTTTCAACACCGCGTATCACTTGAGGATCCCGGCTGGCATACTTGAGGCGCTGCTTGAGATGTTTGCGCCGCTGATTGCTATTTCTTGCCAGATGAATAACGCGCTGTATGCTGTTACCTTCGTTCGTTTCGTGGCACCATGGTTAACGAAAATTGTTCTGGCCGGCTAAATGGCGTGGTCCGCGAGCTGCCGAGGTGTGCTCGCAGCAGCTCTGAAATGGCACCGGTTATGTGCAGGACGGCTGCTGCTTTCAGTTTTGTGTGACATCTGGGAGATTTGAAGCTCATTTATGTGGAGCTGAGGAACTTCGCTGCACAGGCTGTAGAAAAGAAGGAGACACTTGCGTGCATTTATTTACATATATTTACACTTATATACAAGAATAGTGTGTATACGATACTTTGCATGTATCTGCGGCTATATACACTACAACTCTGTGTTTGCAGCCATTTAACTTTATAAAAATTGTTTCTATTTACTTGCATTTACATGTAAATTTACAGTCCTAAGATATTTGCATTGTAGCGCCACTTTTGCACGCGCGAGGAGAACGAAGCATCTCGTGTGCGAGCTGAACACACCAACAAAGCAAACAAAACTCACCTAACGCTCGAGTGGAGACGCCAGTTCGTACGCCCTGATGTGTTTGATCGCCCTCTCCTGCGGCGGCGAGTGACAACGCCGGGAGAAGAGACGCTGACGAAGCGCCGAAAAATCGCTGCCTTGTGGTTCGGCCGTTAGGGTGACTGACCCTGAACACGTGCTGAAGCGAACTTGATTTCTGTTTTATCTTGCCTGGTTTCCTTCACACTCATTTTTTTAGTTTTTCATCATTTTATTAGTGCCTGGTTTTGCACGGCGCAGCTGCTGCGCCGTGCATTTGCAAATGGAGCTCACTTTTCGTTCCTACCAGAATCGTAGCTGCAGGCTGCCACGGAAGGAGAAAAATCCTCGCCTAGTTGTAAAGATGACAGCTTATCCTGCAAAAAGTAGAGTTATGACTTGAAAGCTATTGCTACCTGGTAGTTTCAAAAAATGCTCTCTCGGGAAGGCTTACCATGCATTCTTTATATCATTCTCCCATTCCGCTTACTGAACATGAGTGAATCGCTAGCCAAAATAGCATAACTTATTATCGACTACATTTGCCACCTTATTTCATATTTCCGCCAAGCGGTTTCAGCCTCTCCCGGAACTTTTCAGCATTGTAGCTAAAATACCAACATGATTCGAACAAGCCGCGAAAGCATTTCGTCGCAATGCCAACACCACTGCACCGCACTCTCTGTGGCTCATTTTAAAACCAGCGCCTGCACCGGTTTCACGATGAGCAACGACACGGTGGGCGCATTTGTTTTTCCAGTCCCGGACTACTTGCTGACAGGTCTCGGCTTCCGCTCCGACAGGAAACAGCGTCATGGTCACATGACCTACATACCAGAGGCTGCTTGCGGACTCACCGCCAGAGTCGGGCTTCTCGAAGTACCAGTATAGTGCCTAGAATACTGACTAGTGTGGCAAGGGCGGGCTTGGCGAGGGTTCCGATGTTTATGATTTCCGGCGGCTCCCGCTTGGTGCGCTGTTGTTCGGGTGGGTGCATCTGCGTTCAATACGCGCGCGGAGCAGCGCGAAGCAAACTATTCTTTTTTGTATTTGAAGCGTTCTTGAAAAAAATGTTCCGTTATATAAGAACTATGCGAGCTCGCTGACAGTGCGCACATTTTGCAATACCAGATATAGATTAATTTGTTGACGTATTCTTGCAGTTTGCCTTCGCCCGCAAAAAACTCGATACTGACCATGCAACCGATTCTTTTTTATTCACTAAGCTCTCGAGGGCAAAATTATTTTAGAAAGTCCAAAGCCCCTTACCACATAGCCTTCATTCGACCATACTTGAAGTGGAAATAAAGATTCACAATAAGGTTCAGCAATAAACTGCCACACTAAAGGAACGTGCGAGATGTTCCTTGCACTGGAAATCGAAACGCTGAAATAGAGAACTTTATGTAGTGAAATTTTATGCGCCTCACCTTTATATCGTCGCAGATATTTTTGCAAGCATTTTCGTTCAGGCAGAATCATAATGCTCTGCTTCCGAAGGTGCTCGTAGAGCTTTGGGCTCCGCATCCTCATTAGCAAACATTCCACAATCCAGACATCTTCATAAGGCATGCCTCTCAGAGACTTTCGTCTCGCGGCCAGGAAACAAGCTCTCGCAGCTAACTGCTGCTTCTTCGGGAGTGACTGTATTTTTGCCTCGAGTGCTTCTTCGCTCAGTGCATTGTTTTGCTCCATCATTTGAGTCATATGCTGCTGAGCATTAGCCACGCTTTTCTTTGTCTTTCTCAAAGGACGAGAAAAATTCTTGAATTCTTTTGGTCACTGCAAGGATCTTTCGTCTTTTTTCTTCTGCACATGTTGTTCTACGAGAGCTTACGTAAATATCTGCAGTGCAAGCATGAATCTCTTCATCGGTGGTCAGCAAGAATTTCTCTGCAAAGCACATCCTTCTGTATGAAGTATGCTTGCCTGCAACAGGAATCATGCCTCCCGCCGCAGTGGCTCAGTGGTATACGGCGCACGGCTGCTGACCCGAAAGGCGCGGGTTCGATCCCGGCCGCGGCGGCTCATTTTCGATGAAGGCGAAATTATAGAGGTCCGTGTGCTGTGTGGTGTCAGTGCACGTTAAAGAACACCAGGTGGTCGAAATTTCTAGAGCCCTTCACTACGGCGCCCCTCATAGCCTTAGTTGCTCAGGGACGTTAAACCCCAATAGACCAAACCGAACCAGGAATCATGCCACATCCATTACAGAAGCCACGCAGAGGCATTTCTTTGATAATTGTCTCTGCCTCATGGCGGCCTGTAAGCACACACTTTTCCTTTTCTCTTCCTCGGAAGTAAATTGTGGCAATTACAGAACCGTGCTCACGCAAACGTTTTCCAAAAGTCGCCAGCTTCGGTCTCGCTACAGGCATAAGTTAAAGCGCCATTTGACGCAGAAGGCAATTTCATCCATGTCACCAGAATCAGAATTTCATCGAACGGGTGCCGAACATCACTTGGGCACGGACACTGCAGTATCGCTTCGCTATGACACACCGGTCCTGTAGCAATGTCTGTCTGCTCGGAATCGGAATGCTTCTGGAGTTCCTCTGATGCGCCTCCACGAGCGACGCAATGAGAGTCAACCCGCGTATCATCACCGTCGACTGCAGAGCACAACTCGGGATCCACCGGCTCGACATTTCGCTTCCGTTGTTTAGGTGCCGGTCCTTGGTCGCAAATGTTTCGCACCTTCCTTTTCACCGTCTTTTTAGGCACAAGACGAGGTGGATAATTTTCGAATGCTGTAGGGACAGCATCGGTCTTCAGGCGTGGCTTCACTCGGGCGAGTTTGTTCACGACGCCGTTTACCGTAATCTTAAATGATCTTTCGATGCATTCGTTCTCGAAATGTTATTCGCATACGACAGCCTTCAGTGTCAGCCTTCTGTTTGCCCTCCTGATCTTATTTTCCCATCCAGCAAGCCGCGCTGGGTCCACCGGTGCGGTGAACAAAGACACCTTTTCTTCGTTAGACCGATAACCGCTTCGACACAACGGAACAAAACACGTCCTCTATTTGCATTGCCGCTTAGCCTTTAACATTTCAGGATGTTTTTGCTCACGTTTAGCGTCTTCCAGCTTCACAATTAAAGAGATGATGCCTGCCAAACATTGATTTCACACGAGCAATCGCGCGAGGCTGCGGTATCGGCGCGACAGCAGACGACAGGAGTTCGGCGGCTTTCGCGCACCCACCCGATCGGCAGCGCCCCTTGCGGCCTCTTCGCGCAGTCATCGCGGCGGGGGCCTCGCCCTCCCGTACGAAACGCGCGCGCTGCGCACACTAGCCAGTCTGCAAGCAGACGACGCAAGCCATGGCCACCACGACGCCAGAGCAACGCCGTGCGCGCCATCATGATACTGAGTCGATGTGAAAACCGTACCGTCAGCTTAGCGTAGGTGCATTACAGAACTCAGCTTCGGGGGTATGGTTGCCGCTACTGCTCGCGGCGAAGTTCACACAAAGCAGCCAAACTCGTTGCGGATAGGCAGATAGACGAAAGCCTTCGCAAAAATGTTGACAACAAGCGCTTTAGCTGCTCCAGTATACGAGTGCTTCACCTGCGATGCTTTCAGGTAAGCGCGCAGACAGCATGGGAGCGCCTCTAGCGGCCGGAACTCGCAATTAAAAACACTCGTAACCGATAGGAAGACGATGAAGATGGCCTCTGGTGGTCGAAGACGATAAAGATAAGCTAGAAGTATCTCTGACGAGGTTGCGCTGCCGCATCCCTCCTCTAAATTTCTATCTGCACAGATCTGGTTTGGCGTTATCTCCCCTCTGTGCATTTTGCCGTGAGCCTGAATCTATCGATCATTTTTGGCTCCATTGTCGTCGTTTCACCTCTTTGAGAAGAAGGCTGCTGGAGTTGCCCTTACAGCAACTTGGCCTTAGTTTGAGCAGCCCATACTTGCTATCATTTGGTGCCACCACGCTTGGGTTCAGCCACAGGTCTGTTTGTGACGCTGTTCAAAATTTCTTGCTGGAATCTCATCGACTGCCTTGCTAAAGCTTTCAGTATTTTCTGTTTATGCTTCATTATTTTTCGAAGTAATCCCTCTCTTTTCTCTCTCTCTCCAATCCAAACTCCTATATATATATATATATATATATATATATATATATATATATATATAATGATTATTATTATTATTTATAAGTATTATTCATTATTATTTTTGTTTATTTTATTTATTTATTTTTTTTTCATCTCCCTGCCCTTCTTGTGGTAGACTTCCCCGGTGTTCCTCTCCCGTGTGCTTTCCTTTTGCCTTTACTACGCACAGGTGAATACCAACCTTTACCTGCCGATTCTTGGCCGATCCCCCAGTGTGGGTATGTGCCATTCTGTCAAAGGCTACAACAACAACATTATCGCTCAAATGTCATGGTTCAGCGGGAATGCCCGTTGGGACAACGTCAGCCCAGCTGAGCAGTGAAATGCAAGTCTCGCCTGCGAGCCCCGCAACCACAAAACTCTACCTCCGGGAACTACCGGCAAAAACAAAAATGCAGCTCCGACATGCGAGTTCAGCGCCTCCCAGCACCTTACGAAAACGATGCGCGCGCTCTAACCACTAAGTCACCACTGCTATGTCATGTTATTATGTTATATTACATCGCACAGCACAAGGGCCTCATGAATTTTGCCTCCATCGAAATTCGACCGCCGCGGCAGGGTTAGAACCTGCATTTTTCGGGTCAGCAGCCTATCGAGCGCCTTAACCACTCAGCCACGTCGACGACTTTAATAAATCTGCTCTAGTTCCTTATACACTTGCTTAGGGCCGCACTCGTGTATGGGCCGCTACCCCTAGCATGGGAGCCGATAACCTGGAACCAAAATTACCCGCAAAGAGCAAAAGGCTCTCACTTGAGCGTAAAATTTACTTGCATGGCACGCTCACCGGGAGGGTTCCACAAGACGCCTGCCTGCTGCGATTAACATCTTATTAATGCCATCATTACTCTCATTATCATCGTCTTCCAGCATACAATGTTGTACAGCTGCCTTCCATTTGAGCGAGAATTCAGACGCCTGTATTCCGTATAGATGGTAACGGCTGACCACGAAGTTACGTCCTACAGGACGGCTATGAAGAACTCCACTTCAGCTCGCCTGCTCTTATGAATTCGTGACGCGCGGTGTCCCTGGACATTACTGCTAAAAGGTTTGCAGTTAAGAGAATTTCGAATGCAGTGGATGAAGCCGAGGATTATTTCATTTCCGAGGGTGATGAGGAGGCGGGCTCGAGCAGAAGCGACCGTGACAGCAATGAAGAATCTTAACCTATCTACAATCAAGCGCCAGATATAGCGTCAAACTGTGCGGAACTTCGTCGAAGTAGAGCAAAGGATGAGGACACAAGAAAGGTGACAAGACACGAGATACAATGAAGAAGGCTATCCGCAGGACAGATGGAAAGCTGAAATGAAAAATGCCACTTTCGTGTAAGGGCGAAGAAAAAGTGCTGGCACTTAGGCGACTCTAGATGCTGTCTCCTTCACTTGGCCGACACGATCTAGCTAACGCTGGGTCATTCACGTTACAAACAATTTTACATTTCAGATTTATGCTGCGAGAGGTCCTCAGATGCACACCGGGGGCCATATTCTATATGCTCTCCATTTTCCATTGTCCATTTAGCATCCATCCGGTCCTCTGTCAGTGGTCACTCAGATATACCCGCGACTTTCAAGCCTCTGTGGCAAGCGACCCGGCCATTGCGTTTTCAGCGAGCGGACCTTACCATTGGCTGAAACTGGATGCCATATGCAGTCCAGGCGGCCGAAATTTCCGGAGCCCTTCACTACCGCGTCCCTCATAGCGTGAGTTGCTTTCGGACGTTAAACCCAATAAACCAAACCAAACCAGTATACAGTCAATGGTGAGGTGCATTGCGGTGTTCTGTCAACAGCAGGAGAACGGCCCTGACCACTGGCTACCATTGCCTGCGATATGCAGCCAAGGGTGAGGTCCTGTCGCCAACCAGCCAGTGGCCGGGCCGCCGGCCCTGGACGCTTGCAAATCGCGCGCATATGTGAGCGACCACTGATAGAGGACCGAATGGACGCGAAAAAGACGACGGAAAATGGACAGCTTATATAATGCGCCCCCAGGACGTTTGAGCAAGAGATCTCTGCCACAATTTCACCGCATTAAATAAAACTTCGGCAGAGACACTTCAGTTTACTTACCAGTGGTAATACGAAACCATTACGGTTCCTGGACGCATTGCTTACGCGTTATGTTTGTACGTGCATTAAAGTTATTTTCCAAGAGTGTAGGCGTTTGCATATTAAATGACCACCAGACCGCAAATGTCCGGCCTCTGTCGCTGCACGGCGTTGAGGTTGGCCGAGTTTGCATGTTGAGGACACAAGACGTACAAGCTTAGCTGCTTGGGACGCACACGTACACACGCTCGTATGACACCACCTGGAACGCATACGACGAACGGTTGCATCACAGTTTTGATACAAAAATCTGTGAAGCCATTCAAATGGACGTGCATATGTCGACGGTTCGAATCACTGTTGCAACCTAGCCTCAAACCTGACTAGCACTTGTAAGCAATACGAAACCAGAAATCGTATGGCGCCAACCGGTACGCTATACGACAAATGGTTTTTTCATAGTTTTGGTACCAATATTGGGAAAACTGGCGCTACGTGTTGGTCTGCTAGTGGGGGGGGGGCGGGGATGTGTAGACGAACGACGCATACAGCTTTGGCTGAAGTGGCGGTTCTTGGCTTGCTGTGTGCGTCATACGCCCACATGATGACGCAACCCTATTTTTCTTGCCATCACTGGGATCTTCTGCACCACCTGCTATCCCGCTATCACATGCTATACCCGCCACACATACGGTTAATGAACAAACTAGCGGACGTATAAGCATTAGTGAGAACATGGCATTGCGGATTTGTTTTCACTTTTTTTTCCTTTTTGCTCAAAGAGGCTGAAGTCATATGGGTCCGTCAGTATAGGCTGACGTCGTATAGTGACCAGATACGTGCAGGAGGGCATGCGGCGAATTTGGGGTTTCTCACATCTACGTATAACCTCAGTTATCATGTTCGTTTGATTTTTCCGAAACGGACAAACAATAAGCATCGCCCCACTTACCAACGGCAGTTTAATGGTGTACCTGTTACCCAGCTTACTAGCACACAGCATGCGTTTCCTACATCCATGCAGAATTATCGATATCTCTATTGAAACGTGTATCCATTTTCATGAGATTTGCCGCCGCATACATGACATAGTTTGATGCGCTTACATAGGAATAGCGCTTGCATTCACGCAACTTTTTTGTTGACACTCTTCGCTGCCTTTCGTGTGGGTGCGTGCGTGCGACCGCGCGCGCGCGCGCGCCCCTAACCGCTCATATAGGCCTAACCGCTAGACCACTGGCAGGCCTCCAACCGATTGCCACCCTTCACATATCCCCCGCTGCCACTTCGGAGGAGGCCGAAGAGGCCGCCATTGCCCTGGCCATCACACGCACGGAGGCACGATATATAGCTATCTAATTCTAAAACTGTCATACTAAATTTTGCTCGCGGGAGTGTTCACGTCCCTGCATTTCGCATACTCAACTCCCTCGCCGCACACCCACCCCGCCACGTGGAACTGATATGGGTGCCTGCCCACTCCGGGAATCCCGGAAACGAGGCCGCCAACGCTTTAGCCCGAGGTTTTCTCAACCGTGTACCGGCGGCCTCTGATCTGGGGTTTTCGCGGGAGCGCATACACTCATTCAGTGGAATGACGCAGGCCTGCAAAGCCGAGCGTCGACTCTATCCCCCACCCCATTCCTCCCTCGACAATTACCATCATACACTTTGGAGGCGACTCCAAACACGCACTTTACCCTCCCCTTATATACGCTCGCGCTATCGCCAAGTCCACACAAACCCCTCCTGTACCCTCTGCCACCACCCCAAAGCCGCTCTCCACCATACCCTTTTCAACTGCTCGGCAGATCTTCGCTGCGGGGCCTGGAGCACCTTACCGCTTGGGAGGCATGGAAGACCCTACTGCGCTCCGAGGATCCGGCCAAGCAAGCCACTGCCGTAAACCGGGCTGCCAGCGTCATGAGCCTCCGGGTCATGAACGTTTGAGTGCAGTGGGGCCGTGCGGGGGCCCAAGGCCCTACGTGTCCCAAACTATCCAGTTTCAAAATAAAGTTTTCACCGCCACCACCACCTACACTGCTGCTGGAGGCACCACTGATGGAGGCTTACCGACGGTTAGAAGGGGTTGGATCGGCACAGGACGGGATGCTTTGCAAGTGTAGGCGTCTGTCTTGTGATAATGTAAATAATAAATTAATATAATGTAAATAATAAATAAATGCGCTCGGGTGGATGTCAATGGAGACCTTGCTCCATACAACTGGTTTCTTGACACACAGGCTAAGGACACATGATTTTCGAAGCTTTCACCAATTACGTAGCCGCAGAAAGGTCTCGCCTGCTCACAGTGGTTGTGTGAATGCACCGTTTACGAAGTATAAAGGCTCTGAGGTAGAACCTTTTCTTGTGCCGCCTTATTCATTAAGACAGCAGACGACACCCACGGCCGCAAGATGATGCGTTTCCATCGAGCGGCCGGAATGCACCTAGCCGTTTCCCCCGCATGGTGGTGGAACAACAGTGACCTGATGCGATCGCATTTTTTTTATCCGGCACTGAGGCTTTCAACCTTACGGTGTATTCCAATCGCAGGCCCGGAGCGGTCTGCACGCCCTGTGAAAGAGCGCCTGAATCCGGCGGAGAGCCCGCGACTTGAAATTGCGATTGGAGTACACTTGCTCTGGCCAGAGCATGTAGGTGGCACTCGCGAATTGCTTGAGGAAGTACCCGTCATTCCTTGCGCTTGCCCGCGCTTTTTGCGAGCTCGTCGTTTGCTTTTCGAGCGTAGCTGCAAGAGGTGAAGATTATTCCCGCTGCCTTTTGAGATGGAGGTGACGCCTGAAGTTTATGCTGTGCGGTCAGCCATGTTCGCACATGTTCACTTTTGAGTCCATACCGGCGGGAGATGCTACGCAGCGCGGAGCCGGCGCGGCGGACGCGACAAGCCGCCGAAAATTGGAGGGCGCTGCTTACAAAGAACGTCACGCAAACTTCCGGTCGACTCCGATGATTTCGGCGGAGCAGTCCCGACTGCTCCACGGAGCGATCTCGGCTCGGCAACCGCTCCCTGTCTACGATTGGAAGACGCGATCCGTGGCTCAGATCAGCGTTTGGAATACAGTTTCTCCGAAAAGAGCAGAAAACGTTGCTCCCGAAGTGCTCCAACTCTGCGTTTGGAAGTCACCATGAGATTTCGCCGAGGTCCGTATGTCTGGAGTCTGTTTGACCTGAAATAAAATGAACTAAACGAAAATACTTTACGGCCGCGAGTGGGTTTCAAATCCGGACGGCGCAATTAGATCAGTTTTGCTTACCACTGCATTAGACCACTACATCATCGACTTTTGTTCTATATACATGAACCACGTGCAAACCATGAGGAAAACTGGCAGATCGACGTGATACATAATACGACACATCTCAGCAGCCCAGCACCCGCTCTCACATCATCGCCGCAGCCGAACATCCCGTGTCCTAAACTACCAGTCTCTCGCACAGTGCTTCGGGTATACCTTCTGCATCAACTTCAAGCCGTGCGCAATGGATCCGAACACCGCAACCGCAGTGAAAACCGAAATGCTAACGCACCTAATTCGCATTTGGCGCAACCGCGCCAAATCGACCAAAATTTGTTTTTATGCCACTCTTTCTGCCTTGCACTGCGCTCTTCTCAAAGCTGGTGGAAGTCCTGCGGAACGAGGGCGTCGAAGAATGCCACTGATTCCCTTCAAGAACTCTGATCTGATGTTTGGGAAATGTCTGTCCGCTTGAGGACTGACCCTTCGCCAGGAGTGACACATTAGTAGTTGCATGTTTTTCTTCTTTTCACGAGAGTCTGGCGGCAAGGATGCGTTCATGTATCAGACCTTTCAGGACCGGTTTGGCAGAGGCACCAAATTTGTCGTTCTACAGCGTCGGAAGTAGAAAAAACAGCCCACTTGAGAAGCAACCTCGGTCCGCGGCCCACGGCTCTCGGAAAACTAAAAGGGGAAAAAGAGAAAGGCGCAGCAAGGTACAGCAGGAGAGGCCGCCCCCTCCCTACTGCCCTTTGCTCTCTCCTATCCCATAGCCCCGCAACCGGTCGCTCGCGTACTTCTTGAAAATAGCGCCCTTTTCTCCATATATGCACCCGCTCACATCCTTTTTCGCGCTTCACACTATCGCCCCTCCCCAATCGTCATCCATTCTGTGAATTTTGTGTCTCGTTGTCATAGCCTGCCTGCGAGGAACATTGTCAGAGTTGTGTCGGAAGGGCACGGCGAAATTCAAGGAAGTTTAGGTTGTAGGCGATTCCCAATACTTGCGTATTTATTTTAAAATCAGCGACAGCAGCGCTTTGCGCATGCGGTTCGCGGGTGGTTTGGGGTGCGATCCCCAGTGCCGCCGGGCACCCACCGGTTTACAATGCGTACAAATGTTCTCGTGGCCTGCTGCTCGATTTCTGTGACGTGGAGTACTTCGAAAAACGTCTTTCACCTAGGCTTGTGTAGAAGAAAACAGTGTTCCATGGCGCTCTTTGGTACAAGGCTGCCCTTGCACCATTAAAACTCATCAACAAAAGAAAACATCCCTACGAAATAGATATCCAAAATTGAAAAAAACGCAACGAAAACAATTCTACGCCCAGGCTAAGCACACACCAGGAGCAAAAACGCGTATGAAATCCGTACGTAAAAGCGAAACCTTGACCAGTATTCTCGGAAAGCAAGTGGTGGACACTGGGTACAAGCCGGACACGATTATCAGGCGCCGCCTCCACCGTCCCAAAGACCTGTCATCCTACAGAAAAGATGCTAGGCGTGGTATGCAAAACCCCTGCTTCGAGTGCCTCGTTTACATGAGTCCGACTGGGGTGGATCGAGTCAGGGGGTAGATTCTATAAGGCCAGCCCGACTCGACGACTGCGTGTTTACATGAACTTGGTTTTAGCGAGTCGAGACCGGTTCAACTGCAGTGACACCAAGCGTCGAGCAGCGCAGCGAGTGAGGGCAGTGGTAGGTGGCAACCTCAAAAATTGCGCCACGGCACCGCTGTCTCGCAGGCGCGACGGCGCAAGCTAAAAAGAGGTTCGCATTTACCATCTCCCCTCCCGCTAACCCGACTCTTCGACTCGATCCGGTTTACATGCTATCTGCCGTTGGGGTCGAGCGAGTCAACCCACCCCCTGCAGCGGAGTTGACTGGACTCCCTCCGTCGACTCCCGGAGCCGACTCTGCGGTGTTTACATTTATTGAAGCGAACAGCTTCACTAGGCTAGTCAACTCCGAGCATCGCGTGTGCTCCGTCGTTAGAAAAAGCCACAGCTGCGCATGCGCGAAACCGATCGACGTCACGCGGAGCGCAGGTGGCTGCTGCTGGCGCAGCCGTCGTCGCCGCCGCGCGCTGACTCCGTCATCTGAGCGCCGCCGCTTCTCCTCCTCGCCACCGTTCTACCCTTCGCCGCTGCCGCGCGGTCACCGCCGCCGTCCCAAGAGGAGAAGGTTCTTCGCAAGGCATTGCGAGAACGCGTGAGCGGCGGCGGCGGCCATAGAAGAGCCGGCCATCCTCGCCACCGTTTGACCTTTCGCCGCAGCCGTGCGCAGTGCACATTTAAAAGGAGGGGCATACAAGGCGCGCTGGCCCACAGAAAAGGCGCAGACACTCACCATTGAAGGAGAAGAAGAAGCAACAGTCGGACGGCGCAAAAACACCCATCCAGAAGTGGTAGCTTGGGAGCTGGCTGAAAAGCAGCGAGAGCTTTTCGCTTATACAGGCTTAACCTTAGCTAAGCCACATCGAATTTTTTATTTATTTCCGACAACAACACATGGTGTCCACGGGAAGAGGCTAAAGGAGACTAAGATGTCTCCTGACGAGGCCTAGCAAAAAAAACAAAAGAGAGAGAGAGAGAGGGAAAGGCAGGGACGAGGCCTAACACCTGCATTAGACGTCGGGGCAGATGGTACAGAGTAGCATATCAGTGAGCAGTGGTACATCAAACACATAAGCAATTACGCATGCACTGGTCAAGTGGAAAATAATACTGAAGAAGTCATGGGCGACGGACGCCAGCGTCGAGGAATGTGGACGAATCCTATGTGCGCTCCGCAAATTTTCGATGTTTTCGTCGGTTTTGTCGTTTGTGCTTGCAAACTACTGAGCTATTTCAACGCCGGAAGTCTTCGCGACCACCGGGATACCACTTTTTCGGCAAGTGAAGCCCTCTTTTGCAATTTCTACAGACTTTTGGACTCACACCACCTGGCCAGGCTGCTAAGCCTAACATGGTGAGCGGCTCTTCGAGCCGCCCGCCGAGCGGACGCACAGGCTGGCTTGTCGCGGTGTAACACAGCTGCGTCATCTCTCGCATGGAAGTAACTGTGGAAGGAGAGAGTATTGTAGTGCCGGCGCCCACATTTCGCTGGCTGGCCTCATCTGGAAACAAGCGCTGCGCGCCCGCCGTCGCTCAAAGCAGGCCCAGACTCTCTCGGACATGTCGCGACGTGCAGCGTGACTCATCCCGCCAGGCCGGCGCCGACACGGACCCTTCCTCCTCCCCTCCTCTCCGTCGGTGCGGGCTCCTCCGGCGCGTCGCCGGCCAGCGCCTCTCGACCATTGGTCTAATTTGAACGGTGGCCAGTTCCGTGACCTGATTGGAGGATTTGAACTGCTGCCTGCCGCAACCGACAACGGTGGCTTTAAAAACGGAGCCGCGCTGAGCCCGAGCAGCAGACGGGCAGCAGAAGAGCCATCACGCCGGAGCTACGCTCGCCGCCGGGGACGCCCTTCTTCTTTGTGCTAGCCCGCGGTGCTCTTGGCCCTTGTATCATGTAAAAGCCCTTGCCAGCCTGAAGAGCTCCACTCTCAAGTAGGTTGGTTTAAGGTTAATTATTCCAAAGTCAAGGCCCTCTCGCAGACAGGGGAGGGAGAGCAAGCTGGCGACCCGACCCGAGATGGGAGGCAAGACAAAGCTTCAGCGCAAATAATGGCGATGAAGAGAGAGGGAAGGAAGCTGGCAAGGCAATCTGTTGGCACGCAGCAGACGCGCCTCTCCCCCGAGCTTCATAAAATAGTGCTCAGACCGAAAGAGGGTCTCAAACTGATCATGGAACGCACTGACGCAACAGTGGCGGACGCGGTGAAGATAGCGCCAGGTTATAAACCGGCGGAAGTTAAGGAAGATATCGTACTCGTCAACCACAAGCAAAACTCGATTCTCATAGGCACTGACAGCCAGGAGAGGATGCAAAAGTACCTGAAAATCGGCTCCATTCCAATGCCAGAGGGACGCGTTGAAGCGTTCGTCTACCTGGCTACTCCGGACGGCTGTGGGAAAGGAGTTATACATGGAATTCCGGTCTCGCACACCGTAGAATTCATTCAAGATACGTTGAAGTGCTCGCGTAACCCGGAGGTGATGGGAGTCAGGCGACTTGGCCGTGAGTCGCGCACCGTGTTGTTACTCTTTGAAGATGAGACAGTGCCGCACTGGATTTATTATGGAGGCATGCCGCTACGCTGCCATCTCTACAAGAAAAAATATGAGGTCTGTGTGACATGTGGCCAACTCGGACATCGAGCCGACGTATGCCCGAACGCAGACAACATTAAGTGTCGAGGATGTGGTATGAGCAACCCCCCTCGGGAACATACTTGTGACCCAAAGTGTGCCCTATGTGGGAAAGGGCACATACTCGGAGACAAGAAGTGCCGGGAACTCTACAGAACCCCGCACATAATTAAGAAGCGACAGTGGAAAGAACGAACGCAAGACAGTGAGAGCAAGGCAACAACAGACAGCGAGAACAACGCATCTGGACGACAGAGCAGACCAAGAACCAGGGCAGAAGGGGGATTTCACATACGACTGGACTCCTTCCCGCGCCTGGAGTCGGGGACAGGCTCTGGTGGTCACGGCCAGGCCAGTCCACGGGACGCTCCAACTCCCGAGGTCGCTCGGGTTCCCGGGACCGCCTCAGCTGCAAGGGCCCTTCCAGCTCCCAGGGTCGTTCCAGCTCCCGGGGTAGTTCCGGCTCCCGGGGTCATTCCAGCTCCAGGGGCCATTCCAGCTGTCGCAAGCGCTCCGCTTCCAAGGGGCGGGACAACACTGGCAACAAATGGAACATCGGAGCCCGGTCCAAAATCGAGGGACGCTCTGAGTGTCATCAGCAAGGGTCAACGCCGCCCACGGACAAGACCAACGTGCCGGATGACCACAAGAGGGTGAGCTTTGTAGATAAGGTCTCCCATACTCACCCACCCGGTGGGTCTGAGGACATCTTACAACATAAACGCATGGTGGAAAAATTAACCGGGGCGGTTACGGCCCTTCAAAATGAAAACGCGGAACTTAGGAAGCAGCTGCAGCTTAAGATCCAGATAGATAAGAAACGACAGGAAGCCGAAAAACCTCCAAATGATACCCAGGAGAGTACGATGGTGGTGGAGAAATCCCTACCATCATCCAGCAAGAGAAAATCGTTAGAGGGCGCACAACCCGAACTTACGCTGGAGGAAGTCTGCCATAAACTGGAGACCAACATTCAGACCCAGATTCAGGCCCTGGATACCAAAATGCAAGCGCAATTTCAGGCATTGGAAACTAACATGCAAAACCTAATTCAGTCGATTCTGTCCGCAATACAGGGACTCACAGACGTAATACAAGGACGCAGGAATGAGCTCTTAGCCATCAATATATGGCAGCAAACTGTGGAACATACCATTCAGCAAATTCAACATGGCCATATACACAAAGAATAACAACTACTTGCTGTGGCAATGGAACTGCCGGGGGTATCGGCGGAAAAGGCCGATCCTCCAGCAGCTCCTTGCATCTCTGAAGGTCCAACCAGAGGTTATCGCCCTCCAGGAGACTGGAGGCGCGTGAGAATTAATTGGTTATCAAGCTTTTAACGCCGCAGGCGACAAACCTAATGTTACCACATTCGTTACAAGGAACATTACGGCCATTGAACATGACACTGGCATCCGCCACATAGAGCACGTCCTCGTCGAACTTATTCCGCCCAAAAAGACTCAACGCAGTCTTTTCATTCTGAATATTTATATCACTCCAAGTCAAAAGAAAGTTAAATTCGACTCCCTCTTCAGGAAAGTGATGCGTATCGGCAACAAGCACGCACTGGTTATTCTAGGTGACTTCAATGCCCACCACCCTGCGTGGGGCTACCCGCGGCCCTCTACGAACGGGAGAGAGCTATGGCTAGACATACAGAAGATGAGCTTCACCCTGCTCACGGATCCTCTCACCCCCACAAGAATGGGTAACAGCGTGTGCGCTGACACGTCCCCAGACCTCACCCTGGTGAAGAATGCGGGCACAGCTAATTGGTCCAACTCCTTGCTAAACCTAGGCAGTGACCATTACACACTTGTCATGGAAACTGACGTTGGCCCTGCCAAGCGCCAAACGCGGTCCCCGTATATTATCGAATGGGACGCTTTCCGCGACGCTCGTAACCAGGACGGGAGAAAGGCAGAAATCACAAACATAGAACATTGGGCGGAGGAACTCCGCAGGGATGCTAAGAATGCGACTAAAACGCTCGACGACAACGACAACGTGGAACTTGAAGTACTAGACAGCCGCCTTCTTCATATGTGGGAGGCCCAAGCTAGTATGGAAAAGCGATCAAAGAGACAAAGGTGGAATCGCAATCTCAGAAGACGCCTAGCGCGCCACAACAAAGAGATTGAGGCATATGCACTTAGACTCTGCGATCAGAACTGGGAAACAATGTGCGACCAGCTTGAGGGCAATATCGGCCTCGCCAGAACATGGAACCTCCTTCGGCACCTCCTCAATCCAGAAGGTAGTAAATTAACACAGCGACAAAATTTACAGAAATTAGGTTATAAATTTGAAGGTTCGGAGCAGGAGCTCCTCGATGCAATTCGTTGTCGATATATAGGCTCCGCCACCAAAACTTCCTTACCGCGCTATGAGGGTAAATCCAACAGCGAACTAGACGCCCCTATTCACGAATTCGAGGTTCGAGCAGAAATACTAAAACTGAAAGCCAAATCAGCCCCCGGACCCGATGGTGTAACCAACAAAATGCTTACAAACCTAGATGACAAATCTATAACGGCGATGACCAATTCCATGCAAGAATGCTGGGAGAAGGGTGAGATTCCCAAACAATGGAAAACCGCTAAGGTAATTTTCATACCTAAGCCAGGGAAACCACTCAATCTAGAAATTCTAAGGCCTATATCCCTCACATCTTGCGTAGGAAAACTGATGGAACATGTCATACAAACGCGACTAAACAATTTCATGGGAGACAACGACTTATACCCCCATTCGATGATAGGTTTTAGATCGCATTTGTCCACGCAAGATGTCATGATACAGCTCAAACATGACATATTAGACACTAAGTCGCTGGATGCGAAAGTAATATTGGGACTTGATCTCACTAAAGCTTTCGATAATGTAAAACACGAGGCGATACTAGAAAACCTGGCTCTTTTAAACGTCGGGGAGCGCACATACAACTACATTGCCAATTTCCTTTCGGGCAGGATAGCGCGCATCCACTTTGGTGAAAGTCAGTTTCAAGACATACACTTGGGCAGCATAGGCACCCTTCAGGGTTCGGTACTTTCCCCTCTTCTCTTCAACGTGGCCATGATACGGCTCCCGAAGAGACTGGAGAGGATAGATGGCTTGAATTTCTGCATGTATGCGGACGATATCACCATGTGGATGACCCGTGGACACAACGCGCACATCGAAAGTACGCTACAGAAGGCCATAAATGAGGTCGAAAACTATGTCAGCCGTAGGGGCTTGCAATGCTCGCCGCAGAAATCTGAACTTTTTTATCGACCTCTGCATCAAAGACAAACTAGAACCATCCCTAACATCAAATTACAAACTCAAGGGGCGGAGATTCCTCATGTTGAAAAAATCAGAATTTTAGGAATGATTATACAAAGCAACGGGTATAACGGTGATGCAATAACTAAGATGGAAAACTTCGCGCAACAAACTATGCGGCTCATACAGCGGATTGCCAACAGAGGACACGGCATGAAAGAGCAGAATCTCCTACGGCTGGTACAGGCGTTCGTAGTAAGCCGTATCTCGTATGCTGCCCCCTTCCTTGATCTTAAAGTTTCAGAAAAGGAAAAGATAAATGGAATTATCAAGCGATGCACGAAACAAGCTCTCGGATTGCCCATCCGTACATTCACTCACCGCCTCCTATAGCTAGGAATGCATAATACCCTGGAAGAAATTACGGAAGCAGTGAGAACGTCCCAAATCGAACGCTTAGCCGAGACTACAACCGGCAGGGCCATTCTAGAAAAACTCAATCTGAGCCGAGATAACAGAACAACCGCCAAAGTTGACATGCTCGGAAAGATTCGAGACAATATAGTTGTACCCGTATTACCCAGGAATATGCATCCTATTCATCATTCAGTGCGCCGGGCCAAGCGGGCAGAGGCGCTAGAGAAACGCTTCCGCTCCTACAAAGACGAGGACGTGGTCTACGTGGATGCCGCTGAGTATGGTAAGAACATGATGACCGTCGCGGTCGTCAATAATAAACAACTCCTCAAAATAAGTGCCTCCATACTCTCGGGTAACCCAGAGACTGCAGAGGAAGCTGCCATAGCACTGGCTTGTGTAGGCACAAAAGCGAGATACATCATCAGTGACTCCAAAATTGCCATACTAAATTTCAGCAGGGGCCGGGTCTCCCCTCTAACGAATACAATTGTAAGCCGTCTAATAGACCGGAAAATTACACTAGTCTGGACACCAGCACATGCATCCCTGCCTGGTAATGAGACGGCCCACGAGTTCGCCCGAGGCTTTTCTTTCCGGGCGGACCCGAGCGAGGTGGTCTTTACAGATAGGGATCGCATGGTGACCTACAGAGAAATTACACAACACTATCGTTTGCAACGAGCTAGACTTCCTCCAGCGGATAGATCCTTGTCCAGATACCAAGCCATCAACTGGCGCCGGTTACAAACTTACACCTTTCCAAACCCGGCCCTCTGGAGTCTTATGTACCCAGGGCAATTTCCAGAAAAATGCGCAAACTGCGAACCTATAGGGCCACCTTGGACCATATACTCTGGGAATGTCCTCATGCTCCCCGGGAGGGACGAGGTATAAACACAAAATATCAATGGGGGACCTTACTACTGAGCTCCGACCCGGCGACTCAGTTACAACTCGTCCGACTGGCCGAAGCCGCCGCCGAGAGTCAAGACCTTTCGGCCGTCGTCAAGGCGGGTAGCCCTCTGGCTACCCTCTTTCTGTTGGACATTAAAAGTTTTCCTATCCTATCCTAAGAAGTCATCAAAAACGGGCGATAGTAAGTGGCGTAGAAAAGAAAAACACATTCGCACAGAACAAAATAAACAGTAGAGAGCAGTAGGAGTAACAATGAATGCAGCAGGTATGTATAACAAATATTCACACGGGGGTCTTCAAAAGATGGCCCATTTTCTCCTTGAATTGGTGAATGGTCACATTCTCCTGGGCACAAGCAATTAATGTTGGATATGTGTTGCATAAAACTGTTATTTGGTGATCTGTAGTCTGGGTGCCGTACTTAGTGCGAGGCCTGGAACCAATCAAAGAAATTGTGCGCAAGTTATGCATGATTTCTCTATTAAAATAAGAATGAGAGAAAGATTTAAAGTCATGTTTTATTTTTTGGTACATTAGGAGTGCTATGTAGTTGCATGAACCGGTTACATGAACCCATTAACCGGTTTTCAACCCAACTCCTCAACTCAACCCCGTCATGTAAACGTCGCTTAGGTTGGGGACACCAACAGTATGACCGAGAGGGTGAAGCAGCACAGAGTTTATGTCAGAAAAATGACCAGAAAGCGAAGCGCAGTGGCCGAGCACTTCCAGGCATGTCACGAGAAGATTGACTTCGATGCAACCATTGTGCTGGAGATAAAACTAAACTGCTACTTGAGTCATGACACAGGAGAGGGGTAATTGTTGTCTGGGTTCCGTGACCCTGCGGTCGACCTTATGTGGGCTTTTATTAAAAAGCCTCTGCAACGCGCCCGCAGTCACACCTTGAAGAAGTAGAAGTAATGGTTTACTGAAAAAAAAAATACAAAAAGGAAGCACCAGGGCTGCAGTCAACGGAAATAAAGTCACAGGGAGAGGATAGAGAGGAGCAGTACGGAGGAAAGTGACCGAGAGAAAAGACGAGGAAGCTTTATACACCATTTACAAAATACAAAGTAACAAGTTCGCGCCGCTCGTGAGCTAGTGCCTACGCATTGTTGTACACATTTTCAAGATGTGTAAATTCACTGCATATTCAAGGCCGCGTGCACGTAGCGTCCTGTCGCTAATGAATCGCGCGCGCGGCACATTGTACAAGTGGCCGGGATGCAGCGCCCAGCTGCCGCCTTAAAGCAGAAACAGAGCCAGTTTTGAAACGTCGCGTTATCCTATAAGAACTTATTTGTTTGGCGTTCATTTCTCACTTAAATGACAAAATCAAACATTTAACTAGGATTTGCCTCAGGATTGCTGCTTTGGGAAAAGGCATAGCTTCCTGCAGAGCAGACGGCAATTTTGTCAGCAGAATAGTTCAATATATGCCGTTCTATGAACTCTGCTTTATTTCTTCGTAGTTTACATACACCTTTGACATGACAGGCAAATGGCAAACTGGCAATGGCAATGACCGGCAATGGCAATGACCGGCAATGGCAATTACCGGCAATGGCAAAGCCCTTAGCGAAGGCGAACCATCGAATAATTGGAGGCACTTTAACAACCTAGAAAAAATGCCGTGAATTACCACACTACGAACTGTTACACTGGACAAATTACCTAATGCGCGTAATGAGTTAGCGAATTAAGCACGAAACGGAGTACCAGGTTTGCTACATAGAATCCTGCAGTACTTGAAACATTCGATTCAAGTTTATTGACATCTATATACGTAGAGATGACAGGAGTGCAACTAGAAACCAAACGAATTCGGCTTGATTGGGCCTGTACGCCTTACAGAAATGGCGTTATATTCAATTATGAGACTACAGAGGTACAGTGACTTCAATGCATTCGTGCGGCATTTGAAATGAAATGAAATGAAATTTATTTCAGCAGAATCGGGGTACATATACTTGGGAATTTTTTGCTTTTATATCTGCTGAGGTTCACGAGGCAAAAGGCGTCCATATGGCGCCTGACGGGGCCTCGTGACCTTCACGCACGCTGTGCGGCGAACAGTGCCAGTATTTGCTGAAGGAGACCTTGTACATTAGAGAAATCACATCACATTCAAGCGCAGTCTTTTTCAATTCAAAACAAAAAGAAATAAACATAAGTAATAAAAGCAAAAACAGAGCATCGACAAGAAAAAGCCAACAAGACAATCAAAACAAAAGAAAGAAATATACATAAGTAATAAAAGCAAAAACAGAGTATCGACAAGAAAAAGCTAACAGCACAAAACAGTTTCACACATTCTTTGGTGATGTCTCAGGTAACATCAGGTTGAAAACGTTATCAGGGTATAACTCGCCAACAACCACGATTGAAGGCTAGTCCTGGTTCTGAGTTAACATTCGATATGAGCCAGCTCGTATTGGCTGCCTTTTGTTTTTTATTTCAGGTTTTTCTTTTGAGGTCACGATAAAATGAAAATATTATCGCGACATTTGATAATAATCTGCAACCTTTAGCAGTAGTGCTTCTTTCACTTGTTTTTTAAAAGAATAGCGTGTTTTAGAATCATTTGCGATGGAATGCAGTTCTGGAAACGTGTTTAGTAATAACGGTAGCTGATAATCTATTGACTCCTCACCGTAGGTTGTTCTAGCGCGTTGTTTCACGTATTTTTCCTCCCCTAACATATGACCACAGTCTGGTCTGCTATATCTCGTAACGAAATTTTGTCCGTGTGATTTGATTTTTAAATACAGGTAGTTTGCCAGGCTCTGTTGGAACACATAAGTAATGGGTAATACTTTATATTTTAAAAACAAAGGGAATTGTTCATATCGCGATTTATTTGCTATAAATCTAATACACTTCTTTTGCAGGCCGTACATTTTTTCTAAGTTATCCTTACCAGTGCTGCCCCAAACTAGTATGCAGTAGTATAGGAGGTATTCACATGACGTCATCCGCAAGGGGCGCTAGCGACCGGCGCGGCATTCGCCATGTTGGTGGTCGCGCGCGCGTCCGCCGCAGCCAGCCGCAGCCTTTAAGTAGCTGGTGATGGGTGAAATGTGAGTGTATTTCGCGTCTCGCCGCAGGTAATTTCCGCCCGACCCGTACCGCCGCGTGACTGAGTGAATATTCCGTGAACTGTGCGAAGCGGAAAAGAGCGGGCACGCTTCTTTCTACTTTGTGAAAAGGTCGACCCCCCGTAGGAATGCGGAGACGCCGGCATGGTGTGCGACGTACAGGACTGCTTCCGCGCGTTGAATTCACCGGTATCGAGGCCCACCTTGTGCACGGCTTAAGTTTGCTGACAGGCCAAGGAATTAAAGCATACAAACCTATGAGAGGGTGCAATTACTTGACAAGCGGGTGAGTCCAAGAGCCGTGCTTAGGGTGCCGAAGGCCGAGGTGCCGAAAGCCGAAGTGCTGTTTTTGGAGAGGTGAGTAATTCGAAGGGTCTGTTCGCTTAGCTGTAGCTTAACTTGTCACCTCTATCTGCTGAAAGTGACGTGTTGCTACGGCTCGAAGCAGCGCTACGTAGCTACAATCAAAACTGCAAAATTTTCTCGCTGGGTCTGACGTTCGTGCTGCGAGCATTTGTTTGACCGTTCTGCCGCTGGAATTATCAGTTTCTGCGGCGCCAGTTTTGGAATTTCGGTAGTTAATCGTGCTGTTTATCCACGATGTGCCTTGAATGACTAGCTGACAGTTATCAACTGATATTAAAAGCAGCAAGTCGTGTACATTTTTACGTGCAGTGCAGCCAGCCAGTTTTGCTGCCGAGTTGGGGCAGCTCTGTTTTATCACGGCACAGAGGAATTCTGCTGCAAACTTCATGCACAATAAGCGTACGCGGTCGCTGATGCATGTAACCACGTGCAAATATGTTACGGATCACTGCCGGGTACCTCACGGCGTACCGTGATCACTGCGCGAGCTGGCGTGAAACGACCGCAAACATGGCGCGTTTGCCGCGGCGACGCTCGCGCCGTCTGGTAGCGCGGCCTCAGTGAATACCTCCTATAGGCGGGAGAAAATCATTGTGTAATAGACTTTCTGTTTAAACCAAGCTCGCAAAATAAACCTTAACCTCTTGAGGAGGCCAAGCGTTTTTGAAACGTTTATCCGCAGTTTTGATACGTGATGTGTCCAGCTCAGATGTTCATGGAAGTACACGCCTAGGAACTTATGTACATCCACTCTATTAATTTGATGGCCCTGAAATGTTAACTTTATATTATTGTGAATTAACTTATTCCTTGCTCGGAATATTATATAATTGGTTTTTTCTACATTACGCGCTAGTTTGTTTGATTGGTTTGGTTTGGTTTACTTGGGTTTAACGTCCCAAAGCAACTCAGGCTATGAGGGACGCCTTAGTAAAGGGCTCCGGAAATTTCGACCACCTGGGGTTCTTTAACGTGCACTCACAGCGTACAGTACGCGGGGCTAGTTTGTTTGAGGATAACCATGTCGACAGAATACAAAGCCACTCATTTGCCGTATCCATTACTTCCACAAGATCGGGACCACTGGAAAATACATTTGTGTCATCTGCGTACAAGATAATGTTAGGTGTCTGCGGTATCATTACAATATCGTTTTATATTTATTTTATTTATTTATACAGAATACCCCTAGAGGCCCTCGAGAGGGTACCACATAGGGGGGGGGGGGGGGGGGGGCACAGGCAATTGAACAGAATAAAACAAAACCACAAATATAAAACAACCAACAAAAGCACAAATAAGATACTTTGCATGACATAAGTAAGCGAAAGAATCAAAAGAATGGCAGCGCAGCAAAGAACGAAGATTACTGCAGTATTAAAATTATACAAACAGAACACTAATGCAATTAATCATTGTAGTAACATACCCTGCAAAAAAGGAAGCCATGAACAAATAAAATAACAATGTATGCGAAGAGTTAAGCAGTAGTTATTGAAGATATAAGTTTAAAATATTTATCAGGATCAGTGGTGGTTGCGATATGTGAAGGCAGAGTGTTCCAGTCAGATATTGTGCGTGGTAAGAATGAATGCGCATAGTTAAATGTTCTGGACGTGAAACGCCTAACTTTAAAGGGATGATCGCGGCGGTCAAAAATCGAAGGAGGGAAAGAAAAAAAGTCGTTATGAAGTGATGGATGATGATAAAGTTTATGAAAAAGTGATAGTCGTGCAATTTTGCGGCGGAGACATAAATCCTGGAGACCTGCGCGTTTCTTTAAGGGTGTTATGCTGGTGTTACGTGAATAATCGGAGTAATGAAAACGAACGGCGCGGTTCTGCAATGGTTTGGTTTGGTTTATGTGGTTTTAACGTCCCAAAGCGACTGAGGCTATGAGAGACGCCGTAGTGGAGGGCTCCGGAGATTTCGACCACCTGGGGTTCTTTAACGTGCACTGACATCGCACAGTACACGGGCCTCTAGAATTTCTCCTCCAAAGAAATTCTAGCCGCCGCGGCCGGGATCGAACCCGCGTCTTTTGGGTCAGCAGCCGAGCACCATAACCGCTGAGCCACCGCGGCGGCTGGTTCTGCAATGATTCAATGTTATTTCTTAGGTAAGATTGGTAAGGGTCCCAAATAGCCGAGGCATATTCAATTTTAGGTCGAATTAGAGTGGTATAGGCATGGGCACGGAGGTGAGGAGGAGCATGCTTTAGGTTATGTTTTAAGAGACCTAATGACCGATTAGCAGATGCAAGCATAAGGTTAATATGGTGGTTCCATGCTAAGTCTGAATGAAGGTGAAGTCCTAAGTACTTATACGTGGTGTCTAGCTCGAGTGAGCTATTATTTAAGGAGTATGCTGTTTGAATTCGAGACATTCGGTTAGTAAAAGAGATCAATTTAGTTTTTGAATGATTAAGTTGCATAAGCCAGGTTGAGCACCATGCTGTTACTGAATCCAGGTCAGATTGAAGGGATTGGCAATCGGTGTTAGAATAAATTTTGCGATAAATTACACAATCATCAGCAAAAAGTCTGATATGGGAAGAAATGGAATCCGGTAAATCGTTGATAAATATTAGGAAATGAAAGGGGCCAAGCACACTTCCTTGTGGGTCGCCAGAGTGTACTTCGCTGAAAGACGAATTGTGGTTATTGACAGTTGTAAATTGGGACCTGGAAAAGAGAAAATCTTTAACCCATGCAATGACAAGAGGGTGAATATTAAGCAGTGCTAGTTTCATTAGTAACCGGTTGTGAGGTACTCTGTCGAAAGCTTTAGAAAAATCAAGAAATATGGAGTCTACTTGAATGCCAGCATCAATCGATGAATATATGTCTTGAATGAATCCGGCAAGTTGCGTTTCGCATGAGTAGCCTTTACGGAACCCATGTTGATATTTAAAGATAATGTTATGTTCTTCAAGATAGTTAATTACCTGCGAGTGAATTACGTGTTCAAGAAGTTTGCAAACAGTGCTAGTTAATGAAATGGGTCGGTAATTTAGGGGTGAGGAACGATCGCCAGACTTGAAAATTGGCACAACTTTAGCTAGGCGCGCCAAATCCAGCGGAATCACGCCTGATGATAGAGATTGTGAAAAAATAGCGGACAAGATGCGATGAATACCATCAGATTAATTTTTGTGTATTTTGTTATTAAAGCCAAGGCGATCTGATGCTGATGTTGTTTTAAGCTTCCCTAGTAAGGATAAGATACCGGTCTCAGTGATACATATTTCGGACATTGACGTATTAGAAGTGCTGACAGAAATAGGAGGTAGAGGGAGATCTTCACGGGTAAAAACGGATGTGAATGCGTTAGTGAAAAGTTCGGCGCATTAGGCCACTGGAACACTGCTGCCTTCCGCGTTGGTAAGAGTAATGTCAGGATGATTAGCGGGGTTTATTTGCCAGAACTTCCGTGGGTTGTTTGTTAGCATTGCCCGTAGATCGTGTGTGAAGAAGTGCCTACGTGCAGCTATCAACTCAGACTGATATTCCTTATCACATAGTTTGTAGCGTTGCCAAGATTCGGAGTGTCTGTTCTTGTCGGCTTGTCTTTAAAGGCGCTTTTTCTTGTTATTAAGGCGACGTAGATGCCTATTAAACCAAGGCGCTGTGTTAGTGCATGGGATACTGATGACGGGTATGAATCTGTCAATGAGAGTAGCAAGTTTCACGCTGAACAGGTTCCAATTCGTTTCCACGGAGCGTGACGAAAAATCGTGAAGAAAATGATCAGCGAAGACTGACAACTGAGCGTTTATTTCACCGAAGTTTGCTCGGTTGTAGCACCTTATTTGTTTAGTACGAGTTACATTTTTATGGGGCACCAAATTCAGGTTACCCGTGATTATGGAATGGTCGGAAAGGTCTTCTAAGAGCGCAATGTTGGAGCAAAGGTAAGGATCACTTGTCAAGATAAGATCGAGAATATTGGCTGTAGTGGCGGAACGACGCGTAGGTTCAGAAATAAGTTGTTGCAAAGAGAAGTCGAGACAGGACTGGAGGAAAGCCTGAGCTTCAGGATCATTGGCAGGAGCTGTTAATGACGACCAGTTAATAGCCGGAAAGTTAGTCACCAAGTAAAAGTAAGCTTGAATTCGGGAAACGACAAGTAAGATCGCTTAGTAAATTAGAAAACTGACTTGCGAATGAGAATTCATGTCCGGAGGGCGGTAAATGACGCCAATGATGGCGACCGTGGGACCACAACTCAACCGAACCCATACCGATTCTAGGTACGACGTGACCTCGATAGGCACAGCAGTGAGCACTTATCAGAAGGACACCGCCACCTCTACGGCCCGTGCGGTCACAACGAAATATGTTGAATTCGGAGTCACAGGCGAAAACGACATCATCAGGAACCATGTCATTTAACCAAGTCTCGGTAAGCGCGATGACCGAGGAGCAGCATGAATCAATTAAAGAAGAAAGAGCTACGTTTTTAGAAAGAACACTCCTTATGTTAGTGTACAGAAAACTGACATCGTAATTGGAGCAACGCTGCGCGTTTGGCCGCACGGTTGGTTTGACAGCCACTTTAGGAGAACTGGAAGGGATGCGTCAGGCAAGGGACACGCGTACTGCGCTACTGGTTTGATCATCCCAGAAATACGAGACACCATTGATAAGCAGTTTATCAAAAGACAAACGGACCTTGTCACCTTCTTTTTTTACTGATTTGGCATACTTCCACAGTTGGCTGCGTTTCGCACGAACCGTTTTCGAGTAATCTCGCGAAATGCTGAAATCGGTATTTTTGAGTTCATAGCCCTTACTCATAGAGAAGGAACAGTAATGGTCCTAAAATCGAACCCTGTGGCACACCATATTTTATAACTTGCAAACTTGATTTAACGTTACCAAACCCAACGTACTGGAGTCGATTCTGCAAATAACTCTTGATTAAACGTAGCGAAGTTCCACGAACACCGTATCTTTCCAGTTTATATAAAAGAATGTCATGTTTTATGGAGTCGAAGGCCTTCTTGAAATCTAAGAATATGCCTACAGTGTAAAGTTTATTTTCAATGTTCGAAATTATTTTTTCTTTTATGTTTAACAAAGCAGACTCTACTGATTACATTTCTGGAACCCGTACTGCTGCGGTTTGATGACGCCCTTGCTGTATAAGAAGCTACCCAATTTACTGTTGATTACGTGCTCCGCTGTCTTTGAAAACACCGGAAGCACGGAAATAGGACGGTAGTTCCCGAAAACGTTCTTGTTGCCTCCCTTGTGTACCGCGCAGACGCGGGGAATTTTCATTTTTTCAGGAAACAAACCATCACGCAAGATACAGTTACAGATGTGTGAAAGAAGTAAGCTTAGCAGGTTAGCCACCGCTTTCACTGCACGAGCTGCTATTTCATCGTACCCGATAGCACAGTTGTCCTTGAGACCTTTCAGCACGGATTCAACTTCATACGGCGTAGTTGGAGATAAAAATATTGTATCTGCCAACCGATCATCAAAATACAATTCCGAGTGGGCGCTATCGCAAATATGCGTAATGCCCGACGTTAGAAAATGAGTATTGAATTTTTCAGCCAATGTGGAGCCTGCATAAGCAATGCCATCAATTATGAGTTCTTGTGGGGCAGTATGCGCATTTTGCGACAGAAGGGATTTCATTAGAGGCCAAGCTTTTTCAGGGCAGCCGTAAACCGTCGTAAACTTGTTAACATAATACTCTGCACTGGCTTTCTTCAGGTCGATATTAAGCTTGTTTCTAATCTTCTGATATTGCAAAAATTTACTTATATCTTTAGTCCTGACAAATTCCTGAAGTAACCTGACTCGATTATTTATTCTTTCCAAAAGTTCCCTTGTAATCCATGGCTTTCTTGCTTTGCGACATTTAACGATTTTCTCAACAGGAAATGCTGCTTCATAGAATTTAATTACTTTGTCAACAAAAGCATTGTACGCATCATTGGCATTCTGAATGCTTAAGACTTCACTCCAATCTGTATTTGATAGCATGCTACCGAAAATAATCATTCCATTTTCGCTAATGCGTCGTCGATGAAGCAGAGTTCGAGGCGTCTGATTCTCAATAGGGTGGAAACAGAAAAAAGACAAATGCGCAGCTATTTGTCGATGGCCTGCCAGCTGATCATGCGTGCACGTGGTAAGAAGTCCGCAAAAGCAAGACGAGGGATTAAACGATGGAAGGAACTGCCGCCACTGCTGCGTGCTATGTGGCCGCGCCGGAGGCAGAGCTGTCTTCTTACAGTCTTGTCCGGTGATGACGTAGCGCTTGCTTCCCTTGTAGCGCAGCTATTTGTCGATGGCCTGCCAGCTGATCATGCGTGCACGTGGTAAGAAGTCTGTAACAGAAAGACGAGGGATTAAACGATGGAAGGAACTGCCGCCACTAATGCGTGCTATGTGGCCGCGCCGGGGGCAGAGCTGTCTTCTTATAGTCTTGTCCGGTGATGACGTAGCGCTTGCTTCCCTTGTAGCGCAGCTATTTGTCGATGGCCTGCCAGCTGATCATGCGTGCACGTGGTAAGAAGTCTGCAAAAGCAGGACGAGGGATTAAACGATGGAAGGAACTGCCGCCACTGCTGCGTGCTATGTGGCCGCGCCGGGGGCGAAGCTGTCTTCTTATAGTCTTGTCCGGTGATGACGTAGCGCTTGCTTCCCTTGTAGCGCAGCTATTTGTCGATGGCCTGCCAGCTGATCATGCGTGCACGTAGTAAGAAGTCTGTAACAGCAAGACGAGGGATTAAACGATGGAAGGAACTGCCGCCACTGCTGCGTGTTATCAATTTTGACCACATCGCCAAAAATTTAGAAGAGCTGACTGCTATTGAGCGTTAACCTGAAGCGAATAATGCGAGATTTCAATTACTTCTACGCACGGTGCAAGTAAGGAAAAGTAGCAAGTATGTTCACCTGTTACAAGCATCGTTGAATGAGCTGTAAGTACGCGCGTCCTAGAATTGCGCGTTACACTACTTCAACAGAAATGCCTAAGTTTCATTGCTTTATATTCTTAATGCACACGCAATTCCACTATCACTCATCTTCCTGTAGTCTCTGTATGCGCTTGCAGTAATAAATGTACCTGTCAAGTACAAGAATTTCCTTATAATTCTCTCTATATACACATACAGGGCGCGCGCTTTCTTGTAGCAGCCCATGTTTGTGTGCATCCTTCCGACAGGGATACTTTCATAAAAGCGCGCATTCATACAGCATGACTCACCCTCCCTAAAGCAATCAACCAAAGCGTAGACGTGCGCCTAGCCAAACACGCAGAGAGAGGGCGCCACGCGTTTCTTGCGGATGCTGAGGATGTATGATCAATAGAAAAATAGCCAAGAAAAAATTTTGCCTGTTTCGAATGTCAAATACTTTATATCTATTAAAAGATGGGATATTTAGCTGGCTAAACCTCCGCGTGCAATCCGATATATTGTAAATTAGGGCAGCGGTGAGTGATCAAGTGAGGAAACTGGTTTTTTTTCACGACCTGGTCATAGGCTTTATGCGACCATACCTCATCGCGCAGGGTAAACGCAATATTCGAGCCAAACTGATGAAACTTTATTAAAAGAAACTTTAGCAGGTATTTGACACCTCAGCGCGAGAGCTCGCTTGTAACAGCTATGCGTGACGAGATATTGATTTTTATTTTTCATTGCCATTCAGTTACGCGCCACCGCGCCGCCGGCTGTCACGAGATGGCGCGACCGGTTTTCCGAGGCGCATGGGCCGGAATCCTGGGGACGAAGATGAAAAGGTCTTGAAAAGTGAGGACAAGGGTTCACTTTACCTTAGAAAGAGTTACAGCTTGAGGGATAGCTAAAGTGCTCCTCTATACGACTGAGGGCCAAACCGTGCAGCTTGGTTACCTTTGTCAAACGCGCTACCTGAGACTTAAGCGGCTTTGATACCGATCATAACGCTATTAATGCCTGGTGTAAGACATGGTACATGAAATTTAAGAATTGGAAATATATGCGCTTATCAAGAACACTTCGCGAGCCACCTAATTACTACCCGAATAAACTTATTTCAAAATAAGTGGCTCATTACAAACATCTCGGTGTCCACATCTAAACTAACCTGTTTGGGCTGCTCACATCTCGCCTGTTATTACCAATGTTCAGTTTCCCTCGGGACACTTTCATCATAACTTGTTGGAAGTGCCTCCAACAATCAAATCAGTGCTTGAAAAGTCGCTTATTCCATCGTAGACAGAATATGCTGTCTCAGTGTGGGAGCCGAGTCAAGTGCGTCTAATATGTATAGTCGTTAAAAATGAAGCAGAATAACTCCGTTCCGTTCACGGCCTCTAAAAACATAACCTACCTTACAGCATGAATACTTCCAAAAGCCACCCTTGACTTGCTAGCTTTTACATATCATAGTAAACTAACTCCCTTCACCATTTTTCACTCTACATTACATCATCCTCACTATCGAAATGCACTCCTTCAATTCTACTCGACTTGACTAGATCATGTCCACAACATCGCAATTTATTTCTGCCCAATTAGTTGTTCATGCAGCAACTTTGGTAAGGACATTCCCACATTGGAATCGCCTTCCTGTATAAATCGCTGTCATCAAAGTTCATAGCCAGTCCAAGAGCGTTTGGCCTAACATTAAATAATGCCCATTAGGATTTACATTAATTAACGCGTTGCTTCCGTTCTCTTGCAGTTGTATGTGAGAAATTGTTAATACAGGTGTTCTGAAATGCGCTTGTTGGTTACCGATCACATTTGAAACAGCGCAAGCACTGGACATAGTAAAGAGAGCACTCGTGGTGTCTCCTAACTATGTGCCGTCCTTGCGCTGTCTCAAATATGATTCGGTTATAGTTACTGTTATACATGCCGGCCCTGATAGTAAGTTAAAAATTAAATCAACAAAAATGGCGCCTCACGCTCGCGACTGGAGTTTCGTTTTATATTTACTTTTTCAGCTGTACGCCACCCTTTGTAATAGAATACAACTTAAGATCGAGCAGAAAGCGTTTCATAGCACGGCGTACAAAGCTGTTTGATGCCCCTTGTTGTTTAATATAAAGCAATGATGCAATTATGAATGCTCCAGTCATGTCCTAACGGAATAAAACAGTGCACGCGCGCTGAGAGGTGCATGGGCTAGTGCTGGTTGATCCTTCGTAAATTACAGAGACAAATGAAATGGCCGCAGCTGGCTGCTGGCCTCTTAGGCCTGCACTGTACGGAGCGTTTTTCGCACGTGAAAACGCGGCCGTGCCGCCGAACTTGCACCATTAGGGGGGGGGGGGGGGTAGTAGCGGGCTCGAAAAGCGACCACGTTAATTGCGCAAGTTGGGCAGCTGGGCCGCGTGCATTTCATATGCGGCGCGTTTTCTCCTGCGAGAAACGCTCCATGCGGGCCTGGCTTTATACTCTGCACGTGCACGCGTTTCGTGTGTTATTTCAGACGAGGATGCCGCCGAAAATTATCTCTCCTGAAGCTGCCTTATTTTTTACAGCGACAGCTGTTAAGCACCAGTTGCTGGGCTTCGCGTCGTCATCGTCGTAGTAATCGCAGCAGCAGTGTGTCGTAGTCATCGCCATAACCGGTTGCCATGCGAAACACTCGTGGGGTGGTTACCGCAGAAGGAGGAAGGTTATGAGTAGATCGAGCGCAGGCATCCGTAATCGGTGGGTAGTTACCGCTGGATTTATCCTGACGGCAGTTACCCTCGAAGGAGGGGGATGGTACCGTGGAATTAGAGGGTACAGCGAAAATGGAAGAAGACGCAAACGGTAGGTGGTTGCAACGGCAGCAGCCGGAGGGTAGTTAAGCTGGAAGAAAGAAGTTAGTTACCATAGGAAGAGCAGGGAAAGAGGCGCTACCGGCTTACAACTTCTTCTTGGGCTAGATGGTGCATGTTGTAACAAAAGAACTATATCGCAACCAAGACGAACACAAGAAAGGACCACACAGACACTACTGGTGCGTGGTTGGCCCGAGATCCACCAAGAGGGTAGTTACCCTGTAGAAGGAAGTGGGTCACCATGTAAGAAGGAGATTATGGCGAGAGCGTAAGAAGGCGCGACCGGTTGATGGTTGGCAAGCGAACCACCCGAATGGTAGTTACCCTAGAAGGAAGACGATGATTACCATAGAAGGAGAGTACGCCGAGAGCGTAAGAAGGCGCAACAGGTAGATGGTTGGCAAGAGAACCACCCGAATGGTAGTTACCCTGGATGGAAGACGATGATTACCATAGAAGGAGAGTACGCCGAGAGCGTAAGAAGGCGCAATCGGTAGGTGGTTGGCAAGAGAACCACCCGAATGGTAGTTACCCTGGATGGAAGACGATGATTACCATAGAAGGAGAGTACGCCGAGAGCGTAAGAAGGCGCAACAGGTAGATGGTTGGCAAGAGAACCACCCGAATGGTAGTTACCCTGGATGGAAGACGATGACTACCATAGAAGGAGAGTACGCCGAGAGCGTAAGAAGGCGCAACAGGTAGATGGTTGGCAAGAGAACCACCCGAATGGTAGTTACCCTGGATGGAAGACGATGATTACCATAGAAGGAGAGTACGCCGAGAGCGTAAGAAGGCGCAATCGGTAGGTGGTTGCAACGGGAGTAACCGGACGTTAGTTATCCTCCAGATCCGGAGAGGGGAAGAACTAGAAGAATAAGAATAGCGTGGAGCGCATCTGGCGGGTTGTCTGAGGTCATGAATGGAAGTTTACGAATATCCCTCAAGAGAAAAGTATACAACAGCTGTATCTTACCGGCACTCACCTATATGGGGCAGAAGCATGAAAGCTGACGAAAAGGATTCAGCTTAAGTGAAGGGCAACGCAGCAAGCTATGGAAAGAAAACTCATAGGTGTAACGTTAAGAGAGTGGAAGCACTGGAAGCGGGCAGAGTGGGTGAGGGAACAAGCGCGATTTAATGACATCCTAGTTGAAATCAAGAGCAAGAAATGGCTTTGGGCAGGGCATGTAATTCCAAGAGAAGGCAAGAGTAGCAGGGGGTGGCAGAAAATTAGGAGGGTGGATGAGATTAAGCAGTTTGCGGGGATACGGAGGCCGCGGCCGGCAAAGGACAGGGTTAATTGTTGAGACATGGGAGAGGCCTTTGTCCTTCAGTGGGCGTAGTCAGGCTACTGATGATGATGGTGATGTGTGACCGTAGAGGTAGGAAGTGTGTTGCCGTAGAAGGAGGAGGGTAGGGCGACATCAGAAGGAAACGCAACGGAGGGTGGTTATCATGGAAAGAGAACGATGTTACTGTGGAAGGAGTAGATGGGAAGGCGTGAAAGGAAGGCAGCCACGGTGGCAGGAGGAGGGTACGGCGAGAACACCAGGAGGCGGGTGGCTACCACAGGATCCACTTCGAGGGCAGTCATCCTGGAAGGGTTACGTGGAAGCAGTAGCGAGAACGCAGGAAGGCGCAACCGAAGGGTGGGAGAAACGGAAACCGTCCGGTAGGCGACTGAGGAGGGTCTGGCGACAGCGGAGGAATCCCCATCTGGAGAATGGCTACCGTGAAAGAGGGAGGGCATGGCGAGGGCATATGAAAGTTTCACCGGAGGGCGGTTACCGTGGACGGAGGGAGCTATGGCGAGACTGTAAACCGCAAGCGGAGAGTGGATGTCACTGGAACCATCCGGGTGGTGGCTACCTTGCAAGAAGGAGGCAGAGTATGGAACCGAGCCCACGACCTCCGGAGGTCGTGGGTTCGGTTGACACCGGCGTCATATGTTTTTTTTTTCACAATTCTCATACATTCTGACAGCCGGATTTTCCCTTGCTCCGTCGCCTCCGCCGCGCCCGCAGCTAATGGAGAGAGCTGCCTCTGGACCGGTTTCTGCCCGAAAACGGGCGGCCGGTGCCGCTGGTGGTTGATTTAAAAAAAAAATAAAAAAGGTGAAGCAAAAGAGTGTTGCCGGACGCGGCAATTGCTATTTAATATTTTAAACACCCGAGCTGCAGCCGGCATAAATGAAAGGGAAAGGGAGAGTATAGTGAGGAGAGTATAGAGGGGAGCGATAGCAAGAAAGGACAGGGGAGAGCTTTGTACACGATTTACAAAATACAAAAGTAATCAAATTCGCGCCACTCGCGCGCTGATGTCCAAGCATTGTGCGAAAATAAGTACCCGCGAGCGGCCACTGCGCACAATCACTTACAAAAAAAAAAATGGCTGGGGCTTAGCTCGGTTAAGCCCGGATATCAGAAGCGAAAAGCTTCGGCGATGCCATGGCTTAAAACTGGTGGTAGTTGTTGATGATGATGATGAAAAGCTTTATTAACAAAGAAGGGAAAAAAAGGAAAAAAGTACAGATACGGGTGGAATCTTTAGTTCAGGATCCCAGTGGCCACCGCTGTGGCTCTAACCTAGTGCGCGCTGCGTCGCCAGTTCTGAGCTGAGCAGGGTGCAAAGTGCAAAAAAAGAGCGTTTCCTTTCGTGGTAATGCTTTCTGCTGTGGTGCGGCGTCTTGCAGGCGGGCGCATAAGGCCGAGTCACACTGCGGAAACAGTCGGCCAACCCGTCCGACAAAACAGCGTTTTCGTCGGGTTGGCGATCCTGTCACACCGCGTCAACACGAACAGTGGGTAAACGTGTCGCTGTCTCCCGCCAGCCTGTGTTGGCCACATGTGCGCCACTTGTTCAGAAACTCTCTGTCACAACGGAAAAACCACTTCAATCGTGTTCCCCGGCGCTTCTCTACTGTTGCTCGCGCGCTCTCCTCCGTGCGTATGCACAGCCGCGGAAACTGGAGAAACGTTGCGCTGCCGTAGCTACTGGCGGTTTTGCAGAATATCGGAAGAATTATGACCGTGCGCGGCGGCTGAGGTGCAGCCTTGCTCGATTCTGACTCGGACGGCGAGCTGCCACCGCAGAGAAACCACGCTGGATGATCGACAGGCTGGGAAAGGCGCCTGAGCGAGGCATTTTCGAAACCTTCATGCGAGAGAATTAAACACGGGCTACACGCGTCTATTTTCTGTGCCCTGCGTCTACTTCTACGCATTTCGTATTTTGCGCTGCTGTTCCACAATGCATTGTCAACCCAGCCGGACACTCCAAATCCGCCGCAATCTCTGCTGAGTCATCGAGTTTGTTGCAGGCTCTCAGAGTACTAAAAAAAGGTATAATTATACGCGTCATTCGTGCAATCAAATGGGTACTCACTAAAGTCATTCCGATTGCTATAGCAAAGAAAAATGTGCTGCACTGCTTTCTTGTTCATCTCAAGTTCAAAAATAGCACGAAAGGTAACTCGCGCTCACCTGCGAAATACGGTCCCAAATATCGATCTCTTGAAACACAGATTCCTTCAGGTCACGCCGTTGATATTTTGGGTCTGTTATATCCCATGGAAAGCGCCTCTCTACAATCATCGCGATCAGGTCACTTTCCTGGCGGCACGAGTACGACGGCGGCATGTTCACGCGAGCAACTGGCACACTCGTATGCCGGCTCCTGCTCGGGTGGTTCTCGCGCACAAACCCGTCAAGAAACTTCTGCAGCTCGCGGCCGAGGCAGTCCCTAGAACAAGGCATTCCTTTTGGCTCCCTACAGAGCCGCGTTCGTCAGAAGTGTACGCTTATTCACAAGAATGCGACGGGGATCGTAGGAAACGTGTTTCTCCATGGCGGCCGCATCCGCCAGCCGACGGTGGCCACGGCAGCCTTCCCGTCTCTATGCGCCCGCCTGCAACACGCCGTACCACAGCAGACTGCGTTACGACGAAAGCAAACGGTCTTTTTTGCACTTTGCAAACGACGTTTCCAAGCAAGAAAGGCACAAAAGCGTTGAATCACCACAAAGGGCTTGGTTTGGTTGGTGCGGTGTCTCCGGGAAATTCGCCCGGCCGGCGAACAGCGCCAACTGGGCCCACGAACGCTGTTTTTTTATTGTTCCGGTTCCCGGAAGCTGTCATACCGAGGCAACACCCCAGCAACCTGTCTCGTTTCCCTGCCGTTCGCGCAGTGTGACAAGAAGTTGTGGGACGAGTTGGTTAGACGACTTGTTGACGGCTCGCTTGCAAACGTGTTTGGTTCATGTCGTTGTTGTGTTTCCGCAGTGTGACTCGGGCTTAAATCTGGGGGTTTGTCGCCAGAGCATCCCCATGTTACGTGGTATGTGGTGGGAGTCTCGCCACACCATGGGCAAACCCCGTCATATTGGTCCGGAAAGATAATATGAAATTTATCTAGGTTTGGGAAAGTGTTCGTCTGTAATCTACGCCAATCCCTGGCCTCTTCCGCGTTGAGCTTGCGGTGCGGGGGAGGGTACACTTGTTTCTGCGTTCGTGGGATGTGTAGTCTTTCCCCATATGTAGGGGGGAGAGGAGAGAGGTCAGGGAGGTTAGACGAACGATGGAATGAGAGGCGTCGAGACAAACGAGCAGTGGAGACCCCTGAACAAAGAGCTTTTTCTGACGACGGGGCCCACGCTAGACTTGGTGTTGACTAGCCTAGTGAAGCTTTTCGCTTCAAAAGGACTCACGTGGAGTCACGTGGGAGCAGCGAGCGCCCACCCGAACAGGTTTGCCGGTGTCCGGCGCCTCTTTCGATTCGACCACCACTCCGTTCCGTTGTGGCCGTTGTTTCCACCTCCGTCACCGCCGCGCCGTAGAGGAGGCCGGCTGTGAGAATGAGGCATTACACGTAATACCATAGCCTTCTTTATACTCTCTGTGCCTGTCAACGCGCCGCGCAAACTATGGAGCGGCGCCGTCGGGAAAGTTGCGCGGCGCCGCCGCTCCCGCCTCTGAGGGCGCCACTGACGTAGGTGTCGAGGCGCACTGGTGCGAATGCCGGCGCGAGGATGGGAGCGCTGGTATTCCCTCGCGGGATAACTGCTACTAAGCATGAATCGTACATATTCGTTATATTTACTTGCGAGGCCGACATCCTCTAACGATAACAAGTTATCGCGTTAGTTGTTAGCCAGTAACAGCAATGCTATGACATGGTATTTGATGCAGTTTCAAGATATGTGGGCATGGCTCGAAAAACTGCATGACTGCTCCGCTAGCGTCGGTGGTAATAGAACAGTTACAATGCTAGTTTACGCTGCGCTAAAACAAAATTTAAGAAGAAAGGCACCAGCATTTATTTACACATTTCACAACAGCAGTTGTGCTACAAGAGTGACTACTTTTACAGTTCATGACTTTTCGTGAGAGTGGCTTCTGCCGAAACAGCGGCTTATACGCATCATTCTTGTCTGTTATCGAAGAGGCGTAGTTCACCAGCAGTGGTCTGATGAATCTAGTTGCCACAAGTAGAGAAAAATTTTCACGGTGACTGCTGTCACTGACAGGGCACTTCAGCAACCTTGATTTACAGATGGCTGTAAAAGCTGCATCAGTCAGATTTTTCAATTGATTTTCAAGTCGTGGGTTTTCTTTTAAGCTTGTCTCCACAAACAGCCGCAGCCTAAGACATAGAGTAATTCGTCAGATGGGTAAAGCAGCCCACCACGGTCCTTCTCGGGTGAACTGCTCGAATGGGTATTGTAGGTGGCTTGGTAGTGAGTAAACAGCATTGCTCACATTCCATATGTTCACTTATCACACGAGCGATGCAGCCACGTAAGTAGAACGTGGCCGACAGCTGCGATGTAGGTAGAGAAGCAGGGACATGCTGCACGTGTAAGCGTCCCAAGGCTTCCAAAGCAGCCTCTGAAAGCTCATCGCTGCTCCCAAGTGCACATTTCCCTGTAGTCCTAAGTTCAGTGCTGTGGTGACTCTCATGATATAGTACGTTGCTGTGTTCAGATGTCGCGGCAATTCCCGTCTTCAAGACTTTATAGTCCTGAGAGTACCGACCGCACGTCAAGTTGGTCGTTGCATCCCAGTGACCGCCTAAGGGTTCCAAACAGCGCTTCAATTGGGTCACTGCTGAATTTCCGCGTTAGTACAAAACAGAACTTCTCCTCAGCTACCAGATAGCGAATGCACAAGCCGTCGAGTAAGTTGTGAGCAGAAGTGCCTCGTACGTTTGGGCAGTGAAAAAGGCACGAGGATAAGTTGAACTTCCAGCCATTCCAGCCTAGAATCATTTTTTGTCGTCAAAGTGCCTGACGTCAGGAAAATTTTGCTCGATATGTTGGCACTTGTTGCTGGTGTCGTGCAGTAGTAAACATTGATGGATACTATTCATAAACAGTATTGTTGGTTCCGCATAGGCAAATGATGTATGGCAGCTCTGTCCTGCGTGCTCTTTCAAAAACTCCAGAGCAGATGATAACGTCTGGAGAAAAAACTTGGACAGCTCGTTAGCCGTTCATTTTTTCAATATTGTTAGGAAAAACATGTTTTCTGGTTAGACTCATCACAGGTTTTACAATCCTATCTTTCTTACATCTCGTAGAGTTTCTTCAAGTGAGATGATGAAAACCTCACCTTTCTTTCCAAGGTCCCGTGCAAGGAACTGAGAGCGGATGTTTTTCAAGGCGTGGCAATAATCAAAGCTTAAATAAAGCCCTCTAATACTGCAAACACTGCAAAACAGCCCACATAACAACGACAGATCAACAGCACGTGGCTATCCGGGCTGCTCTCATCACAGCGCACCCGGCACTCGCCTCGCGAGGGTGCCCCAACGTCACTGTCGCCATCTCTCGGCAGCCAGCGGCGTAACTTCTCAAGGGAGGAGGAGCGGCGACGACGGCCGCGGAGCGCGGGGTTGCCAGGCACAGAAAGTATAAAGGAGGCTATGGTAATACATATGCCTACCCTAAGCCATCTCGATATCTCGCATTTCACGTTCGATTCATCGCATGCACCATTGTCAAAATGCTCCAAGACCATTAGCGACTATAACAAAGCTAATTTTGTAGCGCTTAATGACTAGCCCCCTTTTTAGATGTTTTCTTACCAGGTTATCTGGAGCGCTGAGCATAAATGATTCCTGAGCATAAATGAGCTTAAATGATTCCTCGTCTTGTCTCTTCTTCGGCGCGCGTACTCCAATAGCCATGCTCCATGGTATAACATATAATTAAAACAATTAAGAAAAACTTTTCGAACTGCTAAGCATTCATTAAAACGTGCCAATTGGACAGCATACAAGACAGCTGCTTAAGTATATTAGTGATCACTGAAATCTACTAAAGTAACCCTCCTGAACATTCTGCAGACTATTCAAAAACGCCTCTGGAACATAATAAAACCTGGAAAAACCAATAAAGTGTTGTTATTGCACCCACTGGCCAACCTGCTCCCGACCACCTTCGTGCTACTGTACTAAATGATCTTTCGTTAAATCGTTTCCTTCTTCATTCAATGTTATTCAACGTCCCGATCTGCAACTGTGCGATCATTTCGCGATGGATCCTAGCATGTTCGACTTGCAAGGCACCATAACGATTACCGATTTGAAACTAACATCTTCTAGTGGAACTGATTGGTATAAATGGCAAATTTTTAGGAAATTCTAAAGAGCAGTTCTATCTTCATGAAAATGAATATTCTCACAATCGTATCATCATGGTGTACTAGTGAAGACTGGAAGAGTGCTGCGGTCATACTAGTACATAAAGCCGGAGGTAGACAGAATCCATCCGACCGTTGACCCATATCTTTGAGATCAATAGAATGCAAAATAATGGTACATATATTTACACATCTTGTTAATTTCCTGGGGATATAAATTTCTTCGCTCTAACAAAGTATGGCTTCCGAAATTTTTTTCTCCTGTGACATTCAGCTACTTTCCTTTACTCAGGACTTGCACATTATATTTTGGGCTCCGCTTTTTCATCTGACTGCACATTTCTTGACTTTGCTACTTTGCTAAAGCATTCGATAAAGTTAATAACTCGCTACTATTACACAAACTAAGTGTGCCGAACATAGGCCCTGCAGTTCTTCACTGGATCCGTGGATTTCCTTCTTCTCGTGTTGAATTTGTCAACATTAATGACGCTGATTCCTCTACTGTACCACTTGGGTCTGGGGTTCCTCAAGGATCAGTGGTTGGCCCCCTTACCTTTTTGTTATCTTCTATATTGCTGTGAATTGCCGCTCTCGTCCTTAATGTACTTTGTATTCTGAGAGTAAAATAAATAAATAAATATCTCTTACCAAGGAGCATGCCCGGCGGAGGGGGGAAGGCGAATTAAAAAGAGAGGGGGTGCTTTTCTGAAGTAGCACTATGTCTTTTCCGGCGTAGTATTACCTGTATTGGCGAACAGGAGAAAATAGGTGAATCGCTTTTACTAGTACGCTGGTTAAGTAAATTTTAATAGTTAACATTTCAACTATTAGAGTTCGGCGCCTGGCTGTCTCTACAGATTTGTAGTTCGCTGTTAGTAATAGCCATGTCAGTTTTTATAATTTGAAGGAAGAAATTTCCGACGGTGCTGTGGTACAACAAACTTTTCGCAATCTCCGGTGCAATTCACTCCACCGTCCCAGCGACTTCGCAAATACCGGGACGTTGTAGTACAACATGACGGAGCTCTCCTTATGTATTAACATTGCATTTAGTGCTGAATAAAGAAGTATTTTTTTCTGTCCACCCTGCACATCATTAGTCATTCAAACATACTCAATCGTTGCTTTTCTCAATATGCGACCAGCCGCATCGACCTAGCTGAATATAAATGTGTGCGATAGAAAGTGCTAAAGATCGTGCGGGCGATTGTTTGGAGAAATTGAGGTTGTATATCTTGTAATCAGCGCGATGAAGCCGAGACACATGACAAAAAGAAAAACATTTACGATAATTGAGCATATTAATTCGGGTGAAAATGTTGGACTACGTCACGCCAGTCAAGCACTGTCCACTTTATAAGTCGTGCAGCTCGCTTAATCTCGCCTCGAACTTCCGGCTAAACATCAGTGCCGGGTTCATTAAATATAATCTCTCTCCACCTGAAATGTTATGCGGTAATAAATTTCCCCGGAGGTGTTCTTTTCTATCATATTAAACTTTAAATCTAGCAGGACACTTTCTAATAATTCCTACGCACAGTCTTTGCCAAAAGTAACCAAGCAATGGGTTCTTGCTTCTCGAACGTATAACGGAACATTTACAGCAGCCTTAAAGACCGAACGGTGCCATTATGTAAGGACAAGGTCTCACCTTTCTTTACACAGAATCAGAGCTTAAGGGCTGCCATGAGTGCTTCGCTACGCGGCTGATTAACAACCCACCTGTGCCGGGTTACTTTTGTCAAAGACTGTATATCCGATGATTTTGGTGTGCCATACTGCCGCTACCGTTATTCCAATCACACTAATACCCTAATTTTTCGCTACGTTTCACTGTGCTCAGCAAGAATTAGCGGCATTTAACACCCCTACGTCCACGTGGTCGAGGTCGATCCAGGCAAGTAAAAGAGATTAGCGCAAGCGACCGATCCCCGGAGCGACGGAATGCCAACGAGCGGCTCTGTGGTTCACGAACCAGAGTGCCAGGCTGTTCCTATGCTCATAAGAGCAGTTTAGCAGACAGGCACTGCCTGGAAAAATATTTTTTTTTCTCTTCTTTTATGAAAGGCGCGCTTCCTACGGAGACCGGTCAAGCTCGAAAGATGACATCATTTTTTTCGCTTGGCGTTTATTTCAGTAAAAAATGCGCTTGAGCCGCGCGACCGACGATTACGGTGGAAGAGACATCACTCGTCTAAGACGGGTGCTTTTGTTTGAATGCAGCCAAAGGTAATCGCCCCGGTGAATAAAACCGGCGGTTTGGTTCACCGAGTCTCCGTATGGCGACAAAGGGGTTATAAATGAGATGTAATTCTTACGAATTAAAATATCGCTGCTCACAACAACGCCGCCGCCAAAAACAAAGGCCACGTTCGCAGCCACACAGGTAGGCCTACACCGAAGTGAGCACAGCAGCACTGGGACACTTGGGAAGCGGCGCACTTGAGAGAGGCTGCTTCTTTCCGGCCTCCCCTCCGCTGCAAACATGGGAACGGCTCTGCACTGCCCCTGTCGTCGTGTTCACAAACCGACAACTTTTTTTACTCGCTCTTGCTCCTCATAGCTCACACAGCAGCTTTGGCGCTTTAAAATGCATTATTTTAGGAGCGCACTAAAACGATTGTCCCGTCCCAAACTACGATCACCACCATGACTGCAGTGCAAGACGCCACCCCATGACACGGTTATCTAATTACAGCTGACGACCGAAGAAAGTAGAGCAGACTGCAACGTTCTCGTTCCACTCATGCAGGAATAGGAATAAGATGTGTGCGCCCGCTACTTGATCTGACATCGTGGCGCGCGAACTCATTAGGACCATTGAATTATTTTCCATACGACAAGCTTGCATTCCGTTGGAAAAGCCTACCGGACCTGAACTGGACGCAACGTCATCGGGTCCTGAAAAGGACCAAGTACAAAGCGAGACTGATTAGGGATCTTCGTGCAGTTCTGAAGATCATATACGGAGTTCGGAAAAAGAATCGCGAGCGAGCAATCAGGGGCAGCGCTAACTTCTCGCTTGCCTTTTACTTTCTCTTCGTGAGTGGGTCCATTATAGACTGCAAGCACTTTTTTGCATGGTTTGGCGATCCTGCTTGCAATTACGACAAGAATCATCACAGAGAAAACGCGTGAACGGCTAAAAAAAAACCGAAAACCTGCGTATGCCGGGAATCAAAGCCAGGCCACCCGCGTGGCAGGCGAGTATTCTTAGCTGAGAAGGGTTGTTTTGTAGGCCAGTTGGTCATACATATTTCAAGAAATGCTTCGGCGCGGCAGACAAGGAGTATTCTTACACTGAACCACCGAAGCCGACGTAACGGCACTGCGTGCAAAGCCAACGGATGCATTGCGCAAGCACCCCAGATGTGGGTCACAGACTCCTTCCTCCATCTTGCCCAAGTCGTCGCTCCTCACTTGCGTTACGCCGGCCACGCAGACGCCGCCCCCGGGCCCCAGAAAAAGCGACTATGCCTTTGTCGCCATCTCGATGTATACTGCAACAGTTTAAAAATAATGTTGAATTGTTCCAACAGATTTACCACATACAGCACATGTCTCATAATCCTGGTGAAATTTTTTCCTGTACCTTCGCGTTCTAAGACGCCCTGATCTCGCTGCAAAAAGCGGGACGTTGCTTCTTCAATTACCACAGAACAACTGATTCCTGATTTCACGTTTCCATTCTCTGCACAGGTCCAGAGCCCGATTTATTCCATTAAATTTATCCATTATTTTTAACCCTGTCCCTTCTTTATCAGGCGTTCTGAGCTGTTTATTTCCTCGCTATGGCTACCTGCATAATTACTAGTTGTTTTTTTAGTCCTTTTCCTCCCCTCTGAGCCAATGCTTTTTCTGTACAAGTACTCAAATACTTTGACTGGCCATATCTTTTCGTCCACTTTCCTCAGGCCTTCTTCATACAATATTTTACATTTTGCTTCCCGCTCTTGAAATGGTGCCCAAGTACCCTTTGCGTTATTAGTCGTTTTGCAATGGGCACCTAATGCTGATGTTAATCTGTCGTCACCTTTCGCTTTATTTACAGGCCGGTCCTGCAAAGGTGCGTTCGTTCTGAACATCTATAGCAGACCGCAACAACGCAAAGCCACGTTAGACTAAATCTTTCACAAAGCGAAGCGAATAGCGAGCGCATCGCCTTTAGTGGTGGTAGGGAGTTTTAACGCGTACAGCTACCAATGGGGATATCATACAGAGGACGTAAAAGGCAGGAAGTTAGCCGCAGCCATAGACGACGCAGCACTAACTACCCTCACGGACCAGCTGTACTTGACTAGAGGTGGAAATAGCCTCTCTCGAGACACGTGTCCAGACCTCTCGCTAGTCTGGAACGCTAGAAATTACGAATGGCACAATACACAAGGAACTCTCGGCAGTGACCACTGCATCCTACAAATCGCATTAGAATCAAATAAATTACGGAAAAGGAGGGGAGAGGCTTGCCTGACCGATCCGACGAAGTTCAGGGAATTGGAAACCCCGGCCCTGGGTGTCGACGCGGCTGGCTATGAGGATGGGACCAAAACGCTAATTGAAACCAAAAATCGCTTCACGCTCAAATTTCAGACCACCGACGGCACCCCGGCAGTAGAGAACCACCTCTTGCACTTGTGGGAAGCCAGGAGATCTCTAACTAAGAGATGGCAAAAACAAAAACATAACCGTCAGCTTAAAATTAGAAATGCCCAGCTAACCAAACAAGCGGAAGAGTACGCATGGTCTCTAGCCAAAACCAACTGGAGGAAATGCGATTCCCTACAAGGCGCCCTCAGCACGAAAGATTCCCCAGCACATGGAGCTTGCTCAGGTGTCTCATTGAGCCTAACAAAACAAAAAGCAAACAGAGCAAGAATTTAAGGAAGGCACTCCACGACTTTCAAGGAACAGACGAAAAACTCGCCGACAAACTCAGAACAAGGTACTTATGTACGACTGCAGACGATGATGAGGAGATAAGGACATACACTGGAGAGGAAAATTCAAAGTTGGACGCAAAATTTACCGTCGAAGAAAACAAAGCCGCACTGATGAAGATGAGGCGAGGGACGGCACCGGGAGATGGCAAGATAACGGTCGGCCTTCTGGCCAGCCTCAACGATCCAGCTCTATAAGATTTTACGCACTACATCAACGAATGATGGGACTTGGGGCAGTTACCAAACGACTGGAAAACATCTGTAGTGACGTTCATCACCAAGCCCGGTAACAAGATAAACATAGACAATTTGAGACCAATATCTCCCACGTCCTGCGCCGGTAAGCTCATGGAGGTGGCAGTGAGGCAGCAAAGGCTCTCCAATTATTCGGAACAGCACGAGCTGCTGCCGCCCCCAATGTTCGGCTTCCGGACATTTAAAAGCGCAGGATGTGCTGCTCCAAATCAATAGGGAAGTCATTGACCCCCCCTTCGGGAATTCGGCGGACAGGGCTATTTTGGCCCTGGACCTGAAGGCGGCTTTTGACAACGTTAAACATAGCAAAATTCTTCAGAATTTGAACGCCACCAATTGCGGCGAGAAAACATTCACATATGTACAAAACTTTTTAGAAAATAGGAAAGCTTATATCAGAGTTGGCAATGATGATGATGATGAAAACATTTATTGAAAGCCACACTGCCTTAGTTGAAGGGAAGGCTGATCGGGTCTCTAGTCCGGGACGCCGTTGGTAAAAGCCGCTGCCCGTGCTCAGGCGACGAGGGCTCGTTGTTCCTCGAGGTCCGAGCTGGACAGGGCCGCCTCCCAGCCCTCCCGCATTGGCTGATTTATGATGTCTATGCTGTCATTTTTCTGACAAGCCCATACCATATGGTATAGGTTTGCCTTCTGGCCAAAAAAATTGCACTTGCCGAAAAGGACTCGGGCTCAATGGCGTGAAGCGTAGCTGGATTATTGAAAGACATAGTTTGTAGACTGCGAAGGTGACATTCCTCTGATTTACTGAGACCCTTAGCGGGCCTTAGGAGTGTCTCTTTCAAGGCGCAAATGTTGTAATATTTCTGAATATGTTGTTAACGTCCTCCATTAATGATTCAGACTTGGCAATGAAAAATTCGGGCCCATCGAGATGGGATCCCGAGGGACGCCTCAAGGAGCAGTTACCTCTGCGCTGCTTTTTAACGTTGCCCTCATGGGCCTCCCCGAGGGGCGCAATGCCGTGGATGGCGTACGCCGCGCCATCTACGCAGACGACATTACTATCTGGTCGTCCAGGGGCAGCGTGGGCAGATGGAGGGGCCCCTCAAAGAGGCCGCCTCGGTAGTGCAAGATTACGCTCGGGAGTGGGGCCTGGGATGCGCTCCAAACAAATCAGAACTTCTACACATTAAAACGGATAAAAATTCAGGTGATAACATGCAAATTTACGTTAACAACACCCAGATACCAGTAGTGGAGATGCTTCGGGTATTGGGATTACAAATTAATAACCGGGGTAACAATGAGACGGCCTTGCTAAAAATAAAGTCCACCTGCGAACAAATTAGTAGGATGATTGGCAGGATATCCAGCAAGCATGGTGGACTTCTAGAAAAAGAAACCGTTCGCCTGGCTCAGGCGTTTATCGTCAGTCACGTGGTTTATGCGGCGCAATACCTCAAGCTGAGCAAGAGCGACCGCGGGAACCTCAACGCGATGATTCGGGCGACGGTTAAAAAAGCGCTAGGACTCCCTGCCAAAGCGTCCACTGAGCGCCTGCTCCAACTTGGTGTCCACAACTCGGTGGAGGGGCTGACTGAGGCCCACAGAACAAGCTAAATTGTCAGGCTGTCGGTGTCCAGCGCCGGCAGACAAGTCCTTCGGGACCTCAATCTCGCGCTGCTCCCCACCACCGAACGCAGAGTCGACATCCCCGAGGCATGGAAAAGCACTTTGTCTGTTAAGCTGCTCCCCAAGAATATGAATTGGGAGTATAATCAGGGAAGGCGTGAAGCCAGGGCAAAATTTATCCCAAATTACTACGCGAATAAGACAGGCATATACTACGTGGATGCAGCGGGTCCAACCGAGGAGGACATCTGCACCATTGCGGTGGTGCACGAGGGAAAGCAGGTGAACGGGCTCTCGGTAAAACGTAGCGACACGCTAATGTTGGAGGAAGTGGCGATTGCACTGGCCGCCACCTACTCCGACGCGGCGTACATAATCTCGGACTCGCAGCCGGCGTGCCGAAATTACGTGCGGGGTAGGATAGCGCCACTCGTCCGCAGAATACTATTGGCATCTGAGAGCAATTCGAATTCCGCTATGAGAAAAAAACAGATAGTATGGGTACCCGGTCACCAGGGGGTTGAGGGAAACGAGGCCGCTTACACGGCTGCCCGAGCGTTCCTTCCCCCGGGTTCCACTCAATTCCCCGGTTCTGCCGCGCCAATCATACCGATTCCGCTAATCTCTTAGGCGGGCTTGGAATATCCTTTGTCAGCAAAAAGAATATAAAGCTAAAATCTCCGCCAACAGACAAAATGAAATCCTCGGAACGATGCGTATCAGACAGGCGAAGATCGGCGTGGTGGTGGCGCTTTCTTGTACAGTTCGAGCACCTGCTGTCCTTCAACGTGCACAGAAATCCCTGCACGCAGGCGCTTTCGCCTTTCGCCTCCATCAAACCAACGAGCTCGCGCTGACGCAGCTCTCAGCAGAAAGAAGCTCACGGCACACAGCGGCAAAAAATGCTATGCCGCATGCAAACTGCTTTTTGATTTTCGGTGGCCGTGGTGAACTGGGACAATATTTTGCATGGCAGACTATGAGAAACGTACACGCTGAGCTACTAATTAATATTACGTTCTATAGAGCCATTTTCTTCAAGTCCTTCTCCAAGCAGTCATGTAATTTCTTGTTGACCTATTCGCCCAACAGCAATTACTTGAAAAACGTACTTGTATATAAGTATTGAAATTACATTACTATATATTATGCCACGGACAAAACACATATATCTCACTTCTAACAAATGTATTAAAAGACTCGAATATAATTACACAGCAGTGTGCGTGTTTCCCCACTATACAAAACCAATCCTAAGGTGCTGCTGTATCGCTCGCAATCACCATAAAATTGCTCGCTTTACTTTTTGCCGATATGAGAGATGTTTTGCGCCTCCCTCTAATCGGTCTGCACTAGGTACCAGACTACCTTGCTCATGTCATCATATTGATAGCTTAAACTTCCTATCACCTTAAGTAATGCTCCAGAATTTCAATCTATTAAGTAGAATTTAAAATTTTCGCAGCCAGCATCAAGTAGCGCAACTAAATATACCAGTTTCTAACCCTCCTATGTGTTTAAATGCACCTTTTGAACACAGCATGCAACTTTGAAACTTTCCTTATGTCACTAATCGCGCTCTGTATAAGAGCAAAATGTTAGAGGCTGCTGATTTTAATTCACTGACATGTTTAATTCGTGTGTTCTTGTATCATAAACGCATATTTTAACCTGCCAGTTATGACATGTTTATTCTTTTGCTTCTCCCGTCCCCTCCTGCCATTGCCTCATGTCAGGCTTCAGTATGTCAGAATAAAATAAAGACGCTACAAATACGACCACCACTAAAGCGTCGCCTTTTTCATTCCGTAATCAAAATACAGACCAACCCGCAGTCGCCATAAAGCTAATATACGTGACGCCAACGCGCCCTGCTCGACTCGACTCTGTACTGGACTTCCATTAGTGGCGCCATCTGGGTTGCGAAGGAATGGATACAAGCATCCTGTGGTGTTTTTAAGCTCTGGCAGATGAAGCCACATAGTCTACAAATGTCCTACAAACCATTACATCGGTATAACATCGGCGTGTCGTAGGAACTATAACGCTCCTATGACATCTAAGCGTGTTAACGCGCGACTTTGAAGCGGACAGCAGGAATTCTGTGCATCTGTGCTAATATTTAGGCGCCCTAATATGCGCGGACGTACTGTCTCCGAGTTTTTACTACACCAAACAAGGCGCGATTAGAAGCAGAACCGCGCATGTGATCACTTTCGACGCGCATCGCGCATCTCTCCAAGCAGAGTAATCCGAGATAAATTTGTTGCGGGTTAGGTGCGACACTGATAACGCCAAGCCGTTGTGTGATGACATGTTCCGGTTGGCGATCATGCCGTGAAGCATGCGGCTTTTTCCCGGACATATCCGCAGTACTGATCGTGGTGTTCAGCATCGAGGCGAGAAACTGGAACACCGGACAGGTCAAAGACGAATGCGGACAAGCTTGCCTCCTTGCACTGCCGCCGCGTTTTCTCTGGTGTTGTTTGCCCAGTGATATCTCCAAGACAACAATTTAAAGGAAATGCGGTTGAGCTTCGGTTTATGGGGTTTAACGTTCCAAAGCGACTCAGGCTATCAGGGACGCCGTAGTGAAAGGCTCCGGAAATTTCGACCACCTGGGGTTCTTTAACGAGCACTGACATCGCACAGTACACGGGCCTCTAGAATTTCTCCTGCAAAGAAATTCTAGCCGCCGCGGCCGGGATCGCCACCGCGGTGGCTACGCGGTTGAGCTTCACTCACCTGGATGCCTTAGACGTGACTTCACTGCTCCACCCTGCTTCAAGTGCGCGGCTGCTGCCTTGTCACATCCGGAATGCACGCTGGGTTCCTCTTAACGCTCGCTGCCTGAGCCGAGTTGCTAGTAGCTACTACAAGCCGCTCGTGGCTACATTTCCAATGTATTCGCGTTATGAGGGAAAGACGCCTTCTCTGGAGACCTGCAAGCGTGATCGGCGCAGCGATTGCAGTGGGTGCTCGCTCAGTGCGCTGATTTTTGGGCTGCCGAAGCAGCTTTGTCGCAAAAAAGGACAACAAGACCAATACACTCACCGTCCGAGTTCACCGGCGGCTTGCTTGACCGGACCTGTTGCGCTCAGCTTTTTGCTTGTACACGATACGGATCATGGCTGCAAAGTCCCTCCTCAAACAAAGCTGGTTGCGGTGGTGGCGCCATCTGCTGCACTTGCCTCGAGTCACTGAAAATGCATCAACAACGACAAAAAAAAACGGCCTCTCAATGAACAGCATTCCTCGGTAAAAAACTCTCTGCGCACCGCACGAAAAGAAATCCAGCTTAAGGTCAAAAACTCCGCCTAATTGGAAAGGCTTTTGGCGACAATCCAGTTACAAGTGTTGCCAGATCTTATCTGCGCGAAGTGAATGCTTTGGAGTCATGTTCATTACGTATCAATAATCAGCACCGGGGCGACGGAGCGCTTGCCGTGCCCGACGTGGTGGCCGCTCCGCTCGCACGCTCCTCCGATGGGCAAACAGCAGCCGTTTTGCGCGCAACGGGCGGTGTTTTAGCAGACGACGCACCGAGTCGGGATGCCTTCGTAGTCGCCTTTTCAAGCAAAGGTTGCCAAGACGGAAACGCTTTGAATTTCATGTGAGCTTCGTTATCACAGTTTATCGGCCCATAGCCTACGTCAATAACATTATTTGAACGCTGACGAAATGAAAATATGCAGTTCTTGCGCCCGGACCGTTACGCGCGCACGGCTGATGGAACAGGCAGGCGAAAGTTTGGTTCCACGTGACCCCGGCGGACTTGCAGCCTCTACAAGGTGTTTCAGGGAAGACTAAATGATTCCCTAAAATTGGTTTCTTGAGGTAAATACGGCTTTTTCAGCAAAGTATTACCAGCGCTGGCGGACACGAGAAAACCGGTTAATCTTTTTAAGTAGTACGCTGGTTAACTAATTCTTAACTTTATATTATTAACTTTATAACGATTAGTGTTAGGCGCCTAGTTCCAATCACAAATTCGTAGCCCGTAGTTAGTAATAGCCGCATGAGTTCTCATAACATGCTCTGGACAAAAACATTTTTGTGCGGGGAACCGTTTATGAACGAAGTTTTTTCGCATAATGCAAGATTCTACTATGACAAACAATATATCCGCAAATCGTCCGCCGCGGTGGCTCAGTGGTTATGGTGCTCGGCTGCTCACCCGAAAGACGCGGGTTCGATCCCGGCCGCGGGGTTGAATTTCTATGGAGGCGAAATTTTAGAGCCCCGTGCACTGTGCGTTGTCAGTGCCCCAGGTGGTCGAAATTTCCGGAGCCCTTCACTACGGCGTCTCTCGTAGCCTTAGTCGCTTTGGGACGTTAAACCCCATAAATCAAACCAATATCCGCAGATCACCCAATGGCACTCTAATATTTTTTTTCGGTTAACGTTTTTGCTCTCGTCAAAAGCGTTCCCAATTGGTTTTCTATGGCAGCCTTCACTGTTCGATGCGATCGATGGAAGAACTTTGACGAAAAAAATTTGCTATATGTCAGAAGAACGGACCATTACGTTCAGTATTTCCATAGCAGTGTTTTACAATTTTCCAGTTTTCGAAATTTCTGTCTCAGAATGCTGGATATGTCGAAAACCCGATTATCCTTGGCGCTTTGGAGCGTTAAAATATGACTTTTTTGACTAGTTACGTGCACTGGACAGGCTGCTTTGCCTGTATGCTTTTCGAAAGCGCATATATTTTGGCACCATATAGCCTAACCATAGCCATAGCGCTGAGGATAATCGCGTTTTCGAAATTCTATACACTGATATCGCTATTACTGACAGCCGGCTACAAATCTCTAATTGCAACCATCTGCTTAGCTGTGATTGTTAAGAAGTTAATAATAAGAAATTAGTCAACCAGCTTACGACTTAACACGCCAGCTTTCCGGTGTCCGCCAAAATGGTAATAATATACCGCAAAAGCTACATTTTCCTCCAAAAAAGGCTATTTTTGGAAATTAATTCCCAGAAAACCAAACTCGGCTACAAGACGACTTGACTCTTCTTGACTGTTCTTGACTGTTCTTGAGTATAGGCTAGTGCTACTCTAAGCACCTGCATCGACAAGCCGTCTTGGAGTTGAAGTCTTCTAGACATGCTCCTTTAGGCAGTCTGCAAATCTGCCATACTGGATTATTTCAAGAACCATATGCCGGCATTTGTGCCAAGAATGTCGAGACATATGCTTCTTAAGCCAGTATAGCACATCTACAGACTGGTTAAAAGGGCATGTCTAGAAGACTTCAACACGCGTTGTTGAGATCGAACCAGCCAGCACGCCTGCTTCTACTCTGTATGGCTGCGAGCAACTTGAGTGTGATTACTTTCGGGCCTGCCGCCATGGACCGCACGCACGGAGAGGACCCAGGTGCCAGCTGACTTCAGTTACGGAGTTTGCCCGGTTGGAGTGCAGGACCAAAACAGATCCCCTTTCAGAAAGGTCTGCACGTGTAGAACGTCGCCGCCGCCGCCTCGGGGAGACGAACGTTATCTTCCCCATTTGCCGTGACCGTGCCAGGGAACAAAGGGCCTCATTTCCCGTTGCTCTTTGGCGTGCCAAGCACCGCGACAAGCTGGCGGGCATCATCTCCGACCCTCGCGAACATCTCCAAGCACGAGGAACCACTTTCGGCCTTTTCGTGACCTTGCGTTCCGGCCTCGAACGGCGGGTGTCATTTGATGATCAACAGATGTCGGTGACCCGCAGACACCTTCGGCTGGCCGGAGGCCATCACCTACCGCAGTCGACGCTACCTCGATGACAACCTTTTTTCCCTCAGACTCCACATGTGAAGGGGGCGTGACCATGAGTGCAGCGGTGTGTTTGTGCGCACAAGTTTGTGCTCTAGGCCCCTCCCACCCCGACGTGGGCGTCCTCAACCTAGGGAATTTAGGGAACGAGAAGCGTATAAAACTCGACAACGAATGCGGCAGAATCGTCTCACTTCTAACCAACATGTCGTAAAAATGTAAATAAACCCTCTTGTAATCTTCCTCCCATCACCCAACTTATTGACTAGACGGCACTCTTGTCCTGGTGGTGGTGGGAACGGGCGTTGGCTTGACCACGGTTCCGACAAGCAGCGAGCAGCAGCAGCAGCGAGCTAGCAACGGCTCCCGAACCGACCCCTTCTGTCAACAGCGTTCTGAACTCGGGAATTAGAGCCCATGCATGCGTTTCAGCAATCACAATGAAGGGCTTCATTGCAGTAATTTAGTCGCAGAAATATAGTAAAAATGCTTCGATACGAAGTGCGTCTCATTGTTTCCGGCTGAAGTGGGCTCCGTGTGCTGTTGAGCAAATAAATTTATAAGTATTTTTGCAATGTTGCAATCAACAAAACTCACTGCAGCTAGAGCTGCATGCCCTGATTGCAAACTATCCGCCAGAAGCCGATACTGCGAGCTTTCGACGTCAGATGACGCTAAAAGATTAAGGAAAAAAACAACTCTTACGTTTTGCCCCAGCACTAGTAAATACAATGAATTCTCTTTTTTAAAAGATTTGGACAATTTTACTCGAATGTTGCGGCTTTTGTGAAAGACCCCAACCTACTGCGGGTAGAGAATTTACCGTTATAAACCAACACTGGACTCCTAGCTTGGAAAGAGACAAACACTTGGAAATGTATATTAATGCGGTCCAGAACGACATAATTCCCGCCGACAAAAGCCACACTGCAGGGAGACCGAACTTGTCCAAAAAAGAACGGGATGCGTTGAAGGCTCCCAGCAGACGGACAGATGTAATCAAAAAAGCCAACAGTTGAAAGTCCTCTCTTAAGATCTCGTAGAGGGAAAATTGGTTGATGATAATTGTTGTAAGATGCTTGACGTCTTGCAGATTCGAATTGCTCAATCACATTGCAAGAGGACACTTCTGGAGAGGTTAACTTTTTATAACAATCACATTGCAAGAGGACACTTCTGGAGAGGTTAGCTTTTTATAACAATCACATTGCAAGAGGACACTTCTGGAGCGGTTAACTTTTTATAACAATCACATTGCAAGAGGACACTTCTGGAGCGGTTAACTTTTTATAACAATTAAAATCACAAGGGAAGATACAGGCAAGGAGAAAACATATTTACACTTGACTGACTCGACGTGACGAAACCAGTCCTCGGTCCTGCCGAAACAGCTGGTTTTAAACCCTATGTCCCCGCCCTCGGTGGGGAGAATAACCAATCAGGTACTGCACAAACATCCACCCAATAACCTATTGGGGAAAGAAAAAACATCACCAATCAGAAATTTGGAAAGGACAGCACAACCAATCAATGATTGGAGAAAGAAGGTAACTCATCGCGACAAACACTGTACACATATGCACACTTTCCACCATCACGATTTTGGAGAGTTATGCTTTCCTGCTGCGAGCTTCGCGAACATTCATTTTCCTAACGTTCGGTTGACCCAAGTTCAAGGAAAGTCAATCCAACCGATCTGTTAAGCATCGTCGCTCCTCATGCTTGTAGCTAGCGTGGCAATATCCTGTTAACCGCGCTTCAAGCTGTCAACGCACGCCGCTGCAGACATGAGACAAAAAGCCACGCACTGTGACGCGGGTCCGCCTCGCCGCAAGCATGTGCACACAGGATGCGACCTAATGAAACCGTCCCTGAACGGAGTTTGACCTTTGCCGTAGTCCTCCGCTACCCGGCGCCCCCCTTATCCCGCTGGGTCGAGTGACTCGCCCCCTTCTCTCTGCGGTTGTGCGCAGGGCCCAAGAGAAAGAACGTAATGGGCATTCCACTAACGCGAACCGGAGGCGGCAAAACAAAGTAGAGCACCGCGAACTTCACTCCTCCCAGCCAACAATGTCACACGGACACTTGTTGTCAGTGGAACATTAAAGTTCAGCCACGGTGTCCGACAACAAAACTACATACACATACACACACACGTACGCGTGCACATACGCGCATATAGCGGTTAGTTCAATCCGCTCACACAAGGCTGGAAACCAATCTGCACATTCCAGAATCCACCATGTCAGATCGATGCCCCAAACTGGCAGAAACAACTTCTAGCCGCCTACATCTCGAAACAAAACTTGTTTCTTTTGGGCTTTGTCCAGAAGACTGGACCAAAATTCCGTATAATACGGCACAGCGCTGGTTGTAAAGGCTGCCGCCGCTATTCGGTCTACCTTGTCACTTTCCTCAAGATTGACAGAGGTCACCTGCTTCGCGTTTGCGATCGCCCCTTTGGAATTCACATTAGGGTTACGCCTGTCACCAGCTACCTCACATGCTGTTTTACATCGCGTTTCCAGCAGCTGCTCCCTATCTGGCCGTTCTATCAGCGAGTGCGTTTCGTGGGTCACCAACTTTCCTACACCTTCAGCCAGGTCTGCCATTACTGCGCACAATGTCGGCACCGGCTGCCCAACCATCTCATCTTTGGCCGCCGGCTTACCCTCCTTGCATAGAGTGTTCCCGCTAACAGATCCTGCTTCTCGTCCTCGAACCTTACTGCTACCTCAGAGTTAGCGCACACGAGCTGTGGCACGGAGCTGAGCTCTTGTTCACGAGCAGTATATTCATGTGCCTCACGGGTCTGCTCTATGCCAGTTTGCTGTGACAGGCAGTGTTTCACAGGCGTGACTAACGCACCTATGCCTTCAGACATCTCTTCTGACACGGTACACAGCGTTGAACCCTGCTGACTAACCGCTGCAGCTTTCACAGCTATAGCCATTGGCACACACGTCAGATCAGCTTCTGCTACCTGGAGAGACGCACCTTCCGATTTTATTCGATCGGAGCTCTCGCCCCTCGAAAGTGACTGAATTGTTTCTCCTGTTAGCATTATTTTGGCCCCTGAATCCACAGAGGCTTCAGAACTTTGAACTTCGGTATACATGTCGCCGCATGCCTGGTCCTCCGCCTTAACTGATTGACTGATATTATCAACAACCATCTTCGATTGGGAACACAACCTGTCAGGCACCAGCATTTCCACATGGGCAACTAGTTTGCACACCTCTCTCCTCACAGCCGGAACACTTTGTTCTCGCTTCGAGTTCGGACAGTCAATCATTAAATGTCCAAATTTCATGCAATCAAAACATTGAACAGCAGCAAATTGGATCTAGTTGTCAGCTTTCGCTCCCTGGTTTAATTTCATCTGCATCTGTGCAAGCTTTGTCTTTTCCCGTTCGATTACGAGTTTCAACTTGTCAGTTTCAAGCAGCTGCTCTGCCTTCTGCTCAACCTCCACGCGTCGCATAATGCCCTCCCGATTATACCGTACGGCAGCCATCTCCCTTTTCCGTGCTATCATTTATAGCACGAAAACACTACACCGACGTGGTGAATCCGGAGAAAGCAGAAAGGTCTCCTACCTCGCTGGTTGCTTTCATCTGCCACGGTAATCTCGTCGCCCTGAGTGACGACAGCGGGCTCCTCGACGCGGATGAGTTGAGCCCCGGCTCTCACGGCAGCTCGCTGACTTGAACCTCCCTGATGATGTCGCTTTGCAGCTTGAAATTTCTCCATGCGACAGCCAGGTTCATTCAGCAGCTTGCTGGCCTCGTTTGACTCACTCGTCGCCTGGTTCTTGTCTTGAACCTCAACGTGGACGCCTAGTTCCTTCCGCAGCTCACGGACTTGGCACCTCCACGACACATCGGTCACCTGGCTCCTTCAGCTCCTTGCTGACTTCAGCCTCCTACGTCCCGTTGACACTGATTGACCAGCAGTCTCCGAAGCTTCCAATGTCACTCTATGACGCTGACTAACGTTCCTCCTTTAGGACATACCGCTCTGCAGCTTGTCCACCGACTTGATCTTCCGCCCCTCCGTCAGATACCTCGAGCAGAAAGACGTAGCAAATCCTGTCTCGACTGCGCCAGTTGACAGTCCGCTCTCTCAGATACCTCGACTGGAGAGGTTATTACACAAAGGAAGATACAAGCAAGGAGAAAAAATACGTACACTTCACTGGTTCGTAGTTCTAAGTGACGAAACCAGTCCTCGGTCCTGCCGAAACAGCTGGTTTTAAACCCTATGTCCCCGCCCTCGGTGGGGAGAATAACCAATCAGGTACTGCACAAACATCCACCCAATAACCTATTGGGGAAAGAAAAAACATCACCAATCAGAAATTTGGAAAGGACAGCACAACCAATCAATGATTGGAGAAAGAAGGTAACTCATCGCGACAAACACTGTACACATATGCACACTTTCCACCATCACGATTTTGGAGAGTTATGCTTTCCTGCTGCGAGCTTCGCGAACATTCATTTTCCTAACGTTCGGTTGACCCAAGTTCAAGGAAAGTCAATCCAACCGATCTGTTAAGCATCGTCGCTCCTCATGCTTGTAGCTAGCGTGGCAATATCCTGTTAACCGCGCTTCAAGCTGTCAACGCACGCCGCTGCAGACATGAGACAAAAGCCACGCACTGTGACGCGGGTCCGCCTCGCCGCAAGCATGTGCACACAGGATGCGACCTAATGAAACCGTCCCTGAACGGAGTTTGACCTTTGCCGTAATCCTCCGCTATCCGGCGCCCCCCTTATCCCGCTATGTCGAGTGACTCGCCCCCTTTTCTCTGCGGTTGTGCGGAGGGCCCTAGAGAAAGAACGATTTTTATTGGGGTTTAACGCCCCAAAGCGACTCATGCTATGAGGGACGCCGTAGTGAAGGGCTCCGGAAATTTCGACCACCTGGGGTTCATTAACGCGCACTGACATCGCATAATACACGGGACTCTAGAATTTCGCCTCCATCGAAATTCGGCCGCCGCGGCCGAGATTGAACCCGCGTCTTTCGGGCCAGCAGTCGAGCGCCGTAACCACTGAGCCACCTCGGCGGGCTGAGAAAGAACGCAATGGGCATTCCACTAACGCGAACCGGATGCGGAAACACAAAGTACAGCACCGCGAACTTCACTCCAGCGGATAAAGGAGGCAGTACAGTAGTCATGAATAACGAAACATACATTGAGGAAGGCATATTACAACTCTCTAACACTCGCTTCTATCAGCGTCTTGAAGGAGACCCAACTCCACAATACCAACAGTATACAGCAGAGGCTCTGGATCAGCTTGCGAAAAATGGGGACATAACCCTGCGGTTAACTAAAGCCCTCACCGCACCACACCCGTCGCCAGGTCGATTTTACTTGCCACCGAAAATCCACAAAATCTTGGCCCTGCATTCGTACGATTACGGAACCAAATTCCAATTGCATTGACACATTAATCAGACATATTCCAACAACACAGGTACCCAACCTAGAAACGCGACACCAACCATTTCTTTCGCGAAATAGCAGGTTTTAAACTCCCGGAAGAAGCCTTTCTGGTAACATCAGGCCAACCTCTCTGCCCTTCCTGTCAATAAATCCTCTCTGCCTCTCTACGCTAACATTCCTGATTCCGATTGTATCACATCTCTGACCGAAGCGTACAAGCAGGATAGAAAGGAGGAGTCCCCTGCTCCACGTGTTCTAGAAATACTTGCAAAAATCTTACTCGAATACAACAACTTTAATTCAACAATCAACACTATTTATAAATTAATGGCACAGCCATGGGTACAGGTATGGCGCCCACCTACGCCAACATGACCATGCATAGTACTGAATCTAGATTTTTGCAAGATTCTCTCATTAAGCCCATCCTATAGAAACGCTATTTGGATGACATTTGTCTTTAATTTGGTCGGACACAGAGCAGGAACTCCTACATTTTATTGAACAAGTCAGCCTTGTCCACCCCAACATATCGTTCACTCACGCGTACTCCCACAGTACAATTAACTTCCTAGATGTATAGATTTAGGTAAAGGAAGGCCCACTTACCACCAACGTATATAGAAAACCGACGGCCCGTCAACAATACTTACACTTTAAAAGTTGTCATCCTCGTCACTCTAAAGCGAGTATATCATACTCTCAGGCACATCTATTTACAAGAATCTGTTCCCAAGATTAAGACTTCATAAGGAATTCCAACCGCATGCGAGAAGTCCTCACCAAGCAACGATATCACCCGTCATTGTCGACGATGCCATTCAAAGGGCATCTAAACTCAACCGAAAGGAAATACTAGAGGGACGCTGTCGTGTCTTGCTAAGGGAAACGACACTGTAGCCGAGGTACAACAAGAACTCGGGTTTATTGTCAGCCGGCCGTCAGACCGCGCGTCCCGCTGGTCGACGACTCCCCGCGAAAACCAACACGCATGTGCTTATATCGAGATACAGACAGGCAAGGGGGCGGTGCCCAAATACCGGCACGTGGCCGTGAGTTGGCCGTTTGCTTATCGTGATACAAACACTACAGACGCCAACGCAGCGAAGAAACAGATCGCTGGGCAAACTTGGTACTTACCTTCACAAGTAACCCTCCCCAACGTAAACAAAATACTTAAAAAAACATTTCGACATGCTCGAACAAAGCGAGCGCCTGGCTAAAATTTTCACTACTCCCCGTCACGTAGCGTATACAGCCGACCGAAAAAGATTCAGAACATTCTAGTACACTAAGAAACGTATAACCATCTGGGATTGGGGTGTCGACCATGAGCAAAAAGTAAATGCCAGGTCTGTAAACATATACAAACAATAAGCTGTGCAATAAGCACAGCCTCAGGCTTTAAATCAGGCTTTATTCTACCTCCTAGAATGCAGTTTGTGCAGTATACAGTACATTGAGAAGACGGTTAACCCTCTACGAATTCCCTTTAATAACCACCGCTCTCAAGCCATACCTCTACCTAACCTCCTCTTGTCAAAACACATTAATGAGAAAAAACACCCATTTGACGCATTTGATTTAACAGTCTTACAGAGTGGGTTCAAAAACACCCGGGAACGGAGCAACGCGAGTCGTACTTCATTTATAAGTTTGGAACAATTGCCCGCGACATTAACGAAAGCCTGGGGGTTTTGTCTTATATCCGCCTCTTGCAAAGCCAGTGCTGACCTGCCGAGTCCCGGCTTGACATACTTCGGCAGTTCCTCCCTTTTCTAATCCTTTTTAAGCTTCTCCCCATACGCTTACACAGATGTCTTCATCCCACACCGCACTCTTTCCTTCCCCAGTTCGACCATCGCGATGAGCGCGGCGCAAAAGAACCGTCGCTTAACCCCTTCGGCCCTGGTGTCCTATAAAAAGGACACGAAGCAAAACGGCTATAAGTCATGATTAAAATGCCCAATAATCTAAAACAAGAACTGAGCCGACTCCCAAGGCATCCCTATAAGCATAGACAGCACTTTCTCCTTCGTCTTCCTCATCGTAGCGCCGAGAGTAAACAAACAAAATGGCGGAAGATGGGAACGGCGGCTGCAATGGTAAGTGCTATTTTGCCATTTTTTTACTCCATACCTAAGAGCGTGTTCGCGATTAGAATTTTGCAGGTTGTTTTAAAGACTCTAAAGGCTTTAACAGTTGCAGAACGTTTTCTGTGCGGTTAGTACATTTGTCGCAGCACGCCGCGATATGTCTGTCCTATATATAGGACACCAGGCTTCAGTGGGTGTAAACCACCGGCGCGTGTTGCATGCAGTGCGGAATATTTTTTTTTGGTAATGCCTAATTTTTGTTTTTGTTTTATTGCAGAGGCAAAGACTGTGACCTTACTCAACGGCAAAGCGGCCTCGATTAAGACATCTGCGTCTCGAGGATCCAGATGTCATTTTTGCTGCACTGAAGGATGGTTACGTGTCGGAGGTTGAAGACGCTGAGGACGACGTGGATTTGAGCTCTCGGCTGCCTCCACCGGTGATGAAGTTGACAAAGCAACACCGGAAGACAGGTCGTGGTGCAGGAGAGCTTTCAATAAGCTAGCAGCCACGTGTCACCCTCAATAATCTGGTGACGAGAATGAGAATGATCTTGATGGTCTACCGACCCCGTTCTCGTATCCGTATTTTTCTCGGTACGTGCCGAAGAGTGTTTTTTGCTGTTCTTGCCGAGGAAACAAACATGTATTCTATTTATCAAGAAGGAAAATCCGTTGAGATGAGGAAGAAGAAATCAGAAAGCTGATTTCACAGCATTTAGCGATGGGTGTCTTTCGCTAGCCACGGCTAGAATCTGCTTGCACATTGCAGACGTGAACGGAGACCTGTTGTGAACGCCCTGCCTTCACTACGGCGAACGCTATGTCTTCACTACTGCGAACGCTATGCCTCACAACGGCGAACGCCAAGCGCATGCTCCTCACGCTTTCCCTCGTCCCTTCCTCCCCTTACCCTCGCCCGGTCACGCTATGTAAGCTGGCTGATCGGGATGAATAAACGCTCTTTCTATCCCGAGCGTCCGTTTGTGTTCCATGGAAGCACGGCGCGCGCAATGCGCGTACAAGCTTTGTAATAAGACCACACCACCAATTATCCTTTCTGGAAGGTCACAACAGATATGGACACATTTCTTGAAAGATGCCTGCCTAAACCTCTCTTTCGAGGAGCATCTCTGCAACGATGAGCAAATCATTCCGTTTAAAGGGGTTGTGAAAAGAAAATGAAGCTGCCCGATTTTAATTTTTACTGCTTCCATACACATTAGACATGCTAATTCCGAAATATTTCGACTCAATATTGAGTCTGCATTTAATAAAGCCCATTCGAAATCGCTGCCTTTTCGAGCTCATGAAACGACCATGCGCCGCCGTCGGCTGACACACGCACTACTCGACTACGTCATTTTAAGATCTTCAGAAACGTAGAGATATCTTCAACTTTCGTTTGCCCTAAAATAATAGCTTTATGATAAATTCAGAAAGTGAAACAAGGTTTTCCAATTATTTGCACGCGTAATTGCACTCTGTTAAACTGCAGCGCGTGGTCATACATCAATCACTGACCTGGGACCAGTTTCGGTTTCGGTTCTGCTTCTCCATCCTCATTGGCTTCAGTATCAGCGGCTCGACATAGCCTTGCTTACGTGAACCTATCTAGGTGGTGTTCCTTGACAGCGGTGGTTTGAGTCAGAGAATCGAGCTGAGCAAGGCCAGCCCATCTCGACGACTCTATCTTTACATGAACTCGATACGAACGAGTCAGCTATCGCGGCGCGCATCGGCTCCGCGCTTCTGTTCTTTGCTGGAGAAAAATATATTCCAGAAGCGTGAAGAGGGTTAGGCATAATTTGCAGATGGGGCTGCGAGTCAACCCACCCCTTGCGATAGAGATGAAGGCTCGAGTCCACGACCGGGTTCGGAGGTTCACGGTCGGGGCTCCCGCAGGCAGAGGTGTCGCGGTCTCTCGGCATGACTGCTACTTGCCGGGCGCGCGACGTGCCGTTGCGAGCGGCGTAACAACGACTGACAGCAGCTCGCCGCCTGCGCCCAACCGATGTCAATGACAGGCCGCACGCGGCGCGTCGCACTGACAAGGGGCAGAATGCGAGTGCGCAGAGCGCCAGCGTCATAATGACATGGGGACGCGTTTCTCGGGGCCGGCCTGTCAGCCTGGATGCCGGCCGCCGGCGTCAGAAAAACACGCTAGTATTATTTGTTCACGCTCATAACAAGCACTGGAGTAGATGAATGCCAAAAATGAATCATTTTTGAGGATCGTTGGCTGATGCCGAGTTGCTGGCAGTATTCAATTCGGCGATACAAGCAAATTTCATCAAATGACCGCTTTATTTACTGCCTGGTCGCCGCTCGCATAGCTGGCATTTGCTAGCTCCGCTGGCGTCGCGGAAATCGAGCATATCTTAATTTTATTATGGGACAGGTTCACAGTTAAAGGGGTGACGAGAGTAGTACCTTTTACAGCGCTGACCAGTTCCGAAGCTCCCTCAGCTGCGGTATCGATAGTATCGATGCAAAACCAGGTAGGCTTAGCGACGACCAGGGCCGCCGGCAAGCCTCGATCGCAGCTTCATCGCCCGGCGCGTCCGCAGGCGGCGTCGTTGCCGAAAGCTCGGCATGCGCTCGAATATAACAGGCAGCCTTTCTGATAGCATGGCGCTGTTTTGTCTTTTCTGGTGCGAATGTGAAATACAGCGAGGCTGCAGGCCGGCCGGCAAACCTGGATCCCGTCCGCTGGCGTCATAAAAATGAGCTAAATATTTTTTTTTCATGTAAATAATAAACTTTGGGAGCAAGAAGTGTGGAAAATAGATCATTTTTGAGGATCGTTGTACAATGCCGAGTTGCTGGTAGAAGCAGCAACTGTAATACGAGCAAATTTCTTGCCACAACCGCAGCTCAGCTGCCGCTGCCCGCGGCCGTTGCGGTCCGGCTTGCGCGCCTGGCGTCCGCTATAGCTCCGCTGCCGAGCGCACCGCAACAATGACCATATGTTTTGTTGTGAGACGATGCTGTTGACAGTAAAGCGATGCCAAAAACAGGCATTTTATCATAACCCAGGCTACTTCCGAAGCGCTGTCCACCGCGGCTTCGGTGCGAAACAGGCCTAGCGACGACCAGGGCAGCCAGAGAGCAGTGCAGTTCGTCGCCCGGCGCGCCCGCGTCTAGCGCCGTTGCCGAAAGCGCGCTACGTGGGCAGGCATGCTTTGTGGCCGCCCGAGTACAGCCGGCAGTCTTTCTGATAACATCGCTCTTTTGTCTTTTCTGGTGCGAACTTCAGTAGCCAAGCAGCGCGCAGGCGCTGGTGTGCAGTGGCAAAGTGTTACACCGGATGTGGGCCGGGCATGAGTCAAGTGGCGCAAAGATGCTTGCCGCTCCGTGTCCCTACTTGCTGCAGGCGACAGTTCGCAAGCGGCGACTGGTGCGGCGCGCCGTCCAAGTTTTCGCACATGTGTCAGCTTGGGAGCTAGCAGACTCCATTCTGAGCAGACGACGGTGCCACATTCGAGTCAATATGCGTGCTGTAACCTCGGTCAACTATGGCTAAACAGGCCTCGCTAAGCCGCCATGTTGTGTTGACGACAGAAGCCTCTGATTGGCTTCTTAAAATGACGTTTTCTGTGAGTTGAAGGGGACACGCGCTGGGAAACCGAAATTTAGTTTTTTTCGCTATTCACTCAACCCAGACGATGAAACGAACCAAAGTATACTATAGAATGAAGGGTCACAATTCCAAATACACACGTCGTTCAAAATTTTCGGAAAACGTTTCACGACCCCTTTAAAGGGGTAGAGACATCAAATTCCAAGGTTGTACAAAAGACTGCCATACGTTTCCTTTGTATGTGAGGACCATAAGAGCGAAATATTAATTTTAAGGGAGGTCTAGAACATATTTTAATTTCATTTTAAAGTTTGTGAAAATGCTCACTCTTGAAGTCTGAGCCATCGCTAGTGCATCAATGTGACGTAGGAACAGAGAAGAAAACACAAGCAAGTATTGCCTACGTCATTGCACAGTTTTCTGACGTACGGGACCAAGTTTTGCGGTTTCGCGGCCTAGCAACCTTGGTTACGAGTGCTCACGAGTCTTTTTTTTTCTGCACGCTCGCGAGTGCGATGGTGCTTTACGCCCGGCGTTGCCGCAGGCGATGTCGTTGCCGAAACATCCACTTTTGCAGAGGCATATTGCCCGTGCTCTAATGTAGGAAGCATTCTCTAGTATCATGGATGTTATGTATTTTCTTGTGCGAACGTGAAGTACGCCGAGCATGCCGGCCGGCCAGCCTGGATCCCGTCCGCCGGCGTCATAAAAAGGAGCTAAAGTGTTTTCTTGACGTAAATATATAAACCCTGGGATAAGAAATGTGAAAAATGTGTCATTTTTGAGGATCGCTGACGAATACTGAGCTGCTGGCAAAGGTAACGACTGTGATACGAGCAAACTTTTTGCCACAACCGCCTCGCAGCTGCCGCTGGCCCGACGTTGCGGTCCGGCTCGCCTGGCGCCCGCGCGCTTCGCTGCTGAAGACGTCGTGGAGATTTACCATACTATTATTTTATTGTGAGATGATGCTGTTGACAGTAAAGCGATGTGTAGAGTAGGCCTTTTATTATAGCGCAGGCGACTTCCGAAGCGCCGGCCGCTGCGACTTCGATGCGGAAGAGGCTATAGGCCTAGCGACGACCACGGCAACCAGGCAGCAGAAGAGTTCGTCGCCCGGAGCGCCCGCGAGCGATGCCGTTGCCGAAAGCTCGAAACATAAGCAGGCATGCTTTGTCGCTGCTCGAGCAGTCTTTCTGGGGGACTGCTGTACGGCGGCGAAGTGCGACACCGGTTGCGGGCGGAGCTTGGGTAGAGCGGCGCAGCGATGCTCACCGCTCCGTGTCCCTGCTTGCAGTGGGGCGGCAGTTTGCAAGCGACGATCAGTGCGGCGCGTCGGCCTAGTGGCCATATGGCTTGATGAATGTTGCTGCGCGTGCATTATTTGTCTAAATAATGATTGCACTTCGCGCTCTGAGCTCGCTACTTGTTTTTGGTCGGCGAATGTTTTCGCTCGGCCACCGATATGCCGTTGGCCAACGGGTCTCGTTTTGGTCGGCGGCGTTGTCACACTAGGACGACGCTTGGTCGTTGGGGCGTCGTCGTCGTCGTCGGTGCAGCGTGACTGGCTAGTCGGGGAACGACCATGTTGGCCGACGCGACCGTCGGCGTCGCTGTCGCGTCGACCTCGGGGTCCCGTCGGCCTGTGTGAACGCGCCTGAACTGCGCGCTGGTCCCAGGCTGCCCTAATCGTCGCTAGGCCTAGGTGGTCTCGCTTCCGCAGTTGACGGCGCTTTGGAAGTCGACTGTGCTATAATAAAAGGCCTACTCTTCACATCGCTTTAGTGCAAACTCGTCCCATAATAGAAGATAAGTTCGATTTCCACGACGCCTTCATCAACGGAGCTAGCAGACGAGCAGCGCGCACGAAGAAGCAGCGTCGAGCTGTCGGGATGGGACAACGTCGGCGTGAGGTCGGCGCTGTTGTCGGCAGAGTGTGACACACGGGTCGGCCGACGGCTGCTATCTCGGCGACGCGACGGCGATGCGCTCGTCAGGCGACGACCGGTGCTCGGTCGGCGTCTGCGCAGTGTGACAGACGCGCCGACGGCACGAAAATCGCTGCCGCCGACCATCGCCAGACTGAAATCGGCCGATCGTCGGCGTAGTGTGAACGCGCCTTTACCATTTGACGTTGCCTACACGCTCGGTGTTCGCTGGCACAATCTGAGCTGCGTCGGGCCTGACGCCTGCCTCCTCTTCGGAATCGCTGGCCAGCGGATCAAAAATGAAGTGGTTGTCGGGGTTCGAACCGCGGCGTCTTCTTCCTCGTCTGCGTCATCCCGCGATTCCTCATAATCGGTGTCTTCGCCGAAATAAAACTCTTCTTTCCGACTCGGAGCTGTTCGACTTGCCCTCCGCCCGGCTCTCCGTGTTTACGCGCACCACGTGCGTGTCAAGCAGACGACATGCCTACACGACGTCACGGCTTTCCGGACCCACGTGACAACGCATTGTCTGGTTTTTGACGTCAGGAAAGAGCCTGGCAAAACCTGGCAACTACGAACCGAAACCGAAACTGTTGGGTACAAATAATACGATTATTAATTATATAATGCGAGTTCATGCTTCTAAGACGGTGTTGCATGCTCACTGAATCGCTACGCATTATTTTCAACCCAGAGATACAACACAAAAATTTGGTGTCTCTACCCCTTTAAAGGACAGCGAGACATAAAACAATACATCAAAAGGAAACCAAATACGTGGGAAGTGAAAGTTTTCATGCTGTGCGCCGCCTCGAGGATTACTTACGACTTCGTCGTTTATCAAGGTTCATCCACTGAACTCATTCCAGCTGTTTCAAAACTTTTAACACGGATTAATCGACGTCCATATTAGCTGCACCTCAAGGCAACCAGCATGTTTATTCTCAATATTTGAATTTTTGTGAAAGTCTTGAAATAAAGAGTAACGTCAAACTTTGCTTTTTTTGTTCTTGCAACCACTAAGCCCTGGTGTCCTATATGTAGGACACGGCGCCATCTTTAAAACCAAGCTAGTTCTAGAGAAATTTTTTGCACTAGTGTGTTCCTTGGGTGGCAGTGAAGCAAAATAACAGTTTATAAAAATTCCCGAAGTAGCAAAAAAAAATCAGGGCTGAAAGGGTTAATTAACAACTTCCGCCATTCATACTGGCCCGTGCTACTTTCTTCCATAAAGTCGCGTACATTTCCGGCAGTCATGATCGTACTTTCGGCCACGTGGGCCCGAGCAAGCAGCAACCGAAGACAGTCGACAAGGCCGACAACCTCGCGACGGCGGCGGTGCAGTGTAGTGCTTGTGATGCCCTCCTCTTAGCCTAAGTGGATTAGGGCAGCGGACTTCCTTGAGCGGAGGTGACCACGGCAGCAGCGGCGAAGGCCGAAGATGCTAAGGGGGCTCACGAGGGCATTGAGAGCGGCAAACAGCAGCGGAAGCAGCGGCGACGTGGCGGCGCCAGTCAAGCCGAGTCTACCCTCGGGTCGCCGGACGACGGAGTGGTGCTACGCACAGTCAAGCTGTTGCTGTTAATTGAGGACGGCTGCGTCCTCGACAGAGGTCTCGTGTTCTGGCTGGTTCGATCTGGACATCCGGCGGGGAAGCACGTTCGTTCACGTGCTGGTAGTCTGCGGGAGATTCATTTCCAGCCGTGTTTGATTACGCATCCTTTACCCCCTCCCAGCCGCCGCGGTGGCTAAGCGGTTATGGTGCTCGGCTGCTGGCCCAAAAGACGCGGGTTCGATCCCGGCCGCGGCGGCTAGAATTTCTTTGGAGGAGAAATTCTAGAGGCCCGTGTACTGTGCGATGTCAGTGCACGTTAAAGAACCCCAGGTGGTCGAAATTTCCGGAGCCCTCCACTACGGCGTCTCTCATAGCCTTAGTCGCTTTGGGACGTTAAACCCCATAAACCAAACCAAACCTTTACCCCCTCCCATCGACCGAGCTGCGAGAGCGGAACAGCCAGCATCGCCCCTGCCGTGGATGGTAACACCAGCGTCCACTTCTGTCCATCCGATTTGGACAGTGCTCTTCGTAGCTTATTCCCCAGTCAGGGATCTGGGGAATCCGAACCCTATTTAACTCGGCATTGAGTGCGACCGAGGGAGACGCCTGTTAACTCCCGTCGACTCCAGTTGGCGAAGAAGTTCCCTTCCACTGAGAGTCACTCTCAGTGGCTCTTTTGTAAATAATATAAATAATTGTATAAAGATTTCCTTGCCTTCTTCCTAACCCAGTCTCCCATCCTCCTCGTCCCATCATAGGTTCGGCCATGCTACCCGGGTCGCAACAACTGGTTGGCAGCGGTGAGATCGTCTGCGTGGTGTCCTGGCTCCGGTTTTGGTGAATGCATTGCCTTCTCTCCTTGAGTATTGCCAGGTCTTAATTTGTGCTGCTCTTCCTGGTAGTGCACATTGGTTGAAGTAGCCTGTTCGGATTTGAACCTTGCTTCACACCAACATCCTTAAGAGACTAGCGATCACATTATTAGCGAGCACTTAAAGGTGCACTGAAGAGGAATCTGAACTTGTCTTTTTGCCGCGTGAACTCGATCTGCACGTTCCGAGTTTTCTTAGAAACTGCGATTTACTGCCCTGTGTGGCCGATTTCCCCAATTAAATCGAATTAACGTCCGGCTCCCGCCTTTTTTTTTAATTCTGCCTCGTACGATGGGCGGAGTCGACCAACGCGTGGAGATCCTTTCACCCAGTCCCGTGGCGGCTTGCCGCTCTGCCATCGACGGAGTAATACGTAGTAGTCCGTAGTAGCCAATAGTCCGCGCGTATTTTTATTTCTTCGGGCTTATTTTGCGGCTATATTATCTGCGAATGAAACTATTTATTCATGGAAACCTAAAAAACAAAATAAAGCGAAAGCAAAGCCTCCACGGGACTGAGTGAAAGGCGCTCCACGCGTTGGTCGACTCCGCCCACCGTACGAGGCAGAATTAAAAAAAAAGGCGGGAGCCGGACGTTAATTCGTTTTAATTGGGGAAATCGGCCACACAGGGCAATAAGTCACTGCTTCTAAGAATGCTAGGAACGTGTGGATCGAGTTCCCGCGGCAAAAAAGACATGTTCAGAATCCTCTTCAGTGCACCTTTAAGGGCAGTCATGGACTGGCGAAAGCTGCGTAAGATGGACCTGATCTCCTTATCTGGAGAATTAGGGACTCATTGCGGGGAAACGATGAAGAAACTGCAGGTTGTCAGTGCGATAGAGGACCTCGGTTTTGAGGACGAGGAGATAGTGGAGCACTGGGAGGAAATAAAAAGAAAAGAGGAGTTAGAGGAACAAAAAAAGAAAAGAGGAATTGGAGGAACGAAAAAGAAAAGAGGAATTGGAGGAACGAAAAAGACAACAAGAATTGGAATTGCAGGAGCGAATAAGAAAAGAGGAGTTAGAGGAACAAAAGAGGAAAGATGAGGTGGAGCTAGAAAGGAAGCGACTTGAGGTGAAGCTAGCTGCAGCTCAGGCAGAAGCAGCAAATGCCGGCACGGCCTCTGCTGTGAGCAGTCAGTCATCGAAGCCGCCCAAAATGAAAGACCTTCTGTCACCTTTCAAAATGGGCGAAGATGTCGGGCTGTTCATTGTAAACTTTGAGCGCACGTGCGAAAACCAAAAATTTCTTCGCACAACTTGGCCTCAATACCTTTCGACGGTTCTGCCATGTGAGGCTGCCGACGTGCTTGCTCGGCTAAAAGGCGGATGATTACGGTAAAGTGAAAGCCACCTTGCTGAAAAAGTACCGCCTGGTAGACGACGCCTTCCTTCGACGATTCAGAACCACGGGGAAGCGGCCGTCTGAGTCATTCCCAGATTTTGCCTACTATCTTAAGGCAAATCTGATCGAATGGCTCAATGGCACGGAGGTTTATCAGGACCGTGACAAAGTTGTGGCAGAAATCTGTCTAGAACAATTTTACAATTGTCTAAATGAGGAAACGCGGCTCTAGGTGCAAGACAGGCCCGAAAAGAAAAGCTTAGAGCGCGCCGCCGAACTCGCAGAAGAGTTCCAGGTCAGGCGCGAAACAGGAAAGGAAAGCTTACGGGCAGGAACAAAGCCCTAAGGGGAGTTCAGGAGGCGCCCAGTGCGGAACGAGAATAGAGCGGCCCCGCCGAGGGTAGAGAAAGGGGCAGATGAGGAGAACCGCGAAAAAGACTCGGTTGGTAGAAATGACGCGGACAAAGAAAAAAAAGAGAAGGATCGTGCTAAAGCCTTCGAGGCGAGCATACCAGCAGTCTGTTTCCGCTGTAACGAGCCAGGGCATATCGCGAGTGGCTGTCGAAGGACTAGGCTGGTTTTTTCGCTCACTACTCTCGACGAGTAAAATATGCGCCTACTAGAGCCGTACATGCGCGAAAGGACAGAATGAGCGACGGTGTCGCGTCCTGGGCGACTCCGCCGCCACAATGAATGTAATGCACCCTTCGTTCGTTTCACCGAAAGATTTCACTGGGGAAAACGCGTGGATCCGGCAGGTGGCCCAGGAGGGCAGTGTCTGTCTGCCGGTCGCGTGCGTCACCATTGAGGGCCGGTTTGGGGTGCTGCATACCGAAGCGGCGGTGTCAGTGACCTTGCCGGAGCAGTGTCCCTACCTTTTTCCAAACCGCTGGGAGGACGAGCTAAAGAAGAGGGGCCTGAGTTATGGCGACCACTCCGTGCACGAGCTGACGCGTTCCAAGGACCACGAGATCGCGGCCCAGTTGAGCCCAGGGAGTAATACCCCCGTCACACGGCCAGTTTCAATGGCCATCGAGTCGAGGGCCATCGAGATTTTCAATCGTTATCGAACTCGAGGGAGTTGTGGTGCTCCTACACTGCAAATCTCAATGGCCATTGATATCGTTTTCGCGTCTTACACCGAGCTCGTGTGGCGCCACAATCGCTACGTTTGGTTTCGCGCAAATAAAAATATTTTTACGAAACCAAACTAAATGCTGAAATATAATTTTTTTGCAGTCATAAGGCGCGTTCACACTTGTCCAAAAATCCGGCGCGCGAAGCGGGTTCGCTCGCCGCAAAAACTAGGACCTGTTCTCATTTGTTGACGCCGGGGTGAGGTGGAACCGCCGCATCACTGCTGTTTCTCGGTTTTGCACACCACGTCGCCGCTCGCGGCGTACGCAGATACAGTGCAAAAAAGAGCATAAATTTACGCTGTCTACGAACCACAAGCGTATGCGTGTTTACGTACGCTAAACACAAGCGCATTCCCGCATTCAGTTCAGCGTAGGCCAGCACAGACGCAAAAATAGTAGTAGTAGAAGACGTTTATTCGGCCAAAATTTACAGGCCGAGCATGTCGACCGCCTGGGCGACCAGAAGTCGCTGTTCTTCCTCCCCTTCAGCGCCAAGCCAGTCGAGCCAGGTGGTGATGGATAAAGAAGGTGGGGGGTAGGAACAAGACTGCTGAGCAGCCGGGCAATAGAAGAGGCAATGGGCAAGGTCCGCATAGATACAGGGGCAGTTGGGACAGGAAGGGTCCGATCGATAGCGATAGAGAAAGAGGCGAGACGGGGTGATGATTGCATTCATTTGAACGTGCCGAAGAAGGCGAGCCTCCGGCACTGTGAGTGATGGATGAGGGGGAGGGTAAAGGCGTTTGTCGAGGCGGAGCTCGAGGTAGACCTCTTTTATGGTGCGGCGAAGGGTGAGTCTCCCACCGTCCTCCGAGGGCTTGGGCCAGGGGATCAACGGTGCCCGGAAAAGTGTGTCACGGGCGAGCTGATGAGCCAGCTCATTGCCGTCAATCCCTGAATGCCCAGGGACCCAGCGGAGGAAAACAATGGAAGGCTGCAATGCGGAGACCGCTCGTTCGACCTCCTGTTGAAGTACCACGGCGGCCATCTTGGACAAGACGTTAGTTGAACCACCAGGGCGGCTCCACTTGTCCGTGGAAGCGAAAAAGCGCTCCTCCGAGACTGTCTGGTCCTCCTCTCTGCGTTACCTTGACCTCCTCTCCCTCGCGTTGTGGCAGAAGGAGGCGGTTAGTCACGGAGGGGGATAAACGCCATGACAATGACGACCGCGCTCGAACGTGTTTGGCACACGGGTACTGCTTCTTTCGTCCCTACCCACCCCTTGGCGGCCCTGCCATGGTGCCTGGCGATTCTTTTTTAGGAGGCACTATTTCGTATGTGACCTTTTGCGGGGCTAGTTGATGTGACATTGTGTTCAGTTGGAGTCAGCGCCCGTCCTGTCCGTCTTTCTGTGTGTTTTGTGTAGAATTTAGCGCTGTTTTTACTTTCCTGAACACGAAGTCTCTATATCTGTGACATTTACAGAAATTATATTTTGTTTCCATTTTTTCCAGAGTTGTACACGTTGTTTTATAGTTATTCTTTTCTCACGACCCTGACAAATATTTTGATGACTAGCAGCGGCAGCCACGGCAAGCAATATTACAAAATAAAGCTTCGTAGGTTCCACTGGCATCCATAACAAAGGGCCACAAGACATCTATGGGCTATGGCCTTCGTAAAACTATGGATGATGTCGAAATGGATGCAGCGGAATAGTAGATGACCTCTTGGTTTCAAAGGGTTGTTGCCATGCGTGTTGTCACAGCCTTTTCTGCGGTAAAAGGCGCGTGGCGCGTAGCTTGTGTGCTATTGATTCCCGTTCACCATACAAACGTTTATTTCGCAATTCCAGGAAAAACACCAGCAGTGAAACATCAACCCGAGATTTCGAAGCATGGCGAGTGTTTTTATTTTTTACTCACACACTGCCAGTGCTATGTAGAATTCTAAGAGACAGCTGATATGGTAACAGTAAATAAGAGAAAATGGGCAGAATAAGGCATATCAGAATGGTACAAACATATTGCGTTCAAGTCGTTGGGTCAGTAGCTGCGGAGAGGTAGTCTGTGACGTTGAGATACGTTGCAAGTAATGCTGATTTTCTTTTTTTCCGCCCGCGCATCCGTGTATGATAACAAAAATCCCGAAAGCGCTTAGGGCCGCAGCCGGCAACATTCTTTTCGTTCACTTTTTATTGTCAAATAAACTACTACCACCACCAAGGTTCGAAAAACGAAAAGGAAACACTGGCTGCGAAACTTCCACTGGAGACTGCGGGACATAGCTGGCAAGAGCTAATAAGTACTCATTACAATCGCGTCGGGTTTCTCCCTACTGTGGCCTTAGCATAGCATTTCCATCCATTCATTGGAACTGCATTTTGTTGCCACACGAGGCAACGTTCCTGCTTTTGTGATATCGTTTTGTGATATCGGCGAGTGTGTAGTCTCAGCAGCCGTGCTCCGCTGTAAATAAAGTTTTATTTTTATTCTGGTTCTTAGTGCGAACTTTTTTTTGGTAATGAGCAACTAAATATAATGTACATACCTGAATAGAGCTACTCTCGCTCTGCCAGTGACGACGACCCCTTTCCGCGATAGGTCTAACGATTCCGAAGGTTTCGTGTGTGCAATTTCCGCAACCGTCGAACGCGAATTCACGTTTTGGGGAATGCAAATGGCCAACAAATGAAGTTTTCACAACGGTGACCTAATATCGACTATTTTCACAGTGCAGGATGCACATACAATGAAAGGAAAGCTCTGGTCGGACCCAGACTGCCGCGCTCTTGGGCAGCCAGCAGCAGTCACCGGCGTCGCTTGTGGATTAGGAATAAGGACGTTTTATTTCGCCATCGAACGTACTTCAGGATAAAGCGATTCAAAATTGAATATCACGTCGGAGAAAGCAGGGACAATTAGAAGCGTCGGTCCTACGCGATGTCAGCAATCCGGCCACCGAATGTTTCCGAGGCGCGCGATCACATCGGTGGTTTCTACAAAGTTGTCGCGCTGCATAAACAAGCAAAGGAACAACAGGTACACAAATAGGATTAATAAAACAAAAGCGTAGCTCTCGTTTTACCTCACGCGAACAAACATAGCTGTTTGCATACAGCGCTGTAAAAAGGAGTACTGGTGTGCAGTCGCCCTGTGTTATTGGCGGAGCGAAGGGATGGCGACGTCAGTGCGGGCCGTGTTCGTGACTCGAAGGCATTCCAAAATCTCGAATGCCTTCGCGGAGCTCCATTGACTTGATAGTATGTCAGCCAAATGCCATTGAATAGTTCGTGCAGCTGCACAAGGCGACATCCGACTCGAATGACACTCGGTTGGAAGGTATTTGAAACGCCCGTGTAGCAGAGATATTGCTAATCTCAGGCTCGTGATGCTTTCTTAGATAACAGCATGCGATCAGACGCGAAAAGCAATTACATCTGCTATGACATATTTTGCAAGTATTTGCGAAAACAAACTAATTTTCACAATGTGCTGCAGCACCGATCGTCACTACCTGCAACACCCATCGTCACTATCATCATTTCCAAATAGCACCTCTTTTTGCCATGTGACAACGCAATGAAAGTGCCATTCGTTCATGGGGAGTGCGCTTCGTGAAAGTATCACTAAAGTTGCCGTGTGACAGGGGTATAAATCCCCCCACGCACGCGCACAAACACATTCAAACACGGAAAATGGTACGGTTTCAAAAATATCTTTGCCGTGTACGATCATACACGGTAAACCATTTTTGAAAAGTCACTAAATTGCGTTTGAAAACTATCAAAATGTAGCAGTTACAACTCAAACATGATGCCACTTCATTTTCAGAAATTATAACTTTTTATCGTCACGTGTATACAAGTACGCTGGACGAAGTTCCTACGGTAAACTCAGATTTCTGGATTTCCTGCAGCGCATACACACCCCCCACCCCGGCGGCGCAACGTGTAGGCTCTCAGCCCTGATTTCTCTTCACTGCTGCCGAAAAAAAAAAATCGACTACACGTCTTTCCGGGTGGACGGTCGCTTTTAGATAATGGGACTCTGTCAGCTAGGGGGATAGGGGAAATGAACAATAACGCCCCTGCACACTGCTTTGTTTTCTTTCTCCACATGGACTCAACAAACGCACTCGCGCAAGGCCTCGCGTATTTGTGTGTGTGTAGCTATTTTCGTCTTGTTATATGTCCGCAGCTGTATCCATGAGCAGGCAGAGAAAAAAAAAAGCTGCTGTGTTGGTACTATCATGTCAGCAGTTCGGATACTCGAGCCAGTACTAACGGCTTACTGTATTGCATTATGCCAAGTTTTCGATTAGCGTACCCTCCTAGCGGCCGCCAGGCGGAGCACGTTTTATGTTAGTGGTCCAACAGCGATACCAGACACTCACAGAGAAAAAGACGACGTACAAGGAGGCTCCTGTGTGTCTCATCTTATTCTGTGTCAGTGTCTGGCAGGGCTGTTGTCCACTCAATCCCTATGTATCAACTCCAAGTAGCCCAATCTGCCGTTCTTCAGAAACGCGTTTGCAGGGTTGCCTGAACGCCCTTGAATGTTTTCTGCGAAAATGCATTTATAATTGTGGGTGCAGGTGGTCTCCAGAGCAGTAACGGGCAGTGCTGGCTTCAATAGGCAGAAATGAAAGGGGTGAGTCATCTGTGGACACGCCTTCCCCGGTGCACTTTACAAGGCTACGCTGGCGAACCTGACCGCGTCTTGTCGCTCGAGTCTGTTGACTGTCAGGACCACGCATGTAACTGCGAGCGCATAAAGGCTACTGGCAATGTACGTTCCCCCCACCCCCCGCAGTTGTTGACGGAGCAAGCGTCGTTCCTGGAAAGAAACGCGCAACGCACCGCTTCACCACGACGGTGAGAGCAAGGGTTGGGTGCCGCGCTAAAGATTTTTATTATAAACCCCACTGCGCCCAGGGCGGGTGCGCCCTGACAAGTTGTACCCACTCCCCGCAGCAGAGGCACACAGGTCTGTCTCCTCTTTCTAGCCTGGCCTTGGCTGCAGAAGAACCTTGGATTGGAACGGCCGCATGTCAATCGCCTTCGCAAAACATCAGCTTCGCAGAACTGTGAAACCCCCTCCCTATTGTAAACAGCGTGACGTCAAAAAGTTGTGGCCCGGTTGGCAGAACTGACAACTTTTGGTTCTGAGCCGGTGTTGTTGGTCCCGAGGGCTCCTTCGCCGCCTTTTTACCCCGATTCGAGACGCCTCGCCGGCCCTCACAGGATAGAAGAGGGGAAACGCTTGCGCTGAATGACTTAGGCCGGGTGGCAGGAGCGCGCTCCGGGCGCCAGTGAATCCGGCCGGTGCCTCATAATAGACCTCTCCCTGATGTAAACAGTGTGACGTCAAAAAGGTGTGCCCCGATGGGCAAAATCGTCGAATTTCGGTTCTGAACCGGTTTTTCAGGTGCCGAGCACTCCCCCACCAGCTTTGTTCCCTGATTCGAAACGCCTGGCAGCCTTCTTCTCCCAGTGTGAGCCTTCTCGGTACGGCGCATGTTTTGCCCTTCGGACCAGAAGCACGTGCGTTGATGACGTGTGTCTTGAAGGAAGCTAGTTTTCTTTGCACGTGTTGGCCTGCCTGCAAATCTGTATGCGCAGTCGCGTTTTTTTTCTTTTCAGGTGAGAAAAATGTAGAGCCTAAGATGTGTGTCCCAGAAAATAGTGAAAACATTTTTTTTTCTGTCAACTTGAAGGAGCGAAAATTGCTAATTGATCACGTGCACTCAGTGGAGCAGATTGTCAATGAAAACTACCTCCATGGGGAAGTGACAGAAAGTGTGTGTCCTAAGTGAATCAACTTGAAATTCGAGGCCAATACAATGGGGTTTTGTTACGTTTTGCGCTAATAATAATAAACACAATCTTTATGCGAACATAAAGTGCCTCTAAACAGATATGCGAAGCTGAAGAGATTACCGCGCATGCGGGAACACTTTATTTGCAGAGCCATCGCTAATGTGCTCATTCATGTGCAAGCAAACATTTTGACTTAGAAGTTACATTCAGCCAGAGCAATGCCTACTCCCGTAATATCTTAGAATGTCATGAAATATTGAGGAAAATAGATGTGTGTGTAAATGATGGCAGATTTTTTTCACGTTTCATGACCATGCACACAAAAGCAACCGCTGTGGCAAATGCTATTTCAAGGCCGGAATGCGAAGACAATGCAAGCATGCTGCTGCTGTATGCTTTTTTGTAAACAAGCATGAGGAACCGTCCTGAGCAAGAGGCTGAAGCGTTCGTCAGATCTGGTAAAATGTAGAGTTCCGGACCCTTCCAATTAGGGTTTTTTCATAACCACGCTAATGAAAATCTGGTCGTAAATGTTTATCAGGTAGACGAGCACCATTTTGAAAATATTTATGGTCTTTCTTCTAATTTGTGAATACGGATCGACACTAACGTCATATTATGTTCCCCGCTTTGTAAACCAGGTCAAAAAACAATTCGCGATGTAAAACCTGCTTCCCACATAACCTTGCTGAATTATCCTGAAGTCCTTGATGGTTTTGCTGAGAGGGCTTCGAAATCTGCTGAAAAATAGCTCTTAGACAAAATGTTTTCACCAATGTCATCCACAGACCACCCAGCCAAAGGACTTCATACCGGTTTCCAATAAATTTCACCAGAAGCTCTCGGCCCCTCGTGTTCACGGAACTATCCTGAGTAGTAGTAGTAAGTGGCTTTTATTGTAAATGAAAAAGAAGGTAAAAGGATTCTTGCCAGCGCCGGCATCTGCTATCATGTCTAGAAGCACCTGAGCTGGGGCTGGGGGATGGAAATGGAAAGCGAGATGACAGTGAAGGGGAAAACAAAGGGTAGAGAGAGAGGGAAAACCTTCCCTCCTGCTTGTATTTCCATTACGCGAGGCGATACAGCCAGTGGGAAGGACCGCGAAAGTTGCCGGCGACCTGACACGTGAGGCGCGCACTTCGGGAGAGGGCGACCGCGCTCTCTCTCTCTCACATACACTACGCTCGCCCGCTCCGCAAGCTCCCCTCTCACTCGCATACACCAAGCTGCCCCGCACGCCCGCAGCACAATTTTCTCCATTCTTGACCGGAGCGGAATTCCAGCCACGACTAACAATGAGGGACACCACCGCTTTTGAGCACCCGCGAGCAGATTGGCACTTGCGCTGGCACGTGGCAAGTGCCAGCGGTGCGAGCAGCAAGCCCACCATAGCAGACTTCCATATTTATGCAACTCACCTACTCCTATCTAGACACTACACGCGCAATCGTGCAGCGCCATGCGCAGCAAATGTCGCTGTACTATTGTGGAGCAGCTCTTCCGGAAACCGCCATTTACAAGAGCTAGTTTTGAATCATAATACCCTGTAGCCGAGACTGACAACTGATTGCATTCCTAACGATTTCGGTATCCGTGGTTTGCACACCGCTGAGGGAAAGTACTGGTATTTCATGCAGTGCAAACAATGGCAAGAGATGCTGGCATTGTTTTTGCTGCATTGCGCGCATGCATATCACCAGCTACGCTCCCATATATCTTTCAAGAATGTTATCCGTGCATTCTTTTTTTCTTGCAGTGTGTGATTGACATATAATTTTGGGGGCATGCTTTGCCACTACAATGCTAGTGAAATCGCACTGTCCACACATGCACTTCGCCACTGGTAGAGGCAGAAGCAGAAGGCTTCATTCACTTCCATTGATGTGCATTTTCAAAAGACAAACGCATGTTCCTTATAAAAACAGGACCATTTTATTGCACCATCTGCTAAGCACGTTCAGATGCCTTGCACAACTCCCCCACACATCATGGTGGCAGCCTGCAAGCAAACAAGACCATACCAATGTCATATGTGAGTCTATTTTCAGGAAGTGACAGGAAATGTCAGTGCTCAAAAGTGGGTATTAGCTTGTTCTTTACTGCAGTTACTTTCCATTGACTTAGTGTTTCAGTAACACACAAACACATATGCTTACCTCCCGTCATACAAAAATGTGAGGGCAGTAACGGAAAAGGAAAGAAAATATGTGCATAAACATAGCAAGTGGACTGAAAAGTCCTTACATACATCTAAGTAATTTGCTGCCACTGTAACAATGAGAGCAGATATGTTAGGATAAAAGCCTGCTGAGCACGATAGAAACATATTCTGCTTACGCCATACAGGGTGATACAAAGCTGCTGGAACAATGATACACTGCTTGTTTTGATGTCACCAGCAGTTCACGAAGAAAAAGCTTACCAGCAGAAGGCTGTATCCATTACACACAAGCAGAAAAATGTGAGCTGTGAGGTTGAATATCCCTTGAAAGTGTATATTGATACTGTGCTTCCAAGGAAAGTGAACGCCACAAGCGGGCTAGTAGCAAAAGAAAAGACGCAGCTATAGAACAGAAGAAAGGAGCAGGCATAAGAAGTACAGCATGTCCAACTAAGCTATACTTGGGAAAAAGAAACAACTCAACAGTGCTGTTGCAACGGACATATAAAAGCCCCACATTTTTGAAAATATAAAGCGGAAAGAAATGAAAACACACTGTTTCATGTTTCATATAGCAGGGATCTCAACGGTTACATTTGAAAATCAATTACAAGCATATTTAGACTGCATTCATCCACAAATGTGCTTCAGCGCCTTTTCAGCTAAGGAAAACACCCAACTCAAGGAGGGCTGTGTAGCTTTCAAGCATTTGTATGAAACAAGTGATAAGTTTATAGCAAAAATACCCTCTATAATGATTTTACCTCACATATACTCACCTACGAGGCCATAACAGGAGGGCGGAAAGAAAAACTATATTGTTGCAAAAGAGCAAACGACTAGGCGCCTTACGAAATGTCACAGTGCCGTGACACTGGTAATCTTGCACACGCGTTCATGAAAAACCGCACTCGATAACACACACTACGAGGTAGCTCACGCACGCGACACAGGTACAGTTGGGACTTCAATGCAGATTCTAATAACAAAATTGCGGTCCAAATGGCTCACCTGCGTTTGGCCCTGACATCAGCCATGCGCGTACGAAGCTTTGTCATCGTCGACCTTTTGCGCTGAAGGTATCGCCGCCGATTCCCCATTTGACACTTTTACACACAAAAAAACTGGCAAGATAACGTGATAAAAAACGGCGCTGCACATAAATACAAAAACACAGTAAAAAAAAAACACCAACAAGCAAAACAGCACGATACGCCGATGACAGCCTGCGGAGCAGCCGAAGAAGCGACCGAAAGGCAGGACAGGCTTCAGCGTAGTCAGTCGTCCGTACCGGTACAGAGTACCGCGGCGAGAGTTGCGGGCGTCACACACACAGGGGAGGCGCTGCGCACACGTTTCAGTAAACCCCAATAGTTACTGTCTCGTACGTCTTGCTTCAAAATGTTTGACAGCGCCACTGTCGTTGACCGGCGGAACTCCATTGTTGAGTCAAAACGCCCGCGAGATTCAAATGCAGCAGCCCCGTCGACCAACAAACGGGGCGAGTGCGAGCTAACATGAGTCGTTTATCATACCCAAATTTACATCACTGGTAGTTTAAGACCAGCGACTTCAGTTCCTGTCAAAAAAGCCTGGAATATAACAGTGATCTTTCGCGCTGGATGTATTTTGCGGAGGTTACGGCGCACCAAAAAATAGCGCAATTGAATGGCGCAGTAATACCGTTCTGTTTGTCATAGCGAAATTCGGCCTTGAGCAGATCCTTGAATATTTCCTAAATATTTCGCGTGCAAAATTTGTTCCCTATACGACGTTTACTTGCTTCTAAAACTCAGATCAAAAAAGCGCAGTTTCTAGGTTACGACCAACTTTGAACAATGAAAACTAAAAAATTATGACATGTAGCTCAATGAAATTTTCAAGAATTAACAACATGGGTACTATCTACAATCCTGCTAAATATGTTTGTGATTTATGAACTGGACTAGGAGTTATTAATGCGCCATTCTTTTAAATTTCACACTTTTTTATGGCGCCAGTTCTAAATAACCACCCAATATAACTCAATAAATTGCCTGTAAGGTCCTCGAGTCACACTTAATCTAAAAGCTGCAGAAGCAGTTTTCTTTTCGGAGCAGTAGTTTTCGTCAACAGCAAATCCAACGCAGGCAAGTCGAGCAAAAATATCGTTTTATGCCCCTCGCTCTTTTGCTCACTGCTATCATACTAACGTGAATAGCTTTTAGCGACACATACCATCGCAAAGAAGATACAATTATCTTTACAATGCGCTCAATATCATTTCTCTAGCGCAAACGGATGAGCCACACCGCTCACACAAACATGACGAAAAACGGCTGCTGACCGCCGCTAGCGTGGTTCACATGCAAGCGACTGAGCGATTGAGCGGCGCGTCGCAGCGAAAATTTCCAACTTGTTGAAACCTCGCCGCTCGTCGCAGCGACGACTCAAAACAGGTTTTTCCGTCGCGGCGACAGGATTCGCTAGCATTTTCGCTTGCATGTGAAACAGGCTTTAGGGTGCGTTTCTGTATGTGGTGTATAGCGGCTTGTGAGTCTGAATAGACTGTGTACTCTTGAAGAGAGGGAAGGAGGGCAAATGACTGGAGGGCATGCGCAATGGCGAGGACCTCGAGGGACAATGCATCCGGAGGGCGTAGAAACGGCCCGCTGGTGTGAGTTTCAGGAGCGAGGAGGTGAGGGTGGTACAGGGCGTAGCCGCAGGAACCTCGAGGAGCCACGAAGGAGGAAGGAGGCATCCGTGTAAGCTACACCCTGGGTATCAAAGAGAGGGGAATTGTGCTGTGCGGCCGCATGACGACGGCCGGCGTGCAGAACGGGGGACATGTTGGACGGAAGGGGGAGGATCCGAAGATTGGGAGCCGGGGTGGGAATAGGAGAGGTAAACGGGGCGCAGGGAATGGGCGAGATACCCGCTTGAGTCAGTAACCACTGACCCTGACGGGTAAGGGAAAGCCGGGCAATCTGCGAGTCATGATGGAGAGAGAGCAGAGAACGGAGAGGATGAAAGAGGCCTGTTGCAAAGATCTTTGCAGTAGAGGTAGTGATAGGGAGGTTGAGAGCTGCCTTGTAGAGGCCCACAAGGGCAGTCTCAAGAGCGTTAAGTTCAGTCTGATTGAAGGAAACGTAGGGTGCAAAGTACAAGACCTTGTTGAGGGCCAGCGCGTGGGCAACTCGGCACGCATGAGCCTCGTGGAGACCTGAGCGCCGAGTGACCACGCGCCGCAGGAGGTGAGTTACGGAGTGGCAGGTGGTGACAGCACGGTGGAGGGCTTGCACGTTCTTGGCTGCATGCAAAGGAAAGCCAAGAACTTTGCACTGCGTGACGACAGGAATGGGAGAGCCAGAAAGGTGGAGACAGACGAATTGGTTGTGTGAGAGCTGGTATGAGGAATGGTTGAGGAGAAGGAGCTCGGATTTTTCAGAAGCAGGAGAGAGGCCAGCAGTGGTGAGAAAGGAGTCGATGAGATCTAGGCCACGTTGCAGGGTGTCCTGTACGTGACCGGGAGAGCCAGACGAACACCAGAGAGTGATGTCATCGGCGTAAAATATATGATGCAGGTCGGGAATTTCAGCTAGCTGGGAGGCGAGAGGGGCCATAGCAAGATTGAAAAGGGTAGGAGAGAGAACAGCACCTTGAGGAGTGCCTCGGGTGAGGTTGTGGGGGTCGGACAGATAGGTGTCGACTCGAAAGCGAGCGACACGTTTAGAGAGGAATGAGCGGATATAACAGTACATGCGGGAGCCACAGTCTAGGGAGGCGAGTTGGGAAAGGATGTGGTCGTGGCAAACACCGTCGAAGGCCTTGCGAACATCGACGGTCACAAGTGCGTGAATTTGAGTGGGGGTAGGTGACAGAAACGTGTGCTGGAGAACCAGAAACATGTCCTGTGCACAGACGTGGCGTCGGAAGCCGATGAGAGAATGAGGGAACAACTCCCTCGTCTCGAGAAAATTAGAGAGGCGAGTCAGGGCCATTCGCTCAAGGGTCTTACCAACACATGATGTCAGGGAGATTGGGCGGAGGTTAGAGAGAGAGGGAGGCTTGCCCGGCTTTGGAATCATAGAAATGAGGGAGGAGGTCCAGGAGCTGGGCAGGCAGCCGCTGTCCCATGCATCATTGTAGGTTTTAAGGAGGAATTCTTTGGCGCAGTCAGGAAGGTTGCGAAGTGTGGTGTATGTAATGGCATCCTCACCGGGAGCCGAGCGTGTAGCATTAGGAGCCAGAGCCGATTCGAGCTCCCGGAGAGTGAAGGATTGGTCCAGATCGGGGTTAGGTCCACCGCAGTACACCGGGTAGGAGGGTGCCAGAGGGGGCGGGAGATAGAGAGAGGCGAGCTGATCAAAAACATCGGAGGGAGTTCCTTGAGTGAGGGCTTTAGCTAGAGTTGGAGCAAGTGCAGGCTTAGTGCCAAGGAGGGATTTGAAGAGAGACCATGTGGATCGCGAGTGCAATGCAGAGTCAAGACGGTCACAAAGAGCACTCCAAAGAGAGTGCTCGAGTGAGGCGCAGTGGGCGACGATCTCGGCCCGCAGAGCAGTGATCCGGGAAGAAAGTTGGGCATTGTGACGTTTACGGCGACGCCATAAACGGAGTAGGTGAGGATCTGGGTCTGGGACTGGGTGACAAGACCGAACACGACGGCTACTGGACGTGAGCGCTGCAGTGATGCGCGACGTCCAGTCGTCGTAGGATTGAAAGGAGTCAGAGGCGAGATTAGCGCGGAAGGCGTGCCAGTCAGTATGAGTGACCGGATGACATCGAGGGATGTGGGAAAGAGAGGTGGAAATGTGGACAAGATAGTGGTCACTGAGAAGAGTTTCGGCTGTCATTTGCCAGTGAAATGAAAGTGAACCCCGAGAGAAAGTGAGATCGGTTTGGTTGGTTTATGGGATTTAACGTCCCAAAGCGACTGAGGCTATGAGAGACGCCGTAGTGAAGGGCTCCGGAAATTTCGACCACCTGGGGTTCTTTAACGTGCACTGACATCGCACAGTACACGGGCCTCCCGAATTTCTCCTCCAAAGAAATTCTAGCCGCCGCGGCCGGGATCGAACCCGCGTCTTTTCGGTCAGCAGCCGAGCACCATAGGGAAGCGCACCTGAAGTTTGCTTCCACTGCACCAGCGCCACTTCTCCCCTGCCGGTCATTTTGGCGTTGCTGTCCGGGCACGTCGCCGGCGGAGCGCATTGAGCCAGCAGCCTGTCGGCTGGTACGCGCGTGCTGCTCGCGCAGCTGGCACTCTCTCTTTCATTGTGAGCACGTGCCGTCCTGCTCGCGGGCGCACAAAAGTGGTGTTGCCGCTCGCTGTGAATTCCGCGACGTTCTAAGAGTGGAGAAACTGGTTGTGTGTGCGGCTGTCACAATAGTTCTCTGAACATCAACGGCCAAGGAATGCCCGTGTGAATCTACAGATTTCCTGGTGATGTCCTACATTCTTGGGAAAAAAAATTTAATATTGGAAAATTGTAACGTACAGTAACGGAAATATTGAAGGTAATGGTCCACCCTTTCTATATGCAGCAAAATCTTAAATATTTTTCATCGCTCGTATCGAGCAGTTGACGATAGGAAAAACGTTAATACGAAAAAAAAATGCAAGCCTATCGATGGGAGATTGCTATAGTCAAATCTTCCAGTATATGAAAAAAAAATGCGGTCATACATTTTTTACTATTCAAAAATGTTTTTGTCCGGAATTGTTGCGTATGAAATGGATCAGAACGAGAAACGGCAGGCCTCGATAACTGCTATGGGCAGGGTGAAGTAAGCTTTTTCCTGTTACTAAACACGTTTGGTATGTCGCACGCGTAATATTATTTCTGCGCAGTTTTTGCTGTAATTCACTAAGCATGCAGTGTTTAGTAAAGCTCGCGCTAACGAAACTCATTTTTTTTACCGTTTTTTATTTTGGAGACTGACTGCAGCTAGCGGCATTATGCAGACGCGTGTGAGGCAAGGTCAGTGATCGCCTGAATGTTCCGACTTGTGACGCCGGGCTCAATTTTCGAAGTTGCTTTACATGTAAAAAATTTCAAAAAATAAAAATCAAAATGTTTGCTTGCACATGAATGAGCGTTTGCATATGAGCGATGGCTCTGCAAATAATTGTTTTGGGAATGCGCGTGCGCTGTAATCGGAATTAAAATAAATATACGAACCGCTTATCTCCGTTGTAGCGATTGACAAACTAGAGCATTTTTTCTCTTAGCCGTATATAGCAAGCAGCTGGTAGGCGCATTTCGTGCGTGTTTTCGTTTTTCTCCTCAGCCTCGCGTGTCGCCTTAAGGCCACTTTATTTTAAGTTAAAATAAAAATTATTGCCATCATTATTCATCGAAACACGTAACAAAATCATTATTATTTGGCCAACAAACCTGCATGCACCGAAGTGCTCAGTCACCCAACGAAATTAAGCATCTTGCGAAGATGGCCGTGCCAAAAAAAAAAATGGTATTTACCTCGAATTCCACGTCTTAAATGATCTCGTCATTTACTTGCGATGCACATTTCGCCGTTACGGTACCGGCTTTTTCGTCAACAATCTGCTTCACGTAGTGGGCCTGATCCACTAGCAGTTCTTTTTTCAAGTTCGCAGCGAAAAAAAAAATTCACTGTCCACTATTTCTTTTAACCTACATCTCAGAGCGTACTGCCGCGACCGAAAGAAGTGCGAACAGCGGAGTGCCTAGGCTCTCCGCTGTTGGAATTTATTTTCGTCACGCTTATACTTGGCTCGCAACACAAATACGCTAGAGACATCCGTGATACAATAATGTACCACTCTAGCGTCTTTTTGTTACTACCGAGATAAAAACGCATTGAAGATAAATTTCGACTGCGCAGCGCGTGGGCGCCGTGCTGTTCGCATTTTTTTCTAGCGCCCCTGTACATTTTGCTAATCCTCTGAAGCTCGCCAGCGTTCAAGCACGAGGGAAAAAGCTCGGGACTGCACAAAGAGATTTGCACGCTGGCCAACACGTGCAAAGTACGTGCAGAACTGGCTTTTTTTCAGGGGAAAGCGCGCTGCTCGCGCAGCTACTCAATGGGAGGGGTGACCGGTTTGCCCGGACAAAAATACGGAGTCGGTCGGAGAGGGCGCTTTTCACTGGCGTCCGCAGCGCCCCCCTGCGAAGCTGCGGTCCCCTATAGCCACTGAGCCACCGCGGCGGCAAAAAGTGAGATCGGGTGTCGTGGGGCGCTGTGAGGCAGTGCCCGCTCGAGTAGGGGAGCCAGGAGTATTGAGAAGGGTGAGGTGGCGTTCCTGGGCCATACAGTGGAGGAGGCGGCCGGGTTTGAGGGTTTGAGGGTAGCCCAGAGTGTGTGAGGGGCATTAAAGTCGCCACCAAAGAGGAGATGGGAGTTAGAAGGAAGAGAGTGAAGGAACTTGCCCAGGGCGGAAAATAAAGAGGAGGTAACAGGGGGGTTGTAGAAAGACAAAAGGGCGAGTGAGACGCGGGAAGAAGGGTGGTAATAGACCACACCAACTAAATATTTAAGAAGGACGGAGGGGATATCAAGTGGCTCCACGAGCACGTCGCTACGTACATAAATAGACGCAAGTGGTGTGGCCGTAGCGGCATGGTAGACGCGGTAGCCTGGGACAGTGCGGGCCGTCCGGGTTTCCTGGAGAAGGAGAAAATGGGGCAGGGAGGGGCGGGCGAGTAGATACTGGTGGAGGGGGGTCTTATTATGGCACAAATTTCGGCAGTTCCACTGCAATATCTCGAGGTCCTCGCCAAAAACCATTATGATAGTGTAGAGGTAGAACTTCGTGAGGGTACGCGTTCCTTCTTTTTGGCCGGGGGCAGTGACTCATGCAGGGATTGGAGCGTAGAAGTGAAGGATTCTAATTGTTTGGATTGTGATTGGAGGGTGGTAAGAATCTGCAGAACCGATGTCTCTAGCTGAACCAAGCGAGTGTGGTGTGCCTGTGTGGTGGTTTCGAGAAGATCAGCCAAAGGGGCGACCTGGGCGGTGGAGGAGGGAGTGGTGAGTGTGGCAAGGTGCTCATTTAGCTTTTTTTTTTGCTCATTTAGCAAAAATAAACACAGCCTATAGTGGTGCCATCTGGTTGTCAGGACGGGAACTATTGCTGCCAACAAACGGACTGTCCTCTTAAGCCTAGCAGCGGCAGAATGGTCACTCTAAATACAAAATAAAGCAAATTTATCACTTATACGTTTTCTTATAGGCAAGGCGAGACAAAGCGAAAGACCGGTGCCCCATTTATGACCAGTGAACAGACTGAAAAAGGAAGCAACAACGAGAATTCAGTCCGAAGCGAGGGGTCCGGCTTTGAAGGGCGCCGCCATGTTTGTCGTTCGAAGCAATGCTAGCAACACTGGGCAATGCTCGAAGGCCCTCTAAACCTCGATAGAGTTCCCCGTTGCTCCGTTGGCTCGATATACTATTGACTCGATGGCTATCCAAACCGCCCGTGTAGCAGCGCTCGATCGCCTTTGAGGCGATAGACTATCGGTTCGAGGGCCTTCGAAACGCCCGTGTGACAGGGGTGTAACGAACCAAGCACAGACAGAATCGCTGAGGCGTCCGAATTTTTAGAGAGGTTGTCACCTAGCACTGACAGCAGGACTCAGGTGGTTTTGCTATGCGAGGAAAATTCCGCACGCGACGAGTCTCCGTGTGTTCTACCAGACCATCCCGCGCGTGCGACCTGTATATATTTATATTTATCATGTATATATGTAAACAATTATTATCAGTGTACTTCTCCCTCTGTCCTTTCTACTATCCCCTCCCCTCTTTCTTTTCACTTCTACACACTGCCTGCTATCCTTTATTTCCGCTGCCCCAGCTCAGGTGCTTCCAGCAGCGATAGCAGATGCCGGGGTAGAAAAAATTCTTTTACCTTCCATATTGAATGCAAAATAAAATCCACTACTACTACTACGAGCCTCCGGGAATTACTGAGTCAGCTTTTGACGCTGCGCCGTGGGCCGGCAGCTTAACACGTGACGGCACCGCGATAACAGAAGGCGCGCGCAACAGATCCGCTGGGGCAGCTTCCAAAAAGCGGCGCCGTGCAACGAAAACCGAATTGTGTGGTGTCGCAAAGCAAAAAGTGCAGGTTGGGCTTTTCAGTTTCAGTTTCAGTTTATTTCCAGAAAAAAAAATTCTGGTGGGACACCTGGGCTAAAAGCTGCTTTTGTCAGCTTGCAATTCAGGACCGCGCGTAACTTCTCCGAGTTGTCACCGCGGCACTCAAGAGCTCACAGGAGTCGCGTGAAGACCAGATCGACTAAACCCCTGTCAGACGAGCAAGTTTAGTGTCATTTTCAACGAGTGACACTCGCCTGTAGTGTCATTCGCATCGTGTCACACGATGAACTTTAGTGACACTCGCTGCTGAACGCACTCGGCAAGAAGTGAGTTTGGGGAACTCACTTCACTTTTCCCGAGGGGCGAAGTGTATAGCCTCGGTAGCAGCGTTTCGAAATTAGAATACAACGTCGGCAATAAAAATGGCGTTTTGTTGAACGCAGCTAATTATTTTTTGCCCTCTTGTTCATGTAAACTTATTTGCGCATGCATGTCGCCACCACTTTTTGCCAATCAGATTGTGTCAGATGCGCAGAAACTAGAAACGTTATCGACGTGGGTCACCATGATGCTTCAAAAAGTGAAGTACTGCTCCTGGCTTGTCTCGTCTTGCGAAGCCTTTTTTGTAATCGCCAATATTGCACAAAGCTCCTTGATAATCATAAAAAATTGCTTGCAGTTTGGAATCTACTGTACATTAACTGAACATTAAAGCTTTGAAGCGCGAAAAGTAATATTTTTTGTGCCTTACTTGAAAAGCGATCGTCACCACCATCAAGGGCGCCGCAGAGCGCGCGAGGGTCAGATAAAGACGAGACATGCAGGGAGCCTAGACAGGAGGAAGCACCCCTCTCGCGTAAAACTTTTCCAGCGCTGCCCAGGCTTTGCACGCCAGTCGCAAAGAGACGGAACTAATCAGCCCTGCAGCTTTTGGGAAACGTTAGCTGGTAGAACAGCCGCCCGACCACGCCGGGCGCGGCTGAAGTAGGGGTATTCCAGGAATACATGTGTCTTGTATTTGCGGTTTTTTTTTTTTTATTATCCATTAACTCTTGTAGAACACCCTAAACGATGTTTTGAGCTTTTATTTCTGGCTGGAGTAATGTAGCTTAAAGACGCTTGTTAAATCTCTGTGTAAAAGAGATTTTTTTTATGACAGCCTTTGAGGTTTCGTAATGTATAGACCGTTTTCGGCGCCAGGAGGACAATAGCCTCGAACCGGCGCGCGCGCGCCGCTGCTTCTCCTCCTTCTCTCCTCCTGGTATGCGCGGGCGGCGAGCTACGCGTTGAGTGACGTTCGTGTCCTGCTGTCTTTTGCACGACAAAAAAGCTTTTACGTGTTTTCACGCTGACTATGAACATGAATCGTGAGCCGAGGTCATCAGGATACCTCTGCGCTGTTGTTGGCTGCACCAACAACTACTGCAAGCGGAAAAAACTAGCCGCAGAGCCATGTGCACAGCATGAACAGCCGCGGCGTCAGTGCGGCTGCGACCTGTTCCATCTGCACCGCTTTCCGTCAGATGAAGGCGAGCGATGTCTTTGGCTGGCTAGCATTAACAGAGAAGATTTTGTGCCTCCTTAATGTCACATGCTTCCTTCTCCAGCAAATAAAAAATGATGTGTGGCATCCGGACGTGTGGCCACTTCAGTCAGTGACAACACTTGGATGCCTGTACAGCTTGTGACCTGCAGACAAATATGATGGTCACAAAATCTGAGCAGTGGAAGTAGATAGCTCAGATAAGCAGGAAAAAGACCTCTCCGAAGTTTTTGTTGCATGATAAATATGACAGCAAATGATATGCGATATTACAGCACTGCCGAGTAAGCAGTGTGGTTGCAGCAGTGTTGTTACCGCGAACAACCGGGCCTTGGCAGAAGCAAAAGAGCGTGCTCACTGCACCAGTCGTCAAGATACCTAAGTCTGCAAAACTTGTTTGAAGACGCGTAGCGTGCTTAACGACGACCGCAAACGCGCTTGCTCACCAAAGCAAACTCGAGCTGCGGGTGGCGTGGCGAATTTCTTTTGCCGCGTGGCAAATACCCATGCAACCTCTCATCTAACTTTCTCTGTTTAGTGCGGACATTTATTTAGGGCCGCAACACTTTACTTTCGACGAGTGAAGAGTGGACACGTACGCGAAAAAGAGTGGCGGGGCAGCGAGAACGACCATTGCTCGCGCTCGCTCGGTGGCCCCCAAGCAAGCAATGGTGACATACGCGAGGTCAGCTAGCGTAAACAGTGCTTTCGTTCGGTGCCTGCGCGCTCTAGCTTAGTAAACATTCTCGCACCTACCACCTAGACCTGCTCGTAGGCGAGCATTTATCTCGAAGTGGTAACCAGCTGAAACGCACAGAGGACACCAGGCATAAAACGCCTGAATCTGGCACGACGCGTACCTCGCTGAGAAGTGCACTGTAGTACCTGCCTAAATGTGTGAAGTGTGTACGGGCAAGGGCGTCCGCAGAATTTTTTGCAGGGGGGGGCCCCGTTGGTGCCCCGTGGGGGGGGGGGGGGTATGTTCGTAGCAGAAAGGCGCTATTTGCGGAGTAAATTTATTTATTTATATATAAATAAAAATTAAACAAAATGCACACATGAAAGAAAAATTACAAACAGCAAATTAAAGCGCGGCTAGGAGAGGTACATTGGAGTTTATCAACGAAGAAACAACTAAAATTAATAAAAATGCAAAAAGATGCTATATCACTTCGTGGAGAAGAGTGCTCAGTCTTGCTGCATACGGGTTCTCGACTCACCCGGATTGATGACCAGCACACAGCACAATATGTTCACAAACACGCAACTACAGTCACTCAGTCAGTCTTCCTTGAACAGCAACTGTAGGCGCCTCGGATTTTTCTGGGCGAATTGCGTAATTACACGTGTGATAAATTCACTTCTGTGCTTCATTACACGCTCTCGGTGCACACTCATCATACACATTGATTGGAAAAACTGTTGAACACGTACGTTGAAAACAAAAGATGACTATATATACAACGAAAACTTATTTACAAGATAAATGCACGCTCGCAGCTTCATACACCTCGCTCCATCTTGCTTGCGCATCCGCACAGTCGAGCAACCGCACACACACTGCTCTCCGCTCGTCGTTTTCTCGTCCGCTGTCTTGGTTGTTCTCAGCTTCGCTGACAACCGGCCACTAAAAACACCCAAGCACAAACACAGAGGCGCGCACACGTGCAAGGGCTTACTTGCCGCAGTATCCCCGAATGCGCACTTTGGGGGTGAAAGGAACGCCGCGCAACTTCCGAGGGGAAGGGACACTCGCCACTCCAGTCGGAAAATTTGTTTTTGTGTTTTTATGGGGTTCAGAGCCCCAAAACGACTCAGGCTATGAGGGATGGAGTAGTACAGAGTTCCGGGTAATGTCAACCACCTGGGTCTCTTTACCATGCACTGACACGCACAGTACATGGGCGCTGTTGTGATTTGAGGCCCAGCCAGAGGTGACAGGCGAGCCAGGCAGGCGCCATCGGGCTGCGTTGACCAAAGGCGCTGGTTTTCGCAGAAGACGCAAAGAACGCTGGTGTGGGGGCGCCTCGGGAGACTGCGTCGCCGTGAACAAAAGCAGCTAATCCCCTTTGCCGGAGATTCTGAAAGCGGCGCTTCTACCGAACTGCGCTACCCGTGGATCGGAGGAGACAGCGAGCGGCGGCGGCGCCAACTCATCGCCCGCTTGCCCCTGAGCAGCCCGACAAAGCGGGGGTGGACACGGCTGATTTTACCTTCCCTCCTTAAGAATTCATCGGTGACCGGCGTAACGATAGGCGAAAACAAGATGCCCCGTGCACTGTCTGCCTCCGTGTCGCTATCTCTCTAGAGATCAAAGAAACAGACACCCATCTCAAGGCGGCTCGAAACACATGCTCGCCGGTGCCGCTGTATGTCTGGAACAGGTCGCCCTTCAGTAGAGCTAACGATGGCGTGGTTTGAAAACGGCGGAACGACGCACGCCCGGACGCGGCATTTCGCAGATGTGACCATGCGGGGCTGCTTTTACCCTTTTGACTGAGCGCACCACCGCCCCTGGCGTGCGGCCATCACTCACGGTTCGAGTGAGTGATTTTCCAGGGGGGTGCAGCCGCCCCCCCTTGCCCCCCCCCCCTCCGGACGCCCATGTGTACGGGTCAGCTTCCACGAAAGAAATTCATCACCGTGAGTGGTCCAACAATACAGTTCGCGTCTGCGCACCACGCACACTTAAGCAAAAGTGAAGTGCGGCTAACGTAAACATTGATGAAGTGACTTTGTTATGCTGACTGGTAATCGTAGTCTATCGAACTCATTCGGATCGCATAAAAGAAGCTTGGCGGCTGCCTGTGTCGCTTCTTCGACCACCGTCGTAGATAGCGGTGCGGCCGTTGCTGTGCACTAGAGGAAACAAACGACTCGTAAACAAATTTCGTTTGCCTGGGTCAATCATCGGAACGACGGTGGAAGTGCCTCCTGCCCCATAATCCGATGAAGTTCCGGACATCATTAAAACAAACCGTGGCAGTGTTTCTCGAAAAGCTTTTCCGTCACCCAGGCGCTTTTCTAGCGCGCCCGCCCGCCCGCACGCACGCACACACACACACACACACACACACACACACACACACACACACACACACAAAATCAGAAACTCCGAAGCGCCAATTTGCGACGCCGCCGTACTGCACCGTGGGCGCAGCACAAATGCGCGCGCACACCAGCATGGCGCTAGGGACAAGAACAGAACATAGACGGCGCCACCTCCCCAAAATGGCGGCGCCTTAGATGAAATGGTCTATAGCTGCAGTTGGTTGGTTCTGTATGTTGTTTGTTATGTATAGATTAGTGCTTGATATTACATGAATAGTAGTTGAGCTCTACTATCCTCTCAACTGATCTATCGGGGCCGTGCGTCTATGGATCGTAACGGCAGCTGTAATTTCTTCCACCATAAAACCTGATTCCAAATTGAAAGATACGGTGCCGGTGAATAACCCGTATAGGTCACGTCCGCAGCTCACCCAACCAGACCGCCTAAGGGGGAGGGGGGAGCCAAAAGGAGAGTTAATCTAGCAGCACAGCTTAAGGCCTTGTTCTTTGTTTTACCTGGCACGACTAGGGAGGGGGTGGTGCTCTTATCTTGCCGGGGTGGGGCATTATGCAGACTTGATCATTAATGCTCTACCTGAGACCGCTGGCCTGCAGACACCGACCCATGGATCACCCAGGAAACAGAGGACCTGCCTAGCTGATGCGGCCTCTTCAGAGGACAGCGAGGAGCTTAACCCCTTTCGAGGCCTCTACATGGCGGCGGACGAGCTGTCATGGTCGTACTTCCGGCCACGTGGGCCCGAGCAAGCAGCAACCGAAGACAGTCGACAAGGCTGACAACCTCGCGACGGCGGCGGTGCAGTGTAGTGCTTGATGTGCCCCCTCCTAGCCTAAGTGGATTAGGGCAGCGGACTTCCTTGAGCGGAGGTGACCATCACGGCAGCAGCGGCGAAGGCCGAAGATGTGAAGGGGGCTCACGAGGGCATTGACAGCGGCAAACAGCAGCGGAAGCAGCAGCGACGTGGCGGCGCCATTCAAGCCGAGTCTACCCTCGGGTCGCCGGACGACGGAGTGGTGCTACACACAGTCAAGCTGTTGCTGTTAATTGAGGACGGCTGTGTCCTCGACAGAGGTCTCGTGTTCTGGACATCCGGCGGGGAAGCACGTTCATTCGCCTACTGGTAGACTGCGGGAGATTCGTTTCCAGCCGTGTTTGATTACTCAGCCTTTACCCCTTCCCATCGACCGATCTGCGAGAGAGCGGAACAGCCAGCATCGCCCCTGCCGTGGGTGGTAACACCAGCGTCCACTTCTGTCCATCCGATTTGGACAGTGCTCTTCGAACTTTATTCCCCAGTCAGGGATCTGGGGAATGCGAACCCTATTTAACTCGACTGTGAGTGTGGCCGAGGGAGACGCCTGTTAACTCCCGTCGGCTCCGGTTGGCGAAGAAGTTCCTTTCCACTGAGAGTCACTCTCAGTCGCTCTTTTGTAAATAATGTAAATAATTATATACTTTTCTTTGCCTTCCTCCTAACCCAGTCTCCCATCCTCCTCGTCCCATCACCGGTCCGGCCATGCTACCCGCGTCGCAACACGGCTTTTTTGTTTTTGTTTTTGTGGGTGTGTGCATTTGTGAGCATCTACAGCCCACGTGTCTATAGTTAAATTCCACTCTGCCCGCCTTGATTCATCGTGCCGAAGGAGTTCCATAAGAGGAAGTACCCCGCGTTTTCCACATTTGTATCGTTTTATTTTGTTTACTCGCTTACGTCGACAACACGTGAGTGCGTCTCAAATCTATTCTGTGCTTCGGCCACGCTCTGTTTCTATGCACTTTACTCGCTGCCGCTGCGTTGCGACCCAAGCCACCGTCCATTCTTCCCTCCCGCCCTTTTTTTCTGTCCTTTTCTCCCAGCTCTGAACGTAGAATTCTACGTCTCCTTGTTACGTGAAGCGCTCTTTTATGTCCCTCCTTCGTTTCGCCTTCGGGCTTCTTTCGCGCTGTTTCACTCAAGTCACAATGAACGAACCAGCCCAGAAAAAAGTTCTGCTTGATTTCTTTTTTCCCCGCGATCCCACACGTGGGTGGCGGGCGACGACACTTATTCACTCCTTTCCAGTTCCGTTTTCTTGCATTTTGTTTTTTTTTCTTTTGAGCTGATCTTCTCTCCCGCATCGTTTAATTGCAGGCTCTGTCCGAAACGTCGACTCGCAATATATGCTTCCATAAATCTAGCGTTTTCAATTTCGCATTTCGCCTCTAGGAGCCAAGCACGTTAGTTTTTTTGTGCTATATATACAGGGTGTCCCAGCTAAATGTAACCAAGCTTTTAAAAAAGACGAAGTGGCCAAGCTTCGTGAGACCAACTGAGGGTTGTTGCCAGTCGCCTGTCCTAGTCTGCGGTATTTTTTTATTATGCAAACGTAATTAATTAGCAGAGACTGATTAACTAACTTTTTAATTATTGTCTTTAGGAAGAAAGTGTGAAGGCAGGAATTGTAGATCCCATAGAAAAATAACTGGTCGCCGTATTTGCAACCAAGTACCACTGATACAGCTTCTTTTATTTGCCTCAAAAGAAAGCCTGCGAAATACAAAAAGAACCACGTGATAGGGAAGCAGTTTCAGCGCTCCCGGACGACCGATCAAGCAACGACATAGCTTATCTTTGCAACGCTGTCCCGAACGAATGGGGTTCGGCGTTTTGCGATGGTTCCGAGGTATACACCAGCAGCTCTCGCATGGGCGCTAGGGCGACCGCTGCTTCAGCGCGTGACGGTGCAAGTTCGCCGGCACGGCCACATGCCTATCGCTCGAGGCGAGGTTTCGCGTAAAAATGCGCTCCATGCGAGCAGCGCTTCACCTCCTTGAAAACCAGCGCCCGCTTACTTTCGATGACGCATAAGCAGTTCCTGGCGCGTATCTCGCCACCACCTCAAAACGCCGAACCCTGTTCGGGACAGCGTTGCAAACATAAGCACCACCCGAGCATAAGACGTCAACCCGAGCGCAGCCATCCGGCTGCCATATGGGTGCGCTCGGGTGGACGTCAATGAGTCATTACTCCCTTATTACAAATCTACTCCACCTTGGGGGAATCCCCTAAAACATTTGGTCAACACTGTTCCTACTTCGAGTTACTGATCAATTCGCTCTCGCCCTACTATAAGCTTGCCGTCCCGGTGAGCTCAATTGGTAGAGCGAGTGCTCCGGTGAAGCGGTGGTCCCGGGTTCGAACCCCGAACCAGGACGAATTTTTCTTTAACTCCGAAGTTTCTGAGAAAGCTGTATAGCTTTCTTTGTAGCCGTATGGATGCGCTCGGGTGGATGTCAATGAGTAATTACTCCCTTATTAAACACACACACACACACACACACACACACACACACACACACACACACACACACACACACACACACACACACACACACACATATATATATACATATATCGGGTGTTCCACCTCAGAGTTCACACAATTTTTAAAAGTAGGCTTTTTGAGTTAGAAGAGCGCTTTTTTCCGCAGAGTATCTAAGGGCTAACTAGCAAGCTGGTTAACTAATTTTGAATAGTTAGTTTCTAACCCTTACTGTTAGGATCCTAAACCATAGAGGGGCGTGTAGCCTGTCGTGAGAAATATCCATATCAGTTGTTAGAATTTCGAAAACGAGGGTACCCTCGGCGTTGTGGCCCAACAAATTTTGCCGACATCATGCCAAAATACATGCACTTTCGAGAAGCTTGCAGGCAAAGCAACTTCTGTAGTGCACGTAACTCACCGAAATAGCCAAAATTTCTTATGCCACACCGGCGAGTGTACCCGCGTTTTCGAAATTCTGAAAACTGATATGAATATTAATTATGGTGGGCTACACGCCTTTCAATAGTTAACGAGCCTAAGAGTAATAGTAAAAAGTCAACTATTCATTATTATTTAACCAGCCCGCTATAGTTAGCATGTCCCAGCTGTATTCTGATGTACTCCACCGCGGACATTAATTGGCCGAAAAAGCGTTTTTCTAACTTAATAGGGCTATTTTAAAAAAAAATTGCGTTTCGCCCCGTCCGGCATTGATGCAGGACAAGACGGTCAGCGAGAATAATGTAACAAAGCTTAATGCAACGTTCCTTCCTTATTGTATTTGAATGCAAAAATGTTGTCCGCCGCTGCATGTTTCTTCCATTCCGATTAAGGTTAAGTTCATTCGTTAGGTCGCACTTACACATGGAAAAAAATACACCACTCTTGTACGAGGTAACTGTGCAATGCAGGACCTCTGCAGTGCCAGTCGCATCATTTGCCAGGTAAAGGCTGGCTTGAAGCCGTGATGGCCATGTCCGAACACTGTTCTTGCTCGCACAATTATCAGTGAAGCCATTAATCAGGAAATAAATGCCAATTGTTCTGCCAGCAGTCACAATGATGCGCGAACACTTTCATGACGCAGCGAAGACACTCCCAAATCCCAATCCGCATGTACTGACAGCGACGGCATTGCGGCTCTGCTTGAAAATGTCAGGTTAACGGCACCGAACAAAAGATATAAGTACCACGCGAATGTCTGTGATTACATGGGCTGAGGCTTATAAAAGACGTTCACTTTGGGCGAATGTCTTCTGCGGTTTAGGCTTGGCGGAGAGGCAAAGCGACATTAGGCTGCGGAGTACAAGCCCATGGATTCGGTGCAGGCCGCGGAGTCTACTTTTCGACGGAGAGGAAACGCACACACGAGTCTGTACTCGCATTTCACCGCACGGCAATGAACCACAGGTGGTCGAAACTGAACCGGAGCCTTCGTCATAGGTGTGTCTCGTGGCATCCAGGTGTTAGTAGAGTAAAAAAAATCAATTACAGATTGAACACAGACATGAGCCACTGCAGAACTGCTTACTGTCTTACAAGAGAATACAACGGTTACAACGCAGCGATCACATGTTCAGCTTGGTAGAAACTAAATTGAAAGCTCGCGAAGGCCGCAGAAGACTTTACAAAAGCGGTAAAAGTCTCGCCGCTATCTCCGCAGCCGTACCGAAGGAATGTTTGCGATGAAATAAACACACAGCGCCGAGAGATATGAAGTTGATTTTCCGGCGGAACGGCGCAGACAGGTGTGATGTCGCGTACTCGACGACGCGCAAACAGGGTGCAAATAAACAACGAAAGCGCGCGACCGTACGCCACGTAATGATTTCGTATTCTAAAGAACGCCATCATAGGGAGCATGCAAATAGCCACCTAGCCGTCCAGGAGTGCTGCAGCAGACTGTACTGACCAGTGTTGCCGCCGCGTTGTACCAAACTGAATATGGCGCCACTTTCCCAATATAGCGGCTCCAATGCGCTACGTTCGTTTGTGCTGTCGCCCTTGAGTTGCGGGGAGCGCCCTGGACGTCGCCCCGAACTCGACGATTTGCGATACGGCGACCCCTTGCCCACGGGAAGCGGTAATCGGCGGAAGTTCCGATCGCCCACCGATAGCTCTCACCGCCGGGTATAGTTACCCCTCGTTTAGCATAGTCGAGTCGTGTACTATTAGTAATCAATGAAACGCGAACAAGAAAACTAAAGTGCCTACATAAAAACACCGATATATTAGATTTTGGAGAGCAGATACAAGCGAGGTTGATTAACACTTCCCAAGAAGTGTCTTCTCGCTTTCTAGATGAAATTACCCTCCACTACTACTAAGCTTCCCCTGGCTAAGAGCTTATTATTTTGCTGTTTGTGGCTCAGTTGTCTTGTTTGCGTTTCATTTCCTGCGGATGGTACGCCACTAACAATGGCCACAGCGATGGGTGGCGCGGAGCAGAGAGAGTGGCCTAGCTATCCAATAAGAACTGCACGACGAACGACAAGCGAGGAAGCCCCTGGAGGGCGCAGGTGTCAGAATGCACTGTTTTCTTCAAGCGCCAGCTTTACTGAGTGGCCGTGACGTTCGGTTTCTGATCACTAGGTGGCGGCACTCAAGTCCCGTCCATGGAGGCCGCGTATTAGTGGAGGCGAAATGCAAAGGAATCCTGTGTGCTGTGGTACGCAAGTGCAAGTTAAAGACCTCAGGGGGGGAGGGGGTCGGAATTTGTCCGCAGCCGCTCGTTAGGATGCCTCGTTCTTCTTCCCACATCTCACTCCTCCGTCATCCCTTCCCTCGCTACGCGATTCAGATGTCCACTGTGAGTGCGACTGGTACCGCGTCATTGCTTTTATAATGAAACATTTGCATTTGCTTCCTTGTTTTCCCATGATTGGCGGCGTTAATGTAGAAACGCCAGCAGTAATACCACCATTCCTTGCGTTCCTATTACTTTTGTACGTGCACCTGTGCCTAGCGTTTCCTGCGCCTCATCGAGCCGCCGTGTCAAATTGGCCCTTGTTGCGGCGAATGAACAGAAACAGTTGAACTGAAAGAAACCTTTAGCAGATTTTTAGAACAGGTGCAAACCGGAATGAAAGAAACTGACTCAAAGAATATAGACGATTGCTACAAGAGAATTATGGACATTAAGCATGGCATACATTTAGCCGTTTTCTGCCACTATAATTACAAAGCCAGTTAATATCGAGTTGGTGGCATCAGGGGCACGCAAGAGTGTGAAACGTTCCCGCAGTAGCACTTCTAGTGTTATATTTGTGAACCATTGCGCCTTCGCGTGAAGTCAGTCCAAGGAAGCAGCTCAAAAGAGCATTCTCTGGGGTTTCGGAAGATATTAAAACAGATGCTGTCTGCGAGAACAATGACCTGCTACACATTCCAGGGTATTTTGTGAAGAACCAATCCGAGTGCCAAATATTCAACTAAGACTATCAGTGTGTAATCGAGGGCAGGAGCTGAATAACTGGAAAATTGTGTTTGCGAATAAATCGCGATCGTTGTCTTCTCGCTGCCCTCAGAGGCACCTGTAGCGACGCCAGTGTGATGGTGGAAATTTCTCTCGCTCCCTTCGCAACATTCCTCTCACTGTTTGAAGCGCCATATCATTCGGCCGTTCTACAGCGGAGCTTGCCGCGCTTACTCAGGGGTTGAACCGCTGGGAAGTTGAGCCCTAGGACTCAAAATGAAATCCCGACCGCGGCAGCCATGTTTTTACGGAAGCGAAATGCAATAGTCTTCTGGGCTGCGTGAAGTCAGTGCACGTAAAGAACACCAGGTGGCCCAAAATAATCCTGATTCCTGTACTCCGGCACCTCCTTCTATCTTTTGCCCCGCCGCGGTGGCTCAGTGGTTACGGCGCTCTGCTGCTGACCCGAAAGATGCGGGTTCGATCCTGCCGGGGAAGCTGAATTTCGATGGAGGCGAAATTCTAGAGGCCCGTGTACTGTGCGATGTCAGCGCACGTTAAAGAACCCCGGGCTGTCGAAATTTCCGGAGCCCTTCACTACGGCGTCCCTCATGGCCTGGGTCGCTTTGGGACGTTAAACACCAATAAACCAAACCAAACCTTCTATCTTTTGTATTTCACTCGCATCTTCATGCATTCTCCCACGGTGCAGTTAAGGCGTCCTCTGAGAAATTGCGCACTTACTACGCCTTTCCTAACCTTAAAACTAGGTTTCCTTGTTGGTATACTCTCAAAACATTCCCGACGCAGAAAGAATTGATGAAATATAACAAAGACGACGGTATCCAAACGCACATCGTGTTAGGCTATCGCAAGTAACAGAAATGAATGAGTGAAATGAATGAACGAATGAATGAAAACTTCACTGGGTTCCGGTTCGTCCTTAGCCGAAGATCAAAACAGGCAACGCGATAGACTGCGGCGATGATCAAGTGGATTAAGGCACCAGGAAACGAATCAGTTTTAATGCATAAGCATTTCTTGTCGTCTCACGAGTGGCGTGTACAGGACCTGTCAGCAAAGGGTGTCATCAGAGAGTGTGTGTCGTGGGTTCGGATCCCACCGGCGGCATGTGGTTGTTTTTTCTTCTGCTTTTCTAATCAATTATCTTTAAGCGATAACAGATTCAGTAAGTAATTTTCTAAATTGATCAACACCACAAAAAGTAAATAAATTAAAAAAATCCCCTCAGTCCCTTGGTTTCTGTGGCTGTTGGCGTCTCTCATATATATGTATATATATATATATATATATATATATATATATATATATATATATATATATATATATATATATAACGTAATTCGGTTGACACACGGTAGAAAAACAACAACTTTATTCTAACGTTTCGACCAGGGTCTGGCCTTCGTCAGAGTGATGGGGTACAGGCAAAAGACACAGTTTATAAGGGAATGTACGCGGGGAGGGAACATTCTGATTGGCGCATCGCAGCGGCAAACACCTCAGTATTAATCCCCAGTGAATGATAAATGTAGTCAACGAAGCACAGTCAAAAATTACTAAATCATTGTGGAGGATAACCGCAATCACATTGTGAAAAAAATGTAAATAATAAAAAAATGTTTTGGTCCTAGCTCAAATGCACAAGAAAAGGCGAACAACAACAACAACAAGAAAAAAAAATAATAATAATCATCACACACGAGAACACAGGTGAATACTACTTTTGATTAAACAACGCCTCTTGTGAAAGGGTATGGTACTAAGATGCGGTGCTGTTTCAGAGATAAACAATTCACTAAGACAGACAAAATAAAAAGAAGTAAATTGTTTATCTCTGAAACAGCACCGCATCTTAGTACCATACCCTTTCCCAAGAGGCGTTGTTTAATCAAAAGTAGTATTTACCTGTGTTCTCGTGTGTGATGATTACTATTATTTTTTGTTGTTGTTGTTGTTGTTGTTCGCCTTTTCTTGTGCATTTGAGCTAGGACCAAAGCATTTTTGTATTATTTACATTTTTTTTCACAATGTGATTGCAGTTATCCTCCACGAGGATTTAGTAATTTTTGACTGTGCTTCGTTGACTACATTTATCATTCACTGGCGATTAATACTGAGGTGTTTGCCGCTGCGATGCGCCAATCAGAATGTTCCCTCCCCGCGTACATTCCCTTATAAACTGTGTCTTTTGCCAGTACCCATCACTCTGACGAAGGCCAGACCCTGGTCGAAACGTTAGAATAAAGTTGTTGTTTTTCTACCGTGTGTCAACCGAATTACGTTTATGTTCTACCGGATCCATCCGATCTTCACCCCCTTCTTATATATATATATATATATATATATATATATATATATATATATATATATATATATATATATATATATATATATATATATCGTACCATTGTAGTGTCCGTTCGTTCGCGCTCAAGGCCGCAAAAAACGGGCGTTATCATTTTTGTTCGTGACGCGAGAAGCGACCAGGCTAACGTTCATTGATCACAACCATGAAGAGCTGCATCTACGTTTTTCCAGGTTACTGTAGATGATCTTGACCTGTTATCTCAAAGTTTCCTTGCCCGCTTTAAATTGAGCGATGCGGCGAGCGGCAGCATTCGTAGTTCGACGACTGACGAACGCGTTTCCTGCTTATGCCGCTGCCGTGCTGTTAAGTTCGTTTGGGGGCGCAGGTCAGCCCAAATAAAGAGCTTCGTTTGCAACTCTTGCTGCTGTCTTCCTGACCGCTGGACTGCCGTCATTACAATCTGACATCTGGTGGAGGTGCCGGTAGCCTTCCATGTACCGGACACTCCCTGCAAGTCGTGCCGCCAGCCCTCTGAGTCATTCACCGCAGGACCTGACTCCAGTCCACCGCGTAGGCCGACGTCTGCTAGGGGACGCACCTGAGTTCGAGTCTCTGCCGGACCCTACCCAGAACCGAAAGCAAAGAGCAACGTCCGCCATGAGCTTGCCCCAGACGTCGACTGCAATCAGGCTGAAGCAGCCCCGGGTGCCACCAACCTTCGACGCTTCGCCTGGTGCCGACCCCGAAGAATGGCTGGAACTGTTCGACCGCGTAGCTATCTTTAACAACTGGGACGATGCCATGAAAATTAGGTACGTCTTCTTCGCCTTGGAGGGACCAGTAAGAATCTGGTTTGAGAAAGAGGAAGCTGGCCTTACGAACTGGGAAACCTCCAAGGAGCAGCTTCTCAATACTTTGACAAACGTCGTGAGAAAGAAGAGAGCCCAGCAGCTGCTACAGCCTCGCATACAACACCCAAAGGAGAGCGTTGCAGTGTACACTGAGGAGATGAAGCGTCTCTTCCGGTGTGCCGACGCGAGCATGAAGGAAGAAGAAGAGTAAAAGCTACGGAACCCACCCAAACCGTCGCGGAATTCGTAGAAGAGGCATCCATCATGGAAAAAAAACTTGATGCCAGAGCCCGCCGGTATGACTGCCAGCAGCGCGTTTTCTCAGCAAGGTGCCTGGACACCACTAACAACGATAACCAGTGGGAGGTTCTACGTCAAGTGGTGCGAGAAGAGCTCCGACGATTGCTGTCAACGGGAACACAGCCGCAGATTAGATCGCTCATGGACGTCATCCGGGATAAGGTTCAACAGGCCTTGGGTGTGACACCGACAACCACGCAGCCTCTGCAGTCCCCAGCCATGAATTACGCCGCAGCAGTGCGCCGTCCTGCACCTCGATGACAGGACCCAAGTCCCTATCGCTCTCAGTCAGCTGCGCTGGACCGCCGCCCTCTCGCCCCAACCCGCCCGTCCTACAAGCGTCGCACGCGGCCGAGGAAATGCGACGAGTGGAGAACTCCCGACAAGCGCCGCCCACTATCCTTCCACTGTGGCGAAGCCGGTCACATCCTCCGGCACTGCCCATAGAGAAGAATGGGCATCCGAGGGTTCTCTTACGCCACCCCACGACCCCGACCACGGCCAGCGACCAGCCGAAATCGAGGAGTTTTAGTGTCCGGAAGAATGCTTATCGCTGAGCCGCCTATCACGTTCCCCGTCGCCATCGTCACCGCGCTTTTTTCTCCTAGCCGACGTTACGCCGTGTGTGGATGCTCCCCCAGCCCCCGAAGGTTAAAGTGAATAAAGCAGCCTCTAGAGGTAAGGTTGCTTCTAAGCTCAAGAACAAAGATCCTATCGACGAAAACGCAAGACCATGCCTCAACTACGACGACAACACCGACAACGACGACGCGACCATACTTGAAGCTTTTACCGCTGCCGAGATAATTAACGTCGGAGTACGCCCACCGCAGCCTCGCTACTCGACGAAGCCGAGATCGGACACCGAAGACAACGTGCAATAGGAGAATGCGAACAAGTGACATTGAAGTTACGGTCGACGGTCACGCGGTTACTGCCTTGGTCGACACGGGAGCTGACTACTCCGTCATGAGCGGGCCACTCGCTGTCCGACTCAGGAAAGTAACAACAATTTTGGATGGTACGCTGATCCGCACCGCAGGGTGTGACCTTATTACGCCGTCAGGACGCTGCACAGCGAGAGTTACAGTAAATGGGCGAGCTTATGCTACAACCTTCCAGGTCCTATAGCAATGCTCGCGAGGCGTGATTTTGGGAACGGGCTTCCTGAATGAACATCCGGCGATCACCGACCTTCGATCTAAGTCGATCAAGCTTTTCACGGACAAAGCCACACCTGCTGTGACGAGCGCGACTCATCACGTGGCCTTAAAGGGACACTGAGGAGAAATTGAAGCTGGCTTGTATCGACAGAATAACAGCTCCTGATTACAAAAACGCCACTCATACTGACAACAAAGCTCTTGTAACGTAGAAAAGAGCAAGAACCAAAATACAGGTATCGCCGCCACAGGCCAAACTCGCAAGTACAAGCGTGATGACGTCATAGGACAAAACAGTGTTCCTAGAACCAATGGTTCTAGAAACACTAGAACACGAGAAGCCACGAATCACTGAGGCGCAGCCAATGCATGCGCAAATCTCCTTGACGTCGCCACATGGCGCCACGTATCCGGTAGCAACGCGCGCGCCTGCAGCATCGGGACCAATAAGCGCCTGCTCACCGGCAGTAGGCGGGCTCCCGGTATTCCGCTAGCGGTAACAAGGTACACGGTATGCTAAAGGTGTCTATTTGCTAGAACTTCCTTGACGACTTCGAGAACGGGATCCATCGTAACGCTGGCAAAACGCCGGTGCAAAAGTAAACGAAGCGACGGTAGCGACGGCCGCAGTAGCCGATAGATGCCTTGAACGTGCTGCCCGCGGTAGCTTCTTTTTCGGCTGCTGCCAGGCCGCACTGCTGGCCGTCAGAAATCACGGAGTCTGCGCTACGTCATGTGCACGTCATGTTTCACGTCACTTAGTCCTGTGTCGTCATAGGAGAATCCCAAGTTTGAATCAGAGCGGCGTGAAAAACTTTTTCAACTTCGAATCCAAATTTCTTAGAAATAAATGCATCTTTCGCTGCCGGCCAAGTGGCAACAAAGCCATGAAATGCCAAACTATCGGATTTTGCTGTAAAAAAATATTGATAGCTCTCCTCACTGTCCCTTAAACGTACTCGACGAAGCATTGAGCGTGCCTCCCCGATCAAGTGTCGTCGCCTGCATAGGAGTCATTGAAAATGCCGAAGGTGTCGTCGAGGGGAACACCCAGTTACTCCTGGATCGAGGACTGGGCGTCGCAAGGGAAGCCGCCCAAATCCGAAGTGGCCAAGCCTAGATGCTGCTAACCAACTTCACCGGAGAATACCGGCATCTAAACAAAGGTACGACGATTGCTTTTTTCGACGAGCTGGCAGACATCAGAGATATATTTGCCCTCCCCGACCAACCCGTAGAACCATGTGACCGAGGCCAACAACCCACGTTTGATATCAACCCAGCATTACGCAGCAGACAAGACCAATTACGCAGTCTTCTTCAAACGTACAGCGATTGCTTCTCATCAGCATCGTACGTGCGACGAACCCGGCTTGCCAAGCACCGCATTGTCACAGACGAACACTCCCGACCACTGCGGCAGAGCCCCTACCGCGTATCTCCCCTAGAACGCCAAGCTATCCGCAAGCAAGTTGACGAAATGCTTCGTGACGACGTCATCCAGTCATCAAGGAGCCCCTGGGCAGCACCTGTCATCCTAGTGAAAAAGAAAGACGGCACCCTTCGCTTTTGCGTCGATTAATTTACCGCCGCCTGAACAGCATTACTAAGGAGGATGTCTACCCCGGGTCCTCCCCCGCATCGACGACACATTGGATCGGCTGTACAACGCTAAGTACTTTTCATCAATGGACCTGAAGAGCGGCTACTGGCAAATTGAAGTCGACAAAAGAGATCGCGAGAAGACTGCGTTCATCACACCAAATGGACTCTTCGAGTTCAAGGCCTCTGCTCTGCCCCAGCGACGTTCCAGATACGGTGCTCGCAGGCTTGAAGTGCCAAAATTGTCTAGTCAACTTAGCTGACGTTGTTGTCTTCTCCTCAAGCTTTGAAGACCACCTCAGAAGGCTTCGGACAGTGCTAGAAACAATCAAGTCTTCAGGCCTAACGCTGAAACCAGAGAAGTGTCACTTCGTCTACGAGGAGCTGCTGTTCCTTGGTTACGTGGTAAGCAAGGGTGGAGTTCGCCCGCACCCCAGAAGACGGCTGCGATCGACGAGTTTCCACAGCCTCATGACAGGAAAGCTATACGCAGATTCCTTGGATTGTGCGCTCATTACCGGCGATTCGTCAAGAACTCTTCGCGCATCGCTGAACCTTTGACCCAACTTCCCAAGGCTGACGTGCCTTTTAAATGGCAAACGCTGGAAGTGGGTGGAAGCTTTCAAAGAGCTGAAGCGCAGCTTACAGTCCCCTCCTATGCTCAGACACTCTCATGAAAACGCCGAAAACGAAATTCATACAGATGCAAGCAGTGTGGGCTTAGGAGCGATCCTCGTTCAGAAAAATGCTAAACAGGAGAAAGTTATCGCGTACGCTAGCCGTTCACTGTCGAAAGCCGAAGCCAACTATTGGACGACCGAGAAAGAATGTCTCGCCATTATTTGGGTAATGTCGAAATTTCGACCTATACCTGTACGGACGACCGTTCAAGGTTGTGAGTGATCACCATGCTCTGTGCTGGCTTGCCAATTTGAAAGATCCTTCCGGCCGAATTGCTCGTTAGAGCCTGCGTCTTCAAGAATGCGACATAACTGTAGGCTACAAATCTGGCCGCAAGCATTCTGACGCAGACTGCTTGTCACGAGTCCCCGTCGACGCAGCTCAGGAAGAGGTAGACGACGGCGCTTTCTTAGGACCGGTAAGCGCCAGCAGTTTCACGCAGCAGCAGCGCTCGGATCCTGAGTTGCAAAGCCTAGTTGATTATCATAAAGGCAAGACCGCATCGCTCCCCGAGGGTTCAAGCGCCAGCTGGCGTGCTTCGTCTTTCACAATAATGTCCTCCTGAAGAACTTCGCGCCCAACAGGACAGTGCATCTTCTTGTCATGCCCAAAAATCTCAGGCAAGATATTATGTAGGCATGTCATAATGAGCCGACTGCAGCGCATCTCGGTAATGCTCGCACGTTGCACGGCAATGAGGAGAAGTACTATTGGCCGCGGCTAGCTGCTGACGTTTCCCATTACATGAAAACATGCCGTGAGTGTCAGCGACGCAAAACGCCTCCGATTAGACCAGCCGGACTCCTGAACCCCATACCACCTCCAACTAAGCCCTTTCAAGCAAATAGGGATGGACCTCCTCGCCCCCTTTCCGACCTGTTCATCAGGTAACAAGTGGATCATCGCGGCCACCGACCACATGACCCGCTACGCCGAAGCAAAAGCATTGCCTAATGATATCGGAACAGAAGTCGCAAAATTTTTTCTCGAACGATTTCTGCTGCGACACGGAGCCCCCGAAGTGCTCATCACAGACAGAGGAACGGTGTTTACAGCGAAGCTGACGCAAGTCATTTTAAACTACAGTCAGACAAACCATCGGAGGACAACTGCCTATCATCCGCAAACCAACGGACCCACAGAGCGTCTGCGCAAAACCATCGCAGACATGCTCTCCATGTACATCGACGCCGAATACAAGACGTGGGACACCATTCTGCCCTACGTGATCTTCGCCTATAACACTGCCGTCCAGGAGACAACCAGGTTTACCCCATTCCAGCTTGTATAAGGCAGGAAGCCCACGACAATACTCGACGCAATGCTCCCGCAAGTTTCAGACGAAGACAACCTCGACGTTGCCGCCTACCTTCATCGCGACGAGGAAGCCCGAAGACTTGCGCGGCTTCGCATTAAAGACCAGCAGCACACCGACGCCCGACACTACAACCTGCGCCGGCGAGACACGCATATTACAAGCCGGGTGATCGTGTTTAGATATGGACGCCAATTCGCCGCCATAGATAGTGAAAAGTTGCTGCGGCGCTACTTTGGTCCGTACAGGGTTCTGCGTCGCATCAGTGATCTCGACTGTGAAGTCAAGACTGAGCTCCATGTACGCGAAAAAGTAAGCGACGCGACGAGGCGGCGCGGCGACGACGGCTGGCTGTCGCTCCTTCGCCCACCGGCCAAGCTCCATGCATAGCGACAACGCGAACGCGAAACGGAGACGACGATCAGTGTTGCTGGCATAATACACCGCAAAGCTGTTTGCGTTTATAACAAGAGTCACATTATTTGCAAGGATTAAAATTTTGGGCAGAAAAATGTCAAATAAAACGTGTTTACAGCTTTGTAATTGAATGTCATTGCATGTCATTTTATGTTATTGTCACGGGCGCCGCCATGTGAATGAATGAATGAACTTTATTTCCGTCATCATGGGGCCTCACGGTCGGGGCGCAGCAATTAGGAGGGGGCACCTCCCAGCCGGCTCTCAGCACCGGAGACCGCGGAGAGAGTGTTGTGGTAAGCTGTCTCCGCCTGCTGAACGTGGGGCGCATACCTGTTTGAACCTCGCGCGCTTTCTGACCTCAAACGACGCATACTCGCTAAGCCTAGCAGCACAGTAAACACAAGCAATCTGAAAATCTGGGGTGTTTTATCGCTAAAATTCTGTGGTTGACGCAAGTTCAGAGAAAGCGAAAGCTTCGTGAGCATTTAGTTTGCCGTGAACGTGGGGCACAGCGTAGCGACGACGACGAATCGGTGGTGAAGCAAGATTCCCGGCCAGAGCCAGCGCCATCTTTGCCAGAGCCGGCAAGAGGCTCGGTAGTGACGTACGCTGCCAGGTTAGCTGCTATTGGCTAATCGCGTTGGCAACTTCCGGGCGACGAGCGAAATTTTCTGTGAGTGCAGATCCGAGCGACACGACAAGCGACACGGGTATTTCGCTTCGCGCGACGGTGCCGCTCGTCGCTTGCCGCTGTCGCGTTCGCGTTCGCGTGAGTTTTCGCGTACATGGAGTTCAGCCTTCATTACCGACGGCACGACAGCATCTCAGCGACGACGCACACGACCGGAAGTCGTACATGTCGTACGCCTTAAACCATATTATGAACGCTAAAGGGCTCCAAGTTTGCATTCTCCGTGTTGATTTTCATTTTTGAAGCATCGAGGCGGCGCTTCTTTGGGAGGGGGGTAATGCCGCGTATCATTGTAGTGTCCGTTCGTTCGTGCTCAAACACGCAGGAAAGGAATGTTATCATTTTTGTTTGTGACGCGGGAAGCGACCGGACTAACCTCGATTGATCACAGCCATCAAGAGCTGCATCTACGTTTTTCCAGATTACTGTAGATGATCTTGACCTGCTATCTCGAAGTTTCCTTGCCGGCTTTAAATTGAGCGATGCCGCGAGCGGCGGGCATTCGTAGTTCGACGACTGACGAGCACGTCTGTTGCTTACGCCGCCGCTGAGTGATTAAGTTCTTTTGCGGGCGCAAGTCAGCTCACAAATAAAGAGCTTCGTTTGCAAGTTTTGTTGCTGTCTTCCTGAGCGCTGGACTGCCGTCACTACAACGTCACAATAGCATCCGGCGATGCCTTCATATAACGCCGGGAAATCAGTCAAAAATTCTGTTTCGACAACTCCTGTTCGCAGAGAAGGTGAAATAAAGAAAAACGAAATTACTTCATCAAAAAATAAAGCTCATATCTTGCTCGCTATGGGGGGCACCTACTTTCCAATATCGCCAATATCGCATAAAAAAAGCGGGCACATTTCCGTCTTAGAAGTAAGGTGCCATGCGTCCTATATTCCGTATCCATGCGTGAACCACCGTTTCAAAGCAATTTTGCGTCTTTTCCGAGCAAGCGTACTTAGTTGCGCCTGCCAGTCTTTCTCTGTTTTCAGCTTTTCACATTGACCCTAAATGGGAAGGCGCACCAGTTACTATTGCACCAACGCTGATGTGGTAAAACGGGTTCTCGCACCTCCTCTGTCCGAGACGCAGGCGAACACCAGCCAGCCGATACACAGCGCCCAGACGAGGTGGTGGTAGGAGGCGTACAGTGCCGCAACCCATGGCGCCGGCAGCGCGTCTCCGTCGCCCCAATCCTTGGTGCAGAAAAGCACGGTGGCTCCACCCAAGAACACCGCGCTCCACGAGGCCTCCTGGCACACCTGCACACGGCGGTCAAGGTGAGCGGTGCGGTTGGCACGGAAATGCAGATGGTGAGCGCCTCCAGCAGCAGAGAGTTATAGGCTTACAGCAGAGCATGTAGCAAAGCGTGAAGCGCCATCCGCTACCGTGATCCGCTTCCGTGGGGCACCGTAGGTATACGCGCTGATCGGTCCCGAGTCCCGACGCGGCAGGCGCGCACGCACCTGACGGGGACGTGGCGCCATCTGGCGCCCCCGTGGCGTTTTGCGCACGCGCGGTGGCACCTCGCGGAGGCGGATCAAGGAAGCGGATCGCAGGTTGCGCTATGCTACAATTGTCTAATGAGAAAGATCAGCGGGTTCTGCCGAGGCCAGAAAAGAACTAAACGAGCGATGTGTATTGCATAACACATGAAAGATGGCGCCTGGTAGCTATTTACGCTGCAGATGTGGTTATATGCGATGAATTCCCGTCCATTTTGATACTTACCTTTTCGTGAGGTGACTAATGCCTTATAAAAAAGAACCGATGTGAGAGTTCGAACTTAGTGTATGAAAGGGTGTTTTAAATGAACCCAGTTATCATGGTGAAAATTAACGCCGCTACAAAAAGTATTCGTATGTGTTCATAATGCTTGTCGTGGAGCAACCTTGCGAATTGTCAGCCCTGTGCTATTATTCAAAAAGTTTATTTGCGTGTGTGATCGTAATAGAATAGGCTATGAGAGCTAGCGCGTTCAAATTTGGATATGCCTGTTACTTTGGAAGAGCGCAGCTTCAGTCACACGGCGGGCATCAAAAAATATTCTCGGGTGCCAGTGTTTGAGTCTTTAATGCGAAAGCATTTCTAGGCTATGTCGGCGGTGTCGTGTCACCAAAACGTGTCCGCTAAACGTGTCCGCAGAAGTTGTCACGTTCTCAGAACGGACAGCATCAAACGACTGCGTGGTTCTCATCGATAGAGGACGGTGTCAGCATGCTGCGCAAAAAATTATGTGGATAGGATGATTAGTTAATTAATTATAGCTAATAATGTCGAAATCACGTCGAAATAGCGCGGACGACGATAAAGCGTATGGACGGCAAAACAGCGGTAGAAGGCAAAATATTGGGAAAATCGGAAAAAGGTGAAAATAAAGTTTGAATTTAAATGCATTTCATGAGCGATAATAATTCTAACAAAAAGTATTATTTACATACAAGAAATAGTTAATAAATGGCAGCAAAAATAATTGGACGGTTCAATAGGGTTCCTAGGGGCTGGACGGAGATACGCCAAATTTGAAAAACAAAAATGCTCAAGATAAAAGAAGGTATAATAAGGGTAAATAAATCGGTTTTCAACTGAAGCATCAGAATATTACCCTGATTCAGCAGTTAAATTAATTAACAAGCAAAAAGAAAATGACAAAGAGCGGCAACGAGTGCCGAGGAGGCGCCAATGCTTTCGCATTCTCCCAGTGCGGGTCGCCGCAGTGATCTCTAAATGCTGGTGTAAGAAGATCTGATAGAGCTTCACTCAGAGACATTCTGAACCTGTTCAGCTTAGCACCTGTCGTCGGTCATAATAGAGAATTATGAGTCTAGAAGCAGACGGCGTCTGGGTAGGAAGATCAACTGCAGCGTCCGTCTGTGATGCTTTCAAATCAGTGATTCGTAGCGTTGGCGGAATATGGTCACTGGCGCTAGGACTTGGGGTTCTAACCTGTGTTCAGAAATTTTTTTTCGTCACAAGATATTAATAAAAAGTGCTCGTTTCAAGACCTAGAAAATATATCAGTATCAATGAAAGAACCGTTTATTTTCTCAATCGATTTCAATAAATGCTCATTTCAAGACCTAGAAATTATATTAGTATCACGGAACAATTTCATGCATTGTAACTACAAGTACTTTTATTACAACAGCTATAGGGGACTTCTTTTCGGTGTTCTCTCATTCAGACTTCTGTAATCTGCATACATGATATACGACCAGAACCCTATCTGTGGGATATGACTGCAGAAATTAGGTGCGAATTTGAGGTAACAAACTTCTCTTTCAAAGACACCTCAAGATACCTCGAACTTCGTTTCCTTTCTGGGTGGAAAGTGGTGAATTTAATTTTGTCCCCTTCTGTCATACGTCGTAAAAAGCGCTTTTGTATGGGCCTCGACAAGAAAGCAGTTTATAATGGTAATTTTAAATGGTAAGTATAGCAGCTGTAGCAATTTGCTACTCTGCCAGTCGGGAGACTGCGTACCGTACGACAGCTCAAGAATTCAGCAGCCAATGCCCGACAAAGAAGACCCTCCAGCGGATGGCGGCGGCCGATTGTCATGGCGTCGCGGTTATGCCCCCGCACCTCCAGCAGTGGCATTGCAGGAGGCTTTCAGGTGCAAGAGGTTTAACCGCAGATTAACAGCATTAGCCGCGAATATGTCAATTGGCTGACGCCCTTGGCTTGAGGGCCTCCTTTGAGGAGCGTTTGCACCTGTACTCTTAAAGCTGTGCTGTAATCATTTAAAAAAATAAATTAATATATATTACCAGTATAGGAGATAAGTTGCGTTAGCGCACATAGCTCTTTTACAATTCATTTTCCTGCTCAAAATGGAATGAAAATAATGAAAATTTATTGTGAAAAGCCAGGCAAAACGATGTTTGGTTCCTAGGGGTTTAACGTCCCAAAGTAACTTAGGCCATGAGGGACGCCGTAATGAAGAGCTCTGGAATTTTGACCATCTGGAGTTCTTTAACGTGCACTGACATCGCACAGTACACGGGCCTCTAGACTTTCACCTCGATCGAAATTCGAATGCCATAGCTGGGATCGAACCCGCGTCTTTCAGTTCAGCAGCCAAGTGCCATAACTTCTCAGCCAGCGCGGCGGATCAGAGGATGACAAATAACATATAGCTAAGGAACAACTAAAGTGTCCTGCCACGCTAATACATACTAAGTTGAGGCTGTTAAAAGAATGACAACCCGCGGTACTTATGTAGAGCGGGGAGTTCACTCTAAAGGACTCATCTACTATCTGTTAAAAGAATGAAAATTAGAAGTGCTCCCACTAATATATTTGTTAGAATGGGCAATAAAAAAAGAGACCTTTTCTGGTCTCAACAGCGTGACGTCAAAGGGGCAAGGCCCAATGGGAAAAATCACCCACTTTTTCTTCTAAACTGGTTTTGCATGTGTCGATCATTTTCCCATCACCTTTCTTCTCCCGTTTACAGACCCCTTGGTATGAGCAGGGTATGGGCAGCACCTGCTGCCCCTCCCGGTCAGAAGGCACATGATTTGCCCGCCAAACCAGAGGCACCTTGCGCCGGTTACAAATGCCGGGAGATATATTTAAAGTTGACGTTTGCTTCTTCAGTTCCTACCTCAGCAATTATGGTAAGGTGCAGCACACAGAGGCTGCTATGGAGCGCTTCACCACGCTACTGCCGGAAGCGACTCTGCAATCTCGCGCGGGCGGCTAGACTCGACGCAAGGACTCGAGCCCAGCGTAATCGCAGTTCAGTAGTCGGGAAAAAAAAATGTCAGCGTGAAATGGCCGCTGCGCGGGCGACTACACGCAATTTTTTAACCGTGCTTCATAATGTGCGTTCGACGAAGTGTAGCTGTATCCTATCACAACTACGTCGCTTCGCGACGCGGTGAATCCTATATAAGTGTAATCAGAGGAAGAATTTCCGTTCAGATTCCGCACCCTATGGCGCAACTGTTCCGTGATGCGGGGCCACTGGTTGCGAAAGGGAAGGAAGAGGCCCTTGATGAAGCGTGGCGAGGCCTTTTGTTGCGTGAGTCACACCATGCACTCACTTGTTCTCTATCTTTTCGAATCTGCGAGTCGCTCCGCGGAGTATGAAGCATGTTTGATAATTGTGTTTCTCGGAATTTCGCCCAGTGTTTGTGTGTTCTTAAAGCTAAGAATTGGAACTTGGACTGAAAGTTTTGTCACGTTACAGTGTTTTCTCCACGCGTCTTTGCAGGTGCGCACTGCAGTGCACAATGCATGGAGTTTGGCTCTTAACGTTTGAGTATAATATTATGTGTGTACCACGACTCAATTAGGAGTCGCTTTTGAGGGTTGGTTTCATGTTGCCGGGCAGCAGTGCTGTCGAAGCAAATTTTGTAATTTCGTGGTGGGTGCAATCTGGATGACCGTTTGCCTCGCTGCGCTCACTCGAGATGTTCCGAACGTAGTTCTTGCACTGATTCTATTTTTCAGCTCTTCGTTTCACCAGTGCACGTCATTTGCCACTTCCCATAAGGGAGTTCGTTCATTAGGCCCTCATCTCTTCCTCTTGGAGGACGAACCTTGGGCGGAACGAGGAATATTTACCTGATGAAAAAAAGGCACACACATAAAGTTACTACAATGCATAGCCAAGTGTGCCGTTAGAGAAGCATTTAATTGATGGCAATACTCGCGCCTTGAAGAGCAAACCGTGTGCCCATACACTCTTCTCCGCAAATGAAGCATATAACAACAAAAACACGAAATAAAAACACACAAAAAATTATGGGGGCATCTAAGCAATTCTTGTGATGTGTAACTGCGAGAGCACTGCTTGTCGCTGAGTTCTTGACGGGGACTTGGGGGGGGGGGGGGGTGAACGTTATTTCACTCCAGCAGCCTGCTTCCCACATTTCGCTGCGTCGCGATGGTCGTGTACTTCATCGGCAGTGAACTGCCGACTCCGCCGCCACGCTTTGCTGTCTCGCCTGTTGATGTAGACGCGAGCGATTCAACTTGACGATGAAGTTTCCATAATGTCGCAACCTCACTCACCGAAAGCTGAAGGCGAATTAACGGCGACAGTGGGGTCTTTCTCTTTGGTGTAATCTCTAGCCGCGTTTACATGAGTACGACAGAGCCGCATCGCATTTCCTATCCTATCTCGCGGAGGCGACACGCCAATGTTTGCATCCACCACATCAAGTCAGGCTGGACAGTCGCATCTCGGCCAGTGTCGGCGGCGGAGTGGGCTAGCCGCTGCCGTCTCGATTCTGGTCTGCTTTGTTACAAGAGTGAGGGGTATTGTACAGCGACCTGAGGAATATGGACGGGCGCCCCCCAAAGCTGCTTCCATTCCATTCCATTCTCGGAAGGACAGCCGCATTGATGGTGATGACGTCACTCATGTGCGGCGTGTCTGTTATGCGTGCCTGAGGCCTGAGTGCTCCTCCCGTGACGTCACGACAAGAGGCCCAGAAGCCCAGAGTCGCCGCCACTTTTGGCGGAGCTTAAGGAATCGCGATTGGAATCAACTAGCAGCAATAAGCTTCCATTTATCACTCCAGATTTTTTCTTTTGTTAAAATACTGGAATGAATAGCAGACACTTTACGCTGAATTTATTTTGAGGCACTAGCCGCAAACCATCCGAGCAAAGGTTTTTTAAGCACCTCTATCGCATTGCGCTCTCTCAGTAGATGTTTTTCTTTATGCATTACTTGAAATGAATTTGCCATTGTTTAAAACTTTACCTTTTTTTCACCTAGTTTTATGAACCACAGTGATAATGAAGAATTAAACACTCTCAATTAGCTTCACAACTGCGTATGTGTATTTTTATTGGAGATACATGCATTTGTTCTAAGATCATATTTTAAATGAATACGATCCCTTGAGGTGCTTGGCTTAGAAGTATAAGACGGGCATCCCGGAAACTTTGATGGGATTGCTCCTGGGCGAAGGCGCAGATGCGAAAGTGGTGCAGTGGTGGTGCGCCCTGTAACCTCGTCGATGTCGGAGGCCTCTCGCACGGTGTCAGACTCAATGAAGTGAAGCTGGCAAGCCTAGAAGGACGTGTAATTTAGTTTAGCAGCTGTAACTTGGAAAGAGAGTTTTCTTGAAAGGCTGCATTCGCTACCTGCAATGCTAACCAGCTGCTTAGTTTAAATACACTATTTTTTACAGTACATGCGCTTAAGCTTATCGTATTTTGCAAAAGTAACTATTCTTTGAAGAAGCTTCGAACATCTAAGCCCCGTTTCACATGCTGCGACTAGAACGAAAATAGTCGTCCTAGTCGGTGACGCCGCAGTGCGATTTTCGGTCAGTGCCTTCACATGCAACGCTGTACTCAACGAATTCGGTCGGCGTGACAAGCAGGGTTGCTAGATGTCTGCTTATGCAACCCGTGAATAAACACGACTGTAATGCAACATGGAATGTGTTTATATTATATTATTCATGCGTACTTTTAGATACCAGGTAACATTTCATATGTTTTTAGTAAAGTAAACAGTTTTGAATTATTCAAAAAGTACGGTGGTGCGCTGAATGAAACCCTTGAGACGTGAAAATAGCGCGGGCCACCAAGGCGTCGATATAACGCTTGGGCTCGCGCTGCTCGGGCTCTCCCCGCAATTTGGCAATGGCGACAGTCGGAATGTACGATCCCGAAGGCGTGCGCCTTTTGATACTCGAGGAGTACTACCTCCTCGAGAAAAAAAAGTTGCTGATTGCCATGGACCCAGACAGCGTCTGTGAAGCGGAAGACGTCGACACGCCGGCGCTTTCCGCTTCCTTCGATGCCGAAAATCGCCGGCTCCTGTTGCTCGAGGAGTACTGCCTCCTCGAGAAGAAGTTGTTGGAGGGCCTGCCGACACCGAGGCGTTGGTGGGTGCGGCCAGTCTGGGAGAACAGGAAGGCGGAGTCTGAATTTTACACAGCCGTGAGTTGAGAACTTTTAATGCCGCCTTGTGTGTTTTTTCGCATATTTGCTGCTTGCTGAGTCTAGCCATAATCGTGGTGTGCAGATGCCACTCCTGATCTCGGGAGACCGAGATTACTTTCGGGGCAATTTCCTCGCTGGCGTCCCAGAACCCTCCTCGCATCGCCGCCCGTCCTCCTCCGCTCCCCTCCTCCTCCTCTTTTTTTCTTTCACGGCTGTTGCGCTCTTCGGTCTATTCCTCCGGCGAGTCTGCCTCCGCGCACCGCCGCCACGAATCTGCGCGTCTTCTGGACCACGCGGTCTGTGTTTAATATTTTTCATGTTTTATAGTTTAATTTCTTTATTATTTTGTTTCTTTTCATATTTGCATTTTTTTATTTGTTTTATTTCACTCACGAAACCCGTGCGTTCACTAGATGTGCCTTTTCTCTAATATTTTTCGTGTTTTATGATCTAATTTATTATATTTTTGTTTCTTTTCATACTCGCAATTTTTTCATTTGTTTCATTTCACTCACGAAACCCGCGCGTTCACTAGATCTGCCTTTATTCTTGCTCAAACCGTGTTCGTGGCGGCGACTACCATTGAACTGCCAAACGCCCTGGTTCGATTCCCAGTCTCAATAAAGTTTTTTTTTTGTTTTCTTCGCCGGAACTCGAACACACTTGCTAGCATTCCCTGCTCACGGCAGTATGAGGCATTAAAGGCTTTCGCCTTAATAAAGCGATTCTGCTCGTATTTTCTTTCACAGCTGTTCTGCTCCTGGCGAGCTTCTAGGGCGTCTGGCTCGCGATTTTCGCGTTGCCCTTCGAGCCATTTGTGTGGCCGGCACGTTCCTCGCGCAAAGAAGGCGACTGCGCACGTACTTAAAATGGCGTTAAAGGGCGATTCACACGACGGTCCGTTCGCCCGCGGCCCGCGCACTACCTGGTCTCCTTCCGTGATATTCTCTCGTATTACCGAGACAAACGAATGGAATACGCGCCCCCCGCTCCGTCCCTCACCATAGCGCAGGCTGCACATTGGCGACAACTACAAACCCGGACTGCTCAATACCCAATACTGCTGCATGCCCGATACCCAGACCAATTCTCGTCATCATGCAAACTTTTGCGGCAAACCAGGCGCCCCTACGATTTACATCATTGGCAATAAACGTTTCCACCACCACCTACGTGTTCATGCGTCAGCACATTGAGAGGCGCGCTGACCAGGCCGCGGTCCAGAAGACGCGCAGATTCGCGGTGCGCGGAGGCATAGCCTCCTCTATTTTTTCTGTGCCTGGTCAAAGGCTGCTGAAGCGCCGTCTGACTCCGCCGTGTTTCTCCGCGGGGCGGCGCTGCCAGCCCAGGATGGATGGGCGTGCGCGTAGTTGCGGCCGGCTGCAGGGGCTTCGGCGGCCGCGGAATAAATGTGGCCTTTGCCTACTCCACAAACGACCAACTCGTCCTAAGCCATTACCAAAAGTATATAAAAGCAAACATTCGACAACACAAAAACGACGTCCGCAACTATGCAAGAAAGCGCGCAGTCCTCTAACCGAACATTCCTAAGACACACAATCAACATCGACGAAACCAGCACACTCAGAGCCGGAACAAGTTAGCAAAAACGCGCCTAATCCTTGTGCACTGAAATGCGCAGCAACCCGGAATAAAGCGGCGCTAAAAACAGATTTCGAATTAGCTGAATGAAGCCCGGCCGGCGACCGAAGCAGACGGCCTGTACAAGGCGCCGAAGAAAAACAACAACACAAGCAAAGCGACAAAATCAAACGTTGAATGCGTCAAATACCTCATTGCTAAAGAGGGGTTCAAGTTTGTTCTGACCAGAAAGTTTTCTTCGGACCCCATAGAGTCGTTTTTTGGCTGGTTAAGGCGGTCTGCAGGAAGCAATGATCAGACAGATGCTAGAGCGGTACTCGCTGGCGTAGAGGCCTTAAAAACTGGGTTAGTGTCTGCTTCCCAACACAGCAACGTAATAGAAACGGAAAGGCAAGCACTTGGAGCACTGAACAGTGCACAGAAACTTGCAGTCACCCAGCGCGCGGACGACTTTCCACCGGAGGCGAAAAGTCTCCTTGAAGACCTTCTCAGGACACAGAAAACGTTGCTGCCAGCGCCAGACACTGCAGCACTTGCGATGTTAGGAGGTTATTTGGCTCGCGTCGTTCAAGAAAAAATTGATTGCAGCAGCTGCAATGCTCTTCTCACGCGACCAGCCTCATCTGCGCCCAGTGACAGTTTGATCCGTCTTCAGGACAGAGGAGGCCTCCTTTATCCTTCAACGCAGTTTTTGTATGTTCTGTACGCCCTCAAGAGCTACGTCGAGGTGTTGCTCAACAAAAGACGGTTCTTATCAAAACCCCTGCAAGCTGCAGTCAACAATGCAGTTGAGGCTCTTGCAGAACATGGAGCACTGAAATGCGAGCTTGCGTCCAATGACCACCACAGCCAGCTTCTGAAACTCATCTGCGGAAAGTTTTTCCGCCCTGTTTTTGCGAACTATGCCTTATCGGTGACGGACAGGAACGATGTAGTGAAACCGCTGACATCAAAGCCTCTATCTAGAAAGATTTTGAAGTTGTGAAAACATTTTTGCATGTATGTTTTATTCTATATACGACAGTAAATTTTTTTCCATTCACTCATCTGCTTATATATTGGGTCAGATACGACCTATGCTAAGAATACGTGTTTTGTACAAAGAGGCACAGTAACAATTACCGTCGATATAGCTGTAAACTTAGGCATTCATCTCGGTACTGGAGCAACGTTCGATATGTATGCCCGGCCGCCGATTTCATATTTTCCTTGATGAGCAGCTTTTACTGAAGTACATGTGCACATGGCTTAACAAAAACAATTTAGCACTTTAACCATCGTGTCCGCACATCAATCTTACTAAACGGAGAGTAGTATACACAGTAGCAGAATTGCGCGCCGTCTTTTACGCTGCGTGCAACTCCTGCCGCGTCGTCTGCTCCATCCTTAAAGCCCATCGATAATTTGAAAATAGCGACACTCTCCTCCACTCCGGCGTTTTCCTCCTCGAATATCCTCGCCCGCCGGCTGCGCGCGCTGCACACGGCACGCTTTTTTGGCCATCGCTCGCTCGCCGTCCGGGCAGTTGGCTGACACATGCGCGCGCTCTTAAGTTCGCGCTTTTTCCACGCTCTGTTATTGAATAAAAACAGGAGAAAGACATGCGACACGCGTGACTACCACGAGCCACATAAATCAGCGTCTCGTACGCGCAATGAAAGTGCCAATTACGAGCGCTTGCGGCCCGAACAAAACCACTTGCTGCATACATCTCACATTCTTTTTGACTTTTCAATACCGTAAGTTTCAACACGTCATAGTATATGAAGCATAATATTTACAATATATGTGAACATTCCTGAATATTTTCAGCATACCAATGTTTAGTTAAATGTATATTCTCTTCGAACTAATTATCGCGAAGTACAGTTTATGAAGTTGTTCACGCCGGCGCATTTGCTTCAATGGCCGTCCTAAAATTTTTCATTAAGGTTCAGAATGAGTTTGGCACCGCGCAGTGCACATGCAACGGCTTAATCGTTTTTGTAGTTGAGAATTTTCGCGGTGGCTTAAAAACGAATATGAACTTTTCATATAAGCATGAAACGACTTCAGCTCCCGCTGTCGGCGACCTTGAGGTGATGTCGAGCCGAAGATGAGAACCAAAGATCCGCGCACCGATTTTCCGTCATCCAAGGAAAGTGTCTGCACCCCAAAATTTGGCCCCCTCAACCACCGAAATTTGACCTTGTCCGAATTTCACCAAAATTGGTGTCAAGCCTAATTTTAATATGACCAATTCAATGGTGAGCTCCAAAATTAGGTGGGCTATCCCCAAAATTTGTCTCTCTGGACCCCATAAATTTGACGTCGTCCATATTTGACCAACATTGGGGTCCACCCTAATTTGACTATGGGAAACTCAGTGTTGGCTTCCAAATTTAGGTAGACCACCCCCAAAGTTTGGCACACTTGGGCATTTTCCGCCCACATTCTATTCCTTTTTAAATCCGCTTAGAGATGTTTCGTTAGGAAAGAAAAAAAACTGATAGCAACGACCGTGACAAAACCCAAGAGAAAGTTATAGGGTCTTAGCAATTTGGTCAGCCACAGTCAAGGCTATCCTAAAGCAAGTGCCTGACTAATATAAGCCTTGAGTATACAGTCACAATATGACGCACAGTTTTTAAGATGCAATGTTTTTTACAGATGAGTCGTGTAGTTTTACGCCGAAAATATTCATAAAAACCACGAATAAGCCAGCTGTGGACATCTGTCACCCGTTGGGTGCAGTTCTCAAAACAAAACACAGAAAACAAAAACATAATTAGGGAAATGAAACAGCTCAGATGTAGGCCTATAGTTTTTGAGCGGATGATGTATTCAACAAAAGGCTACGCGACCATGCTCAACTAAAGCAAATGATCACAAATTGTAGCAATGAATATACAAAAATGGCATGCATTGGATATTTACAATACTTGAGTAGATTCAGGCAAAGATGGAAAGCACTGAAGTTATTAAAAAATGAATTATTTATGTGAATGCAATATGAGGTCTTTTCCGAGAATGTGGCATTGATAATCTCACCTGGTAGAAGCGTAACGGTTCAGCAAAACAACAAATAAGCGTAGATCGTTAGACAAGTTGCATTCATAAAAAATCTAGGTTAAGTCTCGCTCGGGACATGCGCCGCATTACTGCGATTGTGCACCATTACCAGGGGTTCGAAAAATTTACCGCACCGCGGATACCGCAGCACGCATACCAACACTTTTGCTTCCACACTTGCTAACACATGCACACACATTGTATGCATCAGCCTCCGCTATTATAGCACGTTGAACGGAACCATGAAGTGACAACAATAACACGCATAACGACGCAAAATGATCAGTGAATTAAGTGAGGTTGTTGGCTTTGTGATGCGCATGCATGCAGTTTCAGTATACACAGTTGCTTGGAAGAAATGCACAGTTGCTCGCAGAGGTGGGCAGTCTTCGTCGGGGTAAAGTTCTTGCGGCCGATGTTGAGCAGCCGCTTTTTTCTTCTAATGGTGTCTTTCTTGCCGCTCGGAATCGCGAAAAGAACAAAGGCTTTTTCATGCCGGCTTGTGCACTGAAATGCGCAGCAACTCGGCATAGCGCTGCTCTAAAAGAGCGCGAATAACGCGAAGTGCAAGCGCACAATGCCAGGGAGCTCGGTCGTAGCAGCGGCGGCTGGCCAAAAAATGGCGCCGACAAAAAATGAAAACACAAAAAGAGCGAATTTTCCGCGCGCTTTTCCCGGAGACCGCCCGCGGAGCCAATCACCGTTGAGAAAAGCGCCGATGGGAGAGGTGAGAGAGGAGGATCGGCGAGGGTGCGCGGCGCGGCGGCATAGTTCACAGAAAGACGCTACTTTCAAATTATCGAGGGGCTTTACTCCATCCTGGGCTGCGCGCACCACTCGTCGGCAGCTTCGCGTACTAGCACGAACGGCGCCTAACAAGTAACAACGGCGTTTCCCGCGATTGAGCGGGCACGAAAAAAATAGAGGAGGCTATGGCGGAGACAGATTCGCCGGAGGAATAGACCGAAGAGCGCAACAGCCGTGAAAGAAAAAAAAGAGAAGGGAGAAAAACAGGAGGAGGAAGGGCGGCGCTGCGAGGAGGGTTCTGGGACGCCAGCGAGGAAATTGCCACTTTCGGAAGTTCTACCGGATGACGCCGGAGCGTTTCGAGGAACTCTATGCGCTGTTGGAGGATGCACTCACAAAAGATTACGTGACACGTGAGCCACTTCCTTCACGAATGAGGCTCGCGATCACCCTCAGGTTAGTGGCCATGGTGTTAGAATAGGTTAGGTGTGTGAACGGGCCGTCCCGCGTCGGAGAGCAAGTGGCGAGAGCGAGGAACGAGTTTCCGCCAGCCGCCGAGAGATGGCGCGGACCGTTGGTGGCTCAGTGGCTGCGAGCCCGCGGCACCCGCGTGTGTCAATGCTTGTCCGTCGTGTGCGTCTTTCATTTTTCTCGCTGTGCACGTGGCTTTCGCTGCTTCTTCTTCTTCTTCTCCACATGCTGCTATCCACGCATCGTTTTCTTCGATGGTGTATTCTGCGTTTGCGTGATGGGGAAAAAGTGCTTTGTGACCCGTTGCAATACGGGCTACAAATCCTGCAAGGAGAAGTTTTCGCTTTTTTCGGCGCCGAAAGACGACGAACGGCTGCAGCTGTGGCGGCGGGCCATACCAATAAAGGACCGAGCTCTGCAAACAACAGATTACGTTTGTGAACGACATTTTGAGCCGAGTTGTGTGTCCAAAACCTGGACGGCAGAGTACAATGGGCATGTGCTGCAAAGCGCACCACGACGTGCGTTGTTAGCAAAGGACGCGGTGCCCACGAAATTCCCTGACTGTCCTGCCTACCTTTCGAAGACTTCAAAAAGCAGAAAGCGACCCGCCGAAAGACAACCGCTAGAACCGAAAAAACTGAAGAGCGCCGAACCTTGCGCAGAAGTCTCAGAAGAAGGTAGCATGCGCTCCTCGTCGATTACAGCTGAGGCGTACAACGTGACAGCGGTTGAAGAAGAATCTGATTCCAACTCACCAACAGCGACGATATCAGTATTCGCAAGCTTGTTCGAAAACCCTCCACTCCATGCTCCACTCTCGTGCCTACCGTCTAAAGGCTGGAGTTTTCACCGACTCGAAATGGACAAAGTCAAAAGTGTTGTCTTTCTTCAACTAAAACGCTCCAGGAGATCTGCCAGCCAGTTGTCGTCGGATACCTCACGTGCTGCATCGGCGGACGACGTCACGTCAGACACGAATGAAGCAACGTGCTCGTGGGGCGCCATCTGTCCTGCTGCTTCTCTGATGGCTGCCAAGCTCGTCGAAATTAATGACAGAATGGAGGTGAGAGTAGTGGTGATGGGCAAAGTCGTTTCCTTAGAGGATTTGAAATGTGCAAGCTCTGTGAGATCTTTGGAGGACGATAAAACTATTCTGGAGCAGGTAGACAAAGTAAGGCTTTGTACTGGAGGACCAAGCGCCAAAGAGTATCCTAAGGCTGAGCCGCAAAGTGCGTTTCTTGATTACGATAATAAATGGCGCCACAAGATATGTCCACTAATCCTCAATGCTGCTGAATCGGTTTGCCAGAAGTGCTCCAGTCTCTCAGACACATTCCGAATTCGCCAGAAGAGGCTAATGGACAAGCAACGCAAGTTGAAGCCTGGTGGTGCTCTTTTTTCTGCGAAAAACTTGCAAAACGGCGAAAAACTTGCAACGCTCAGGCGTGCGAACTATGCCCTCAAAAGATCCAAGAATCGCCTTTGTAACCGGCTGAAGATCCTCACTGCCGAGCTTAAGCAAGCCCGTGAGCGCCTGCAGACAATTTCTGGAGAAGACCTTGAAACGAAGCTTTCCGAAGCTGAGCTACCAGGAATACAGCTGACAGCAGTGAAAGAGTGTTTGGCAGCTGCCAAACTGGCAAATAAAAAGAGCAGGCGCTACACCGAAGACTGGCTTTTGCTGTGTCTGTTACTGCACATTCGCAGCCCATCGGCTTACTCCTTCCTTCGAGAAAATGATGTTCTACCGCTTCCTTGCGTCACCGCAGTGCCAAAGTACTTAAGTTTGGTGAGGGTGAAGTGCGTATTTGACACGCGATTTTTTGCCGCATTTAAGAAAAAAATGGCAACCAAAGACGAGTTCCAGCGACATGGGATTTTGGTGCTCGATAAAATGCAAGTGAGAAAGGAGATGAGAGTGCACTCGAAGTCAATGACTTATTGTGGATTCAGCGATTTTGGGGACAGTTCGCCGACCAGCGATGACCTCCCCGACTGTGGACTGGTCTTCACTTTTCGAGCATTTGGGGACCACTACTCACAGCCAGTTGCTGTCTTTGCGAGCAAGGGTCCTACAAAAGGGACGAAACTTGCACAGCTCATACTAAAAGCGATATTTCTCCTGGAGGAAGCAGGTGCGTTGGTCGATGGAATAGTGTGTGACGGAGCAGCTACTAATCGCCTAATGTGGAAAGAGTTTGGAGTGAGTGGGGCTCTTCGGCACACCAAACACTTCTTTACTCATCCTGTTGACAACAAACGCAGTGTTTTTGTTTTTTCCGATGTGCCTCACCTCCTCAAATGTGTGCGGAACCGCTTGCATCGACAAAAGGTTTTGGTTGTTAACGGTGAACGGGTGCACTGGGAGCACTATGACAGACTGTTTGTTGAAGATTCCAAGCAACCCGGTCTGGCACGTGTATGTCCTAAAATAACATTTTCCCCTATCAATCCAACGAACACTGAAAAAATGCGTGTCAAGCTGGCGACCCAGTTGTTCAGCCGTAGTGTAGCAAAAGGGTTGGAGTTTTATTCGAGGAGAGGCACGCAACGATTAGAAAACGTGAAAGGAACGATGGAGTTTACCATGAAACTCAATGACCTCTTTGACGCCCTCAATCGAAACTGCCCGCAAGAAGGTATTACTGTAGGGAGCAAAGATCTGCGAGTTTTAGCTTCTTCATTGCATTGGCTAAACAGGTGGGAGCAAGATGTACTATCTGGAAAGATTTCCCGTGCAAATTGCCTCACCGAGCAGACCGCAGAGGGTCTGCGCGTGTCAATTTTATCTGCACTGGAGCTGTCTCGGTATATGCTTAAGGAATGTGGGTTCAGCTATGTCTTGACGGGCAAGTTCAACCAGGACGTGCTTGAACGTTTCTTAGGAATAATTCGCCAGGCAGGCGGCCAAAATGACCACCCCTCTATGCCCACTTTCCTGCAATTGTATAACATGCTCTCGGTGTACAGTTTGCTCAAGCCGCCAAAGTTTGGCAATTGCGAAGTCCAAAGCGCCAGTAATGCACATGCACTAACACTGAATGATATTAAGCTTGCGTTCAAGGCTGACACCGAAGAAAAGACACAGCTTCAGCAACTAAAACAAAAGCTGGATGGCTTAGTCGACGCGGAAGCTGAGTGTGAAGACGTTTTTGATCATGTGTGTACAGAGCCAGAGGTTATTGACTGTATAATTTATTACCTCGCTGGTTTTATGTGCCGAAAACTTACGAAGAGTACAACATGCTCAAAATGTAGAGAGTGCCTTATAGGAGAAGCTACTGCACAGTCTCTAAAAGAAAGTGCTCTAGTTCAGTGCAAAACTCGAGGTGGACTGTTGCACCCGAGTAGGACCATCTTCCACCTTCTGCAAGCAGCCGAGGCTGAATTTCAGAAGAATACTTTTCATAGAAATGTCTATGAATTGACAGTAGAAAGCATACTAGAAAGCTACCATTTTTCTTTTCCCTGTCCGGAACACAAAGAAGAAATTATGGCAGGCCTTCTGCATCACTATATAGCAATGCGAATGCGACAGGTCTGCAAGCAAAGAAAAGCTGATGCGAAAAACAAAACGCAGCAGCTGCGAAAGCTTGCTAAACTTGTTTAATGCGTGATTTTTTACTTATCTGTGTTTTTTGTGTGCCAGATCTTTTTTTGTGAACTAAACAGAAGATAGCATAATGTAGCCGGATCTCATGCAAACTTTTGATGCCAAAATTTGCGCAAACCTGTAGAATGTGGCCTTTTTTGTGATTGCAGATATGTGTGTGAAATAAATGTTCATGTAGCATTGTGTTTTTTTTTCAGAGCATGAACGCAATATTCGGCGCTCGAAAGCTACGCAGAAATTCGCACATATAACAGCTGCAAGCGAAAACACGAGAAACTCGTTTCCGGACGCCAACTTCCAGAAGTGCCGACAGTGTTTTGCATAATCAAGCGCAACACCGCTCGCATTATAGCTTAATATGAGGACAGGCTATTAGGAGCACTTTCAGACGTATCGCAGAGTAGGTGCTGTTACAGCCCGCATCAATTCGAAATTTCAGTGCGAGCGAGAGCGAACAGCCCTTATTTAGTGGCGTACGATTTTCACGGCGAGCATTTAATACAAAGCGCCAAAAGGGGTTAGGTTTATTCCGACTAAGGCAGAGTTGGCTGTGATAAAATAATGCAAGTAGCCAGCAGTGCGCGCGTTCACCCTGTCCGTGCTATACTCGAATCCACGCAAGTCTACCCGCGCGTTTACGGGCGCTGCGCCGCTGCGCCGTCGAGGGCCCTAAGGCCCCTAAGGCCCCAAGTTTGGCGCGCCGCCTGCCGGAGTGCAGGCACACTACGAGCGCCGGCGCGCCGCGCCGGCGAGACTCGTTCGTACACCTAACCTATTCTAACACCCTGTTAGTGGCTTTACTGCGTACAAGTTCGTGGGGTGTCTGTACGTCTGCGGCCGATTTATGATGTCAAATTCTTGTTCGCATCCCAATAATTCTGTCATTCCTGCAATCAGTAGTTGTGGACTTGGAAGTCTGAAAAGTCACCGCACATACCAGAACGGGCAAGCGGTCATGTCTCTTACCTTGTTGCCACATGGCATTCGTAAAACTGAGCTGCAATATCGGGGCAAAAACTGTGTTTTTGACAATCGCTTCGGTAGGCTAACTATTTCATTGGAGCGACACAGTTTTGAGAAAAAGAATGTGGAAAGTTTTTCTAAATTTGGAGGGACTGCTCAGTGCCATAAATCTTGCATTAACTTTCTTCACCTTCTCTTCCACTTTTGTCTTTTAGGTACTTGGCATCGGGGATGCATATGCAGGAGGTGGCATTGTCCTTCAGGGTAGGCATCTCCACAGTAGCCGGGATCATTCACTTCACATGTCGGCTCCTGTGGAAGGTGTTGCAACCTCTCTGCTTAAAGGTATGCTTTATGGCATGTATACCTGAAGACTGTAGTACATGCTTTCGTGATCATGCATGCATATTTTGGGGGATGATGGCCACATGACCCATGCTTTCTTCCTTCATTTCGTGAGGAAATTGGCAAGTAATGACTGCAGACATAATTCAGTGGTTCCAGTTGTACAAAAGCTCCCAGGAATGTGTGATGAGGGGTCAGTGGGCATGGTGTGAATAAAAACAAACTAAAGAGTGCCAGATGAGCGTAGGCTTTTAACTGAGAAACCGGAATGCAACGCTCGTCCTGTCTACTCTGCCTTTGTTTAGCCTCGTACAGCAGTTTTGTTTTCAGTTCTACAGTACTGCTATGGGAAGTGCCAGAAGCCTATGCAGCTATGAGTGTTTACGCATTGCATGTCTATTCACTTTTTTAAAACATACAAATTTTAAGATACACTGAAAGTATTAAATAAAACAGCATTAATGAACTTGTGTAATGCAGATGAACAGTGTCGTTATAATGCTGGTGCAAGAAAACTGTTTAGTCTTGCTGTGTTAACTTGAGATCTGTGTTCAATATACCCTTGAAATCTCCATTAGCACTTGAATTTATAAATATACCATCACTGCCTCCATGTAACAATCTGATCTCTTACACCACCCCCGCTCATAAATGTGCATCTGATGGCATGGCAAATTTTTAGTTCAGATGCCAACAACTGAAAAGTGGTGCGAAATTGCGAATGGTTTCCACCAAAAGTGGAATTTTCCCCACTGCGTGGGCGCAGTGGATGGAAAGCATGTACAAATACAGGCGCCACCCAATTCTGGAAGCCTGTACTACAACTACAAGGTACTACCAGTGCTTTGTTAGGTTTCAGCAATAATGCTTATTGTTTTGGTTCCTTGCAGGGCACATACTCCATTGTGCTGATGGCGGTTGCCGACAGCAACCTTAAATTTATTATGGTTGACGTCGGTGGCTACGGTCGGCTGAGTGACGGCGGCACACTAAGTGCATGCAGGTTCGGAAAGAGCCTGGAGCGAGGTGTTCTTGGCTTGCCAGCCCCAAAGCAACTTCCCGGCTCTGCAGTTGCCGCACCCCACCTATTTATTGGGGACGAAGCCTTTCAGCTTCGACCTGATTTCCTCAGGCCCTACTCTGGCAGGTGCCAGGAAGAAGAAAAAAGGGTCTTCAATTATCGCCTGAGCCGGGCAAGGTAAATTATGGTCTGAAATGCTGTTCTCAGAACATCTATCAATATATGCTATTTATTTCCAGGAGGTGCGTCGAAAGTGCATTTGGTGTGATGGCCTCACGTTTCCGCATTTTTCGGCGTGTCATCAACCTTAAGCCGGAAAATGCGGATTTTGTGGTGTTGGCAACATGTGCATTGCACAACTTCCTCACCGAGGACGCCTACTACATCGATGGACAGTACGTGGACCACGAGGACCACTTCGGTAACGTAACCGAAGGACAATGGCGCTCTACGCTGGCAGCTGATGGAGGCTCAGCGATGCTGGGCCTGCAGCCTCCTGCTGGCCATAATTTCTCTAGGGCAGCAGCTGAAGTGCGAGACATTTTTTGCTCTTATTTTTCTAGTGCTGCCGGTTCTGTACCATGGCAGCGTGCATTTGCCGGGTTGCGGCCATAAATAAGATCTTGTTAACAATAAAATTTCGATGGAGGCGAAATTCTAGAGGCCCATCTACTGTGCAATGTCAATGCATGTTAAAGGGCCCCTGCCCACCCCATGGTCGCAAACACTCTCTACCTCACTTTGAGCGAGCCTCCTCTCCTTCCATTCCCTCCTCGAAATTTTCCCTCCCGCTCCTCGTCGAGTAGGATCGGCAAGGCAAAATCACCCCTTCTTTCTCCAATGTAAGCCGGAGGCGTGGTGTCTGTGGAGTGCGTCACAGGGCTACGTCATGGCCCCGCCTTCAATAGAATTCTTTTCTTGGTTTTTCCTGCTGGGTCTGTTCGAGGGGAGGGGGGGGGGGGGCGCTGCGGGCGCGCACACTGAACGATCGAGAGGCGCGATCGGCTCGACCACCTAGACTTGTTAGCGAGCGCATCCTTTCATACATCTGTTTGTCATTCCCAGTTAGCGAGCCACCTTTTCATTTTTTTAGGCCTCCCCATCGCTTCACGAGCGGAGGGGCGGAAGTCGGTTCTGTTCGAAACACACGGCGAAGTGCGGGCCCGGCAACCGCCCGTTTGCTTTTCATGTGTGTTTGTGTTCTGTGTGTTTGTGTCTTTTCTCCGCTTCGAAGCCCATGTCGTTCATTGGAGTCAAGGCGTATGCAAGATGCATGAAGGATAAGCGGTGTCTGTGCGGAGCGGTCAAGTGGGCGAGCGAGGGAAAGGCTCTGCTGCACTACTAATTAAAACCTTGTTTTGGGGGGCTTGCATAGAAGAAAAAAAACTGAGAAGGGAGCGCGCACGCAGAGCGTCTCGTGACGTGATCACGGCGGGGGGGGGGGGGGGGGGGGGGGGGGGGCGAACCAACTCTCTCAGTTTTACTATTTTTTTACTTTTTATGGCTAGGGTTCAAGGCTGTCGCCGCACGCTCCCTCCGCAGTTTTTTTTTTGTTCCTTCATGCGGGTTTGTAGGCATGAGCCAGAACAGAAGGCGCTGCGGAAAGCGTTGTGCAGACGACGCGACGCCAAGGCTACGCCCGACCTTCTCCCGTCAGTCAGAACGATGCACCAATGGAGTGCCTTTAGCGAAAGTAACCCCCATGACGTCAACGGGGTTCAGAGTAGTGGGACGGGCCGTTTTTGTTGAAGGAAAGAACGAGCGGGCTTTGATTTGAATTTTCGCAGCTTTTCGGGGCGCGCATGGCTCTAGTATTTTGCAGAGGTTATCTTCGATGCCTCATCTATGCAGCGGGCTTGTTTTTCAAAAATGTCCGGACCCTGGGCAGTGGCCCTTTAAGAGAACCCCAGGTGGTTTAAATTTCCAGAGCCCTTTCACTATGGTGTCCCTCATAGCCCGAGTTGCTTTGGGACGTTAAACCCCCATAAACCTTTTTAATGAGGATCTCTCTCTCGGGTTTTATACTTTCGAGTGATGTACTGGTGGATGGCCGGCATCGTACCAGTAAAAGGGGGACAACCTAACTCTTTAACTATCGACCAATTTCTATCTCCTCTTCCTGTTACAAGTTACTTGAACACATAGTTTCTATCTTGCTGAAAATAATATTTTGTCACCTGTGCAGCAAGGTTTTCGAAAAGGTTTATTGGGGGTTTAACGTCCCAAATCAACTCAGGTGATCAAGGGACGCCTTATTGAAGGGCTCAGTAAATTTCGGCCTCCTGGGGGTCTCTAATGTGCACTGACATCGCACAGTACATGGGCCTCTAGAATTTTGCCCCCATCGAAATTCGACCGCCACGACTGAGATCGAACCTGCACCTTTTGGGTCAGCAGCCGAGCACCATAACCACTGAGCCACCGTGACAGTCTGTGTTGTAAAGTGTAGAGTTCATCACAGCAATCTCGTTTCTGTACAAGGGCAATAAGGAGCACTGGTGTGCACACGTTCTCAATATGATCCTTTTATCAGGAGTAATGCCATGGTGCTTTCTTGAACTTTCATTTTTTAAGCTATGGCTATGATCAATGCCAATAACATGGCTACATTTTTGTCTGAGCCCTGCGTTCAAATGTGGGACCTGTTTTGGTTGCTTTGTAGACGTCTGCTTGCTCAGTACTCATTCATTGTGACTGCTGTATAACACAATGGTAGATGTGCTCGTGTATATAGTGTATATAATGTGTACTTATGCATGTTCGCATTATTTGTCTGACATGTGTGAAGGGAGCGACGATTTGTTTGTTTTGTGAATATTTGTATGCATATAGATTATACTTGTGGAGTTGTACCTATTCTCTATCCAGTGTTTGCCTATTCCTTGTATTCCCGTACCACTTGTGTTGAGTCTGTCATTGCCTCTGTCTATAAGGAGGTGCGAGCTTGTCAAGCCGCCCATGAGGTATATGTGTTAACAAAACCCGCATGTCGACCACCAAAAACCAAACTCTTGGGCAGCAGACCATAAAGGGGCTCTTTATGAGCTCTGCCTAGCCAACAATGATGTCCTGAATGCTAGCGGTGCAGGCAGATCATCTTATCCTTTGTTGCTGTGGGAGCAAAGCAACGAAAGGAATTTTACAGCATTTCATTAATAATGTGCACTGTCATCAAGGGCTCCAATGCAAAGAGCCATGGGCAGCTTACCTCTGATGACAGTGAAGTTGCACTGTACAATTAGACCGAAAATAGTGTTTGTTTTTTTGTCAGAAAGAAATAAATGCCTCGAATTATCCCCCACTATTCCTCGGAAATAAACGAACACTGCAAAAAGCACAGCCTAGTTAAGTGTGAGCAACACCTCATTGTGCTCCTCAATAGCATAATCAGAAACCATGGCTAGGCTACGTAAATGCAGTGGGCAGTCTCTTCTCTTTTTAAGCAATTGAAACAAGATGTTTGTGACTGTAATGTCCTGGTAGCTCGGTTTTCTTTGTCTTTGTCATCAGTGTGCCACGTGTGGTCACCAGGTCTCATTCATGCGTCTTTTGTACCAAAAAGAGGAAGTGCTACTGTGTTTTTCTCTCTTTTCCAGTGCAGATAATATTGTCTTGAAATAGGTTGCAACACAGGCATAATATGCGAAAAAAAACAAAGCCTGTTTCAGCTGTTCCCCCTGAACACACGGCATTGAGTAAAGCACATTCATACTATTGTTCTGTGAGCCCTACAAGGTAATAACTTGCCATGGCTTCTTTGCTCCATCTTTTCTTTTCAGAACTGCAGCACAGTGAAATAAATGTGGTGCCATACATACTGCATCTCTTGACACTTATTTATATTCTGATGTATCAAATGTTTAGGGGAATTCCCCAAGGTGGAGTAAATTTGTAATAAGGGAGTAATTACTCATTGACATCCACCTGAGCGCAGCCATAGAGCTACAAAGGAAAGCTATACAGCTTTCCTTTGTAGCCGTATGGCTGCGCTTGGGTGGATGTCAGTGAGTAATTACACCCTTAACACTTATTTATTCTGTCGTTATCATCAAGTAGTAAAATGAGTAATAAATAATCAGTAATAATGGTAATAAATAAAAAAATAAATAACGTAATAAATAAGTAATAAGGGTGTAATTACTCACTGACATCCACCCAAGCGCAGCCATACGGCTACAAAGGAAAGCTGCATAGCTTTCCTTTGTAGACGTATGGCTGTGCTTGGGTGGATCTCAATGAGTAATTACACCCTTATTACTTATTTATTCTGGATTTATCATCAGGTGAGTGGGATATACTCCCTGACTGTACTGCCCTACAATGTTCAGAAGTTCCATTTGCATATGGTGTCTCATATTGTTTGGTACAGTTGCCACATATGGCTTTAACGACAGCAAGAAGTGTTCGTCTGCATCTGCTGGCCTGTGCGCCAGTAATGCACTGCGAACAGTCGCAAGCTGTGCATTCACGACATCGAGCTCTTCCCGTGCTTTACTCCGCTTTTTGGGCTGCGGCGGGCCATTCCCTGCAGACTGGCTCGTCGTGCCTTCATCTTCATCCACAGCCACAGACTGAGAGGTGCTGGGCTGCGGCACTTCAGGGCACAAAAAAAATGTCCTGGAATGAGGCTGCTGGTGCTGAATCTGCAGCTGGAGACCCTAGTCGTGGGTGGTCTTCGAGCGCTTCTTGCACGGCCACCACCTCCATGCTGCTGTGTCCTCTGCAGGATGGTCACATTACGTAAACATTGAGCACTAAGAGAATGTAGTGATAGATTTTCACAGCAGCACTGCGAATACACCTGTGACTCTACTGATCACTATGTCGCAAACCTGGCATTCACGAAATCGAAGCTGCAATGAAACTGCACAAACTAAATTGAGGCATTACATTGAACAGTTATTGTGGTGGATGAACAATACACCCTGAGAAGCAGTACATGCAACATTAATTTTTTTCTGTGAAAATGATGCCTAAATGTTTCCGCTCGAAACTATCGCAAACAAGTAAAATGAAATGTGGGTGGGAAAGTTGCACTGGAGTAATACTTACTGACGTACTTCCATCTGGTCTTTTAAAAATCGCATCCTTTCAAGGTGCACCCCGCACCTGCTCTTCGGCAACGCTCCAGCGCCACTCCTTGAATCACATTCGAGGTCTCTGAGCTTCCTCCTATATCTGTCTTTCGAATTTCTCCATCTCTCCTGGGCACAATCAACTGTAACTGAAAAATGTATGAAAGTTAGCTACAAATGAAACTAGTTATCTGATTTGAAGTATGAACGCTTTCTCACATGCTCCAGAAATTGTCTAGTACGTTCCCAAGTTGTTTGTGTAAAACAAAACTGACAGAACTACACTCTATTAAAAGCAGCAAAATGAGCCAAGTATGACTAAGAAACATTCCCATATCCGTTTCTTGGTTTCGGCGAGTGCTTGGTTCCTTCATATTTTGAATGAATATTCAGTGATATTCCCCTGAACGTGCCTTCACTTCAGCGAGTGAAAATGCATACCACAATAAATAGTGACAGCACAAGACAAAACTTGGACGGGTTTGGTGCCGGGATAAGGCTATTTCGACGTTTGAGCACACAAATGTTGGCAAAGCTGCCACAGTAACTTCAAAGGTCCAGAATGATTCCGGTCACTTGAGTGCCTTTATAGCGAACCGACAGTCCACAGCACGCGACTATTTTTCCATTTCGCCGCCACCTGAAGCCGTAACACAAACTCGGAGGCATTCGTCTCGCGCTGAGCGGCAAAATTTACGGTACTTAACCGGGCACAGTCGTGTAGTCCCAATTCGTGAACAAGACTGGGTGTCATTACGCTTACTGTCAGTTTTCTTGTTTAAGGATTAGAAATTTTACTGAAATGAGAGCCCACTCTGTGCACGTGGTTGGCCTTCGCAGTGTGTAAACAATTATAAGGCCTGAAAAAATATGCGAGCAAAAGACGTTTTCGATATTTTTTTTTTGAGCAGGGCACAGTATACTATGGTTCAATGGCGTTTTTATGTTCCCGTTAAACAAAGCAGTGCAGAGTACCACTGTTTAAAACGCCGAGAATCCGCACGTGCAGCTGCGTGCATTGAACATGTTGCCTGCGTCGACCTTCCGAGCCGGCTATCGTTTATTGTCAAACAAAGGGCGGTGCAATCACTCATGATCAGAAATTCGACATTACAATTAACAGCGCTAAGAAAAAACATACTAAAATAAAAATGGACCAAAAGAAGTGGTACTCACCGTTGGGGTCGATTGATCGCAAGGCGTCTCTAACCTCCTCCCACAGCCCAGTTTTGTTTGCATTCTTTCTGTACTCATTCGATTTCACGTTCCACAAAAGTGGCCGCCTCTCCACTTCATCGATGAGAAGTTCATTACAACACGCGCGCGTGCCTTCAACACCTCGAGGAGCAGACATGTTCTTGTGCCCACGTGCACGCGCAACAACCAAAACACACTTTGTGTTTGCCGCTGCATCCGTTCTGCTACACGTGACCGCACGTGACATGACATAACGATGCTTCCCATTGGTCAGTCGCAGCGCGATCACATGACGCTGCGTAAGGATTCCAACCGGACGGAACCGCTGCACGGAATGTGTTGATGATGTTATGACCCGCGTGTTTTTAGATGCAAGGCAATATTTCGTACGTTCTGATTAGAATAAACAGTTTTGCTTACGCCGCGGGAACAGCTCCCACGTGACCCCACGCCGAGACGGCGCGTGACGTCACGTCACGTGCCGTCTCGGCGCTGCCCATTGGTCAGTCGCAGAGCGACGCTGCGACTGAATTCCAACCGGACGGAACTTGGTCGCAGGCCGTCTGCGGCTAGACCGACGGCCCTCTCCAGTCGCAGACCGACCGAATTCGCAGCGTCGCAGGCGAGAATCGCATGCACGTGAAACGGCCCTTACCCTGGAGTGCGGTGATACAACGAAGTTCTCTCGTAGTATTGCCCTTATCCAGGTGTTCTGTTCTTCTTCATCCCGGTGAAACTTGAAAACGTGGTTTTTGGGACACGATTTGTAGTTAATCCGGCAACTGGGCACGCAGCACCTGTTAGGCATATCACGGCAGAAGCGTAATCCATGTTCCACTCTAGCGATGGTAGGGATGGCATTAGAACACCGTCTCGGACACAACCGCACGCGCAGCAGGAGGTGTAGGCACAGTCAACGTCTAGAAAAAAATTGCGTTCGGAAGCATGTCGCGACATGCCGTGACTTTCCCCGAGGCAATGAAAGGAGTGCCACGTGTTTCCAGAACCGATCGCATTGTCGTCTCCTTCGTCCCCCACTCTGACTTCTCGGTACAGGTGGGGTTAACCATTGTGTACCTTCCAGGCCTCATCTTCAACGCGAGTGCGCCGCTCGTAGCTTCGAGACGTGCTGCACGGAACTTCTATGTGGGCCTCTTTCGCGTGACGTAGCTCAAGGGGGGGGGGGGGGGGGGGAACGAACAGCCAGCAGGCCTTAAGTTATGCCTGCCACGGCTTACTGGCTACGGCGGGGTTTTCCGTAACGAGCCAAGTACCATTATCACACGCATGTTTAGCGACGCTTTCTCGAAGTGCACTTTTCTTGAACGAATGACACTTTCGGTTCGCGCTGTCGCACGACAATCAAGTGTCATTTGGAAATGATGGCAGTGGCGAAGGATGCTGTAGTACCTTTGAGAAATTAATTTGCGCGTAAATACCTAGAAAATACAATTGTTCGCAAATCTAATTACTCCAACTTAATTTTCAGACTTATTTCGACACCTGATTAAGTGTTAACTACAAAAAACGTCACGATCCGGGACAAGTAATGCCCCTGCCACACGGGCGTTTCGAATGCCTTCCAACCGAATGTCATTCGACTCGACTGCCGCCTTGTGGTGCTAGACGAATTTTTTAACAGCATTCGACTGAGATACATTCCAATTGGTGGCGCTACGCAAATACATTCGAATTCTTGTGGGTGCCTCCCAGAAACGAACCCAGCCCGCACTATTCGCTCTGACACACAGCCGTCGCCATCGCTTCGCCCCCTCCAGAGAAACGCCGGACTGTTTTGGTTTTGAGAATGTTGATTTTAATAATAATATAATGCCTTCATTCGTGTCATACACAGTATATAGCACTCAACGCCGGTTGTAGAAGCTGTCATAAATGTCAGCTTGAGAGAGCCGCAGGCCACCAAGCACTAGACAGCGCGGTACAGTGATATTGCTCCTTCAAAAAAAAAACACAATATGATGCAGTACACAATACACCCTGACCAACGAAATTCTTATCTTCTATAGTGGACTGTCATTCGGAAATGTAACATTTTCATGTGTATTGGTAACTTTTTTTGCTTCTTTTTTAGGAAATATTTTTTGTACACCCTAAGTGAGTGCTTGAGGATCATAGTACACCACTGAACATTTACCGCGTAAGCGCAAAGCTTCCCCGCGAATGCACCGATGAGGACGAGTGCACTCCTTCAGAAAGTCACCTGCGGATATCCCACTCTCAGGCAAGGCACTCCATGGTACTCTTGTTTGCATCGCTGTGTGCAAACTGCTAGTGGTCGTTTGCATGACATGAAACGCAAGCTGCACATTAGTTACCTTAAATAATCTCAATTTTGTACCGGTTGTACCCTTGCTTGTTTACACAGCGTGAACACTCTGCAGGAAGCGCCGATGCGACAGCGCGCCTTCGAAAACCTTGGTATCTGGGTTGCGGACATCGCGTAGGACCGGCGCTTCTCGCTAATCGTCCCTCCTTTCTCCTGTGAGTTGAATACTTCATTTTGAATCAGTTTATCAAGAAGCATGTTCGGTGACCGTTCGCATTCATTGAAACAGCGTTATTTGTTATCCACAAGCGACGGCGACGACTGCTGCTGGCTGCTTTAAACACTGAGCGGCAGTCTGGGTCCTACCTGGCGCTTCCCGTTCAGCGCATGCGTGCGCTCTAAAGTAAGCAATTCGATTTCAGGTCACTCTTTTACTTTAGATTATAATTGAACAAAGAAACGCAAACAATGGTATATGCACTTGTTTGATAACTACGTGAAAGAACCAAGAAACTATCCTAATTATCCACTGCACTACTTATTGGGAGAGCTGTGGTGGCGGTGTCTTATGTACGGGTGGGATTATCCTTACTGTGGTCTGTCGGCAATTGCTCCACCTGAGTCCCTTAATTTAGACAATATATGTCTGTCACTGTCCCGTAAAGCCAGTGCTCTCGAAAAACATCGAGGGCTTTTATCACTGCTGGCCCCTCAGTTCATGAACGCTCAGGCAACACGATGCTAGAGACTGCGTCCAACAGAACCTTCAGTCTCCTCAGAGTGCACAGGAGTGTCACTCCCGTCATAAAAAAAAAGCGCGGAGAGTGCCACTATTCGTGGTCGCGCCAGTTCATGTAAGATACATTAAGTTCCGGATACGAAGTCCGTCATTTAGTTTATTTATTTATTTACGCAATAATGCAGACCATTTCCTTGGGTCCAAACAGGAAAGGCACAAAGATATAAAATACAATGCAAGAGCAATCTGTGAGGAGTAAAAAAATGTGCACAACAAACAACATTGGAGAATATGCCTATACAGTACTTAAAATACGTCATGAATTGCCTTCAGAAAGTCACCTGCGGATATCACACTCTCAGGCAAGGCATTCCTGTCGGTAACTGTCCTCGGAAAAAATAATGCTTTCACGGCGTATGACGCTCAGCTGTGATCGCGGGGGGTGAATTCGACGCGTTTGTAAAAACTGCACATAGCGTAGCGCCGATAAAAGAGCTAGTTCATTGATTTACCGCAAAGATAGGCGACAGCAATTACGGCACCAAGGCGGCACCTTCACTACGGCGTCCCTCACAGCCTAAGTAGCTTTGGGACGCTAAACCCCCATAAACCATAGACCTTGTAACGCCCCAAATGATTGTTGAGATTGGCCTTTTGGACACTTCCATTTCTTTCGCCCAAAAATTCTTCTCCAAGCATCCCATATCCCTGCTTTTGGCGTCCTTGACTATTAACTTCTTTGTATAAATTTTAATTTGGCTTCTAATCACGGGTCTAAATCCTGAGTTGACTAAGGTGGCACTCGGTGCTTGTTGGCATGACACAGAGACAAGATACGGCGCCTAAGAGACACGGCACACTGTTTATCACTGCGACATGTTTCTCCCGGAATGTACCTTTCTTCTACATCCTGGACGTTGCAAAGCTTACAACTTGTCAAAAAGAATCACCGAAAGCATTCTCGCATCCTTCCCAAGGGCCGCTGTCTTGCTAGCGTTTTCAATCGACACAGCCTACTCGCCCCCTCAAGCGACTTCAACAAACCCCTCAACCACCTAGCCTTTTCCGTCCCCTCTTTCTCTTCTCACTAGGCGCCTTTCTCAGTACACGACTACTGAACATGATTTCGTCAGGCACAGAGAAGGCTTCCCGCCGCATTGATACTTTTCTCTCTCCCACAAAGCCCTTCCTGCTCCCCTCTCCTCCCACAGTGTTGAAGCTAATCCTGACAACGGTTAACCCGACCGCCCAACTCCGTCGCGGTGCTCCCTCCGTCTACCCGCGTGCGGATATGCGGGGAAGGAAAGGGGAAAAGAGGAAGGAGGAGTTCAGGGTGAAGCAACCCGCGCTGGCAGTTTGCCGAACTAAACGGCCATGTGCCGGAAAACTATGCCCCATAAGGCGCTTGAACCAACAGTTCTCTGTCACGCTAGTGCAACGCGGCCACTAGCTGCGTGCTTTGTAGAAATAATTTGTATATAGGCCGTTTCTGTATACACACATATCCTCGTGCATTAAATAGCACATTGGAAAGAACGGAAAAAAAGGCCCCTCGTGGCGTATGCGTTGCGAGCCCGCCTGGCAAACAGAGGGCCTGGGTTCGAACCGCCATGCCGGCTGATGTCTTCTTTCGAATGGTGATTTTCGTGCTTACACGCACTGCCGACAGGCCCTGTATACGCTACTCATGTGAGAGCAAACGCCTACGCATTAGTAATTTCTAGCACCACTGGTTTCTGTCACAATTATCGCTCGTCAACTGGCTGCCTGGCGCAAACCGCTGAGGTACAGGAGCCGCTTTACGTTTCCCTGTGGACTAAAAGCGAGCGTTGGACAGCATTGATTTGTTAAGGTCGGTGAGCCCGTGCGTGGTGCGCGTGTGTCGATGGGTCGGTCATCGAGAAGGGACTCAAAGGGTTGATGGGTTAAAACAAGTATTTACTTAAAGGCAGAGAAAAACACAAAAAAGGTAAAAACGAACAGCAGGAGTAGCAGAAACTGTACACAACACGAAACGCGACAAGCAGGAGACGGCAATACAAAAATACAGTCATCCAACTGTAGCGAACAACAAGGAGGCGTACAGAGCATTAAAAGTATGAATATACAAAGCGTTACAGAGGTAGGAAAAGGAAAAAGTCCGGCGGACAATTCACATACGGGGCCGAGGCGATGACACAGGTTCGGGTAGCTGTCGATGCGGCGATGTCTGGAAGGCGGCGGGCCTTGCACGATGGAACGCGCGTGCCTCGGCGCGGTAATTCGGCCCTCCACGCCCGCAGGCACACCACCCAACCTGTTTAGCTGCCTGTCTCCTCCCGACTGTCCTCAGCTCCCTGCAACCCGGACGGGCCTCATTTCTCAACGCGGCGACGACGGGGCAGAGGGGTCGCATTAACCCGCGAAGCTCCACCGGAGCGCCGCGCGGTACGGGAGGACAAGAGGGACAGCCGTCGCCGAGTCGGCCAGGCCTGCACTCTCCACTTTCAAAAAACAGCATACCCGCACCACCACCCTTGAACTTTCCAGGCTTCCTGGAACTCCAGTGTCGGCTTCGTTCGCCGATGGCCGAGCTCCGAGAAAGACCTTGACGGACCCCCAGCAACAGCCACGGGCCTGTTACTGCGCTATCTGAACGCTCCCTCTGCTCTCTCCTGATGAGACACGTCCCGCTGGTCTCTGACAGTTTCGCACTGCTTCGGGAACTGAGTCTCTGTCACATCTTTTGCGTTGCAGTTCTTTCGAGCACAACAGTGCGTGTTCTTCAGTGGACACGCAGTTCGGCAGAATCCACCGAGGCGGCTGGTTGCGGATTTTTTTTCTCGCCTGCCACAAAATGTACTCGAATTAAATTTACAGTTTACAAGCAACGAAGTTGGTGTGTTTTATGCGCCATTTTATATATTTTTATGCGGACGACCTTGATCCTTAATTTAGGTGTGAATCTGAGCAAAAAGTCACTTTCTGCGAAATTTGGAAGTAATTTTTTCAAGTAAATTTAATTTATTTCTAGGGCAAGCTGCAGGGAAGCGTACAAATTATTGTGGCTGAAGCTTTAGCGACGTTTATGTAAAATTTTTCTTTAAGTGCGGCATTTTTGCGTTTTAATTAATTAAGAAAACACGGAAAATTCTTGCATGGCTTCATTCACAAATTATGATGAAAGAACAAATCAAGAGAAATATTCTCAAAATCTCTCATTGTACCCTGGTTCACATATCATTTAAATATTTTATACTCCAACTTCTCCTTTTCGCCGAAACTTCAAATAGCGCTCACGAAAGGAAAACATTTTTTTCGAGAAAAATACTTCACTCAAACTGCATTCGCATAACAGCCAACATGCCCAATTTGTTTCTTCAAAACAATCGCCGGTGGTCACTTTTGCGGTCACCGACGTTTCGCGTGGAATGACACCAAATCTTATGAACGGACGACTGCGTGAGTGACGCAACGCGGTCTTCGCCGGAGCACGTCGCATCGCGGACGGCCGGTGAACGAGGCGTCCAGCTACTCCGTCGAAAAGGTGATACGACAGCCATTGACAATAGAGCGGGCGTTGCGCAAACAAGAGTTTCACACCCTCGCCGGTGATAAGCTCTTCATCCTATCGCATCCTTGCCGCCAATTCATGCTGAGCCCAGCGCCCATGGTGTGCGCCGTGCTAAAATGTGTGTTCATGGGGCCACGCCAGATTGCTGTCCGACGGCCTTCCCAGAACAGTTTTCGCTGTAGAACACACTCCTGCCGCGCACTTGTCTGCCGCCAGCTCTTTCCTTTCCGCGTGGAAGTACACCAGGAGACACAGCACCCAGAAATGGCACGGCTACCCAATAAACAGTCTTTCCACCAGCGCTTATTCATGAACGCTGCATCATCGAGCGCTTCAGTCAGCGAAACGCACGATTTCCAGCAAGTTTTGAGGCGGTTGCACGTACACGGCGGCGTCAGCGACGAAGAACAGGGCCACTATACTTTTTTAAGACTGGTTTATTTATTTTTGCTTTTAAATCTCATTGATTCGCTGGCTGTTCAATCTAACGTAAATAGCGGCCATCCAGCCCCATTGTGGCCAGGCATGTACTTCTGGCAGTACGATCATCCCGCACGTCCCCATGCTCGGGGCCAGTAGCGCTGCACCGCGGCTGACAGGGCTGGACGGTGGGAGAACCAGCATGCGTATTCAAAATCTAGAACACAACGCGGGTTTCGCGACGAGCGCGGAAACGCTCGACCAATCGGCACCAGTTCCATAACAATATGACACACGCGAACGCAAGGATGCAGCCAAACACGCGCTTCCGACGCCAAAGAAACGCACGCGAACGCCGCGCTAAACACGTATACAACCTTCCCCAGGCCGACAGAGTGTGCTGCGGCTGGCGGAATGTAGGCTACGATTCTACCTAAAATGCGCTCTACGCCGGTCCTGGAAAGCGTTTCATGCTGCGCCTCCCCTCTCGGTGACAGCATAGAGCGCAAGCTTGTTTCTTCTTGAACCATTGCCGTCTTTCAGATCAACAAGGCAAGCTTGCTTTTCTTTTACAGCAGTAGTTATACGATGGACTTCCTCAGGGTCGACGGCATTACCGATGCGCAACATGACGCGCGTCGAAATGAACACATGTGGAGCAAGCCCATAAGGACAATACTTTTCACCAGTGAGTTGCCACCACCGCGGAGGAGGAATAAACTATTTAAATAAAGCACTATAAAAAACTGCAATCGCTCCGCCAAGGCCTGTCGCCGTCCGCCGAGTTCAAAGCACTCCAGGAGGATGAGAGTAGTGTAAGGGAAAAAAGAGGTGCTAATAACAGCATTACACCAACTTAAAATGTCTTCTGTATCTACATGTCCTCATCCCCCCCCCCCCCCGCCCCGAAAAAAAAAGTTTTGCGCCAGCCTGTAGGGCAGCCAGGACAGCGAGCTGCATCACCCCATGCAGCGGGAGACACCGTAACACACCACAGAAGATGGCCAAACACTTAACACATCTGGGATCTGCACCCCTTACTCTGCAAAGAGCAGTGCACAACGCCCCCAAAGTTCAGAAGACCACTCATCCAACTAATGACTCACCGAAACATGAAGCTTCGAAGCTTGTGAAAGCTGGAGCCAACGTAATACTCCGCTGCGCACACGAACGGAAGAAAAAATTAGCTTCGACGCAACTATGCATAAAAAGCACCCCTGCGTGCACACATGCACGGAAAAATCACGCGTGGGCAACCAGCTGTAACAACGTTGAAACACAACAAAACTTGTCAGACTTCACCACACTTGTACGAAATCATCCGCAGTATTAACAGAGAATCAGGAACCGAGCGCCTACGTTTAAATTAACAGAGTGTCTAGCGTTCCGTCCAGACGGAACATTTGCTGCCGCTGCAGTTCCGTCCAGACGGAATATTTAATGCACCTAGAGTTCCGTCCATACAATAGACAGTAGACACTTTTAGTTGGCCGTACGGAACGGCGTTACGTACGTAGGAACGTTGCGGGTCGCGAGTGCGCATGCGCAGAACGTTCCGTACCGCTGGGCCACTTGCGTACGTACGCACGCATCGTGTCGTTGCGTGCGTGCGCTACGGGCGCGTTACGGGTTGCGTTGACAAGATGGCGGCGCGCAGCTCACCCGCTTCGAAATAAATGCATGCAACCGCTGCATTCTCCGACGGGATAGCTCGCTCAAATGGTAGCTGTTCGCTTTTATTTTGCACACTCTCGCCCACACGCAGAAGTATAAGCGATAACTAGCCCCTGTTTTTCAAATAATTTGGCGATTTTCAAGCTGTAGGCCTAACCATGTTTGTTTACCTCGTAGCAACGACACCTGGCGGAGCACTTCTCTGGCTTTTAGTCAATTATTTCATTTTCTTCTGCTTGCATAGTTTTTCTTGGAACAAAAAAAAAGACTCGCGATGCAGCCAGCTTCGTTACCAGTAATTAAATGCTTCTCGGCATTTCGATAGCTGCTGTGGTAGTCGCGCAACACACGAGAATCACAACCTGAAGCAAACAAAACAGCGAGAACGGCTGGAGGAGGATTGGCGAGAGGCTTGGCTTGGCTAATGTCAAGAACTTTTCAAGCATCAGTTCTTATTTCTTGCGCCAGATGGCGCGGAGAAGCACAGCAGTGAATTTTAGGATGCGCTTGGTACGTCCACTTGGAAGAACGCTAACGTACGGCTAACTAAAAGTGTGATGGACGCGCCATTCATACCGTACGCAACGTAGTGAGCGTTGCGTACGTAAGCCCGTTACGTACGGCCAACTAAAAGTGTCTAGTTTTAGTTTGACATAAGTAGAAGCTATATGTACGTAGAGTGCTTACGGGTCACCGGTGCGCATGCGCAGAGCGCAAAGTGTCTGCGTGAGTCGCATGGACGTACGTGAGATTCGGATCTTTGCGTTGCGGTCTTCACGTTGCTTGCGTACGTGGCGTTGGCAAGATGGCGGCGCCCTGCCCGCCCGCTTCTCAACGATAACAGCTTCGTCGCTGATCCCTCGACGTGGTATCGTGTTGTAAACTGCTGTATTTGCCTTCAGTTGGTCCATTCTTGCTCTCGCATGAAGTTTTAGGTGAGAACTGGCTTTTGTTTTCCAGTTAGAAATCCATTTCAGCAGCTATTAAGCCTGACTGAGAAGCGTTTGTGGTCGTCATAGCAACGAGTGTGAAACAAAATTAGTTTTATTTATCTGTACTAGATGGCGCAACATGCTAGCGCATTTTTTAGGTTCTATGGCAGATCTACAGTTTGCGTCCCGTACGTGTAGCTAAAACAGTACGAAGCGACACGAGCGTACGCTACGTAGACTGCTCACGTTTACGTACGTGAAGGTTCTACGTACGTAAAACTAAAACTGTCTTATGTCCGTACTGTCCAGACTATACGCCTAGTGCATACCGTCATAAAGTGTACAAACATTTGTTGCTGCACGCTTTTATTGCTTTTATTTTGGTTCAGTCGACGCTAGAAGCGCTGTCACACACCAGGCGGAACAGGATTGCCACTTTTTTAAACGGACATTCAAAAGTCTGGAAGCAAACTGGGTTCCCAATCCCTAACACCAACTTTAAGACCGTCTGGACATAACTCTTGTGGCAGATAATGCTGGACGGAACTGTATACGGTGTCAGATACAGTTCCGTCTGCACGGAACCGCATCGCTATAAGCAGTTCGAACTTTAGCGCAAATTGTAGTTCCGTCTGGACAGAACTCTAGCGCAAATTGTAGTTCCGTCCGGACGGAACTCTAGTGCAAATTGTAGTTCCGTCTGGACGGGACTCTAGCCACAGCCTTAAATTAAGATTAATTGATTAACATAAACGAACACGCATCGGCAAGCCAGGGAACTACACAGTAGAGGGTGCCCAATTTGTACCCTACAATAAAGCATGAAATGCAACATCCGGTTGAAAACACCACTCAGAAGTGACCACAACAAACTCCGTCAAGTGTAAAACGCGCTAAAAGGCAGCGGCTGCATAAAGAAATGAAAAAGTCATCTGGCTCGCGCTCACAATTTTCGATGACACGGACCGAGGTAACGACCCTACCGCAGGTCATAGACGATCGACGAAATACCAGAAGCAGTGGTACCATAACGGACAATCACTTTGCAGAGCGGCGATGCGGGCGCTAGAGTTGCGGTTTACTCCATCCACTCTCTCGGAGTGCCTATAGAGGGCGCTAGCGGGTGCCAGCCCCTAGAGTTACCAGCGCCTAGCGATGACGACTAGCTGTCCTGTGTCTATTCACATATTTTCACGTGATAGCTTGCTTCGTGCGTCCAGTCATGCATTTCTTCGCTCACGTTTGGACGCCGGAGCACGTGTCATGGGCTGAGCGACATTGTGAGCTCTCCCGCATGGGCGTCCGGAGGGGGGGGGCAAGGGGGGGCGGCTGCACCCCCCTGGAAAATCACTCACTCGAACCGTGAGTGATGGCCGCACGTCAGGGGCGGCGGTGCGCTCAGCCAAAAGAGTAAAAGCGGCCCTGCTTCCACGCTTTGGGTCACATCTGCAAAGTGCCGCGTCCGGGGACGCGTCGTTACAGACATACAGCGGCACCGGCGAGCATGTGTTTCGAGCCGTCTTGAGATGTGTGCCTGTTTCTTTGATCTCTAGAGAGATAGCGACACGGAGGCAGACAGTGCACACCCCGGCCACCGATGAATTCTTCAGGAGGGAGGGACAAATCAGCCGTGTCCATCCCCGCTTTGTCGGACTGCTCAGGGGCAAGCGGGCGATGAGTTGGCGCCGCCGCCGCTCGCTGTCTCCTCCGATCCACGGGAGAGCGCAGTTCGGTACAAGCGCCGCTTTCAGAATTTTCGGCAAAGGGGATTAGCCGCTTTTGTTCACGGCGACGAAGTCTCCAGAGGCGCCCCCACACCAGCGTTCCTTGCGTCTTCTCCGGAAACCAGCGCCTTTGGTCAAGGCAGCCCGATGGCGCCTGCCTGGCTCGCCTGTCACCTCTGGCTGGGCCTCAAATCCCAACAGCGCCCATGTACTGTGCGATGTCAGTGCATGGTAAAGAGACCGTCCGTCCCTCATAGCCTGAGTCGTTATGGGGCTCTGAGCCTCATAAAAACACACAAAACAAATTTTCCGACCGGAGTAGCGAGTGTCCCTTCCCCTCGGAAGTCGCGCGGCGTTCCTTGCGTGTGCGCGCCTCTTTGTTTGTGCTTCGGTGTTTTTAGTGGCCGGTTGTCAACGAAGCTGAGAACAACCAAGACAGCGGACGAGAAAACGACGAGCGGCGAGTAGTGTGTGTGCAAATACTCGACTGTGCGGTTGCGCGAGCAAGATGGAGCGAGGTGTATGAAGCTGCGAGCGTGCATTTATCTTGTAAATAAGTTTTCGCTGCATACATAGTCATTTTTTGTTTTCAACGTACGCATTCAACCGTTTTTCCAATCAATGAGTATATATTTTTAACACTACCAACCCCGAGGAACTCCATAGCCAGCTTTGTCTCGCGCGGTCCCGAATGATGGATATTCGACGCTTCTTCAAGCGTCAGCGGTTGTCTGACGAAGCATTATCCAAATGCGCCCCTGCAGATTCTGGTGTGACATGTGACAACGGTGTAGCATTTGAACAGAGTGATGCAAGCTTTTATCACCGGACAGTAGCTGATGACGTCGACTCCATGGAAGGGACTCTGTCAACAGTGAGTTCAGGTGATGCAGCAGGCCGAGATGATTCCATTTCTCCTTTCTTGGGATTCAAGTCCGGATTTGACCAGAGCGATGCAACCTTTCATCACCGGACAGTAGCCGGCGTCGTCGTCTCCATGGAAGGAACTCCACCAGCGAGCTCCGGTCACGCAGTAAGCCGAAACGATTCCCTTTCTCCTTGCTTGGGATCGAAGTCCGGAGACAACATCAAGAAAACAAATAACTTGCCTCAAGAATATGACTTAGGAGAGTTTCTAGGCAAAGCTAAACTCACTGGCATACCGGACTTTTTGAAGTTACGTCTTCTTACTAAGCCATGGTCGCCAAATGTCACATATGATTTTAAGAAGGATGTAACACCTGGAAAGAGGCCTTTTCGACATCAGTGGCTGGGAGATTACGCCCCCTGGCTTGCGTACTCAGCGACAGCGAAAGGCGCCTTTTGTCGTTTTTGCGTCATTTTTACTCCGCGTGTTCACCGGGGTACTCAAGGTAGTTTTATCGTGCGCGCTTTCAGTAACTACAGAAAAATGCACGAGGCGTGCAGGGATCACGTAAAATCCCAATGGCACCAGGAGGCAATGACGGCCTCACAGAACTTTATGGATGTGATGAAAGGCAAGCAGCTACCCGTTGTACAGCAGCTGAACAGAGCACTGCACGCGCAAGTTGAAAGGAATCGTGAGAAACTATTTCCAATAGTTTCCACCATTGTCTTTTGCGCGACGCATGACTTGCCGATTCGCGGCAAGCAGTCCGATAGTGGAGTCTTCAATGATCTGCTTGACTTTCGTGTAGAAGCTGGAGATACTCTACTTCAGGAGCACTTCGCTTCTTCTGCTGGCAATGCCAAGTACACTTCTGTCCGCGTCCAGAACGAGATCATCACAATCTGTGGCGACATCCTGAGAGAGCAGATAGTTACCGAAACTAACAAAGCGTTTGCTTTTTCCGTTCTTGCTGACGAAACTGCAGATATTTCAGGAAAAGAGCAGATGTCTATAGGCGTTCGCTTTATTGACAAGGCGGAAGTCGAAGTGTGCGTTCGAGAGCAGTTTTTGGGATTTGTAGAGCTGGAGCAATTAAACTCCGCTTGCATCGCCGCGGCAATCTTGAATCTTTTGACGAATGTCGGACTGATTCTTTCGAACCTCGTTGGACAGGGGTACGATGGATGCTCTACAATGGCTGGAAAAGAAGCTGGAGTGAACAAAATTATACAAAAACAGTTCCCGAAGGCACTATTTTTCCACTGTGCAAGTCACAAACTAAATCTCGTCATCAACGATTTGAACGACGTCTCTGAAATTCGAAACACAATTGGGATAATCAAACAAACCATAAACTTCTTCCGCGAGAGCGTGCTCCGGAGAAAATTGGTGCCCAACATTCCGATGCTGTGTGAGACAAGATGGTCTGCAAAGTACAAGTCTATTAGGATCTTCTCTCAGCATTACGTGGCCATAGTCGAAGCACTCGAGCAGCTCGCGTCCACGGAATCATGCTCGAACGCTGCAACTAGACAACGAGCTCACATCCTCTACTGCGCAACAACAAGCTCATCTTTCATCGTCTGCTTGCATATTGTAGCGAAGTACAGCGCTCGGCTCGAACCAGCTACGAACATTCTGCAAGGTGTATCCATGGACTTCCATTCAGTGCATGGCCACATCACTGAGCTACAACGTATTTTTCGCGGCCACCGGACAAACGCTGTAGAGGAGTTCTCTAACATCATGAATGCAGCAAGGGAGGCAGCCAATCACTTAAATGTGGTGATATCTGTACCAAGACAAGTCTCTCGTCAGGCCCACCGAGACAACTACGGGATTCAGTCGCCAAAGGAATACTACCGTGTGGCAATATATGTGCCGTACTTGGACTCCCTCACTGCTTCTTTAGCTCGGCGCTTTTCTGAAAGCAATGAGAGGAGCTTCAAACTTCTCCAGCTGCATCCATCAAAAATGAAGCACTTGAGCCGTGTTGAGTTCGCTGTTCTCGCCGAAGAACTCCAGTGCTTTTACGGCATCCACAACTTCAAGGAAGAGGCCATCTCTTGGTACGAGATGTGGTGCAACAAAACTGGGGACCCATCAGAAATAACTTACTGCGAGCTTCTACATCAGGCCAAGACATTCTTCCCTGGTGTTGCAAAAGCCATTGAGGTGGCTCTGGCTTTGCCAGTTACTACCTGTACGGTCGAACGCTCCTTCAGTACAATGAGGAGAGTGAAAACGTGGCTACGCTCAACGATGACAAACGACAGACTGGACGGCCTTTGTATGATGAGTGTGCACCGAGAGCGTGTAATGAAGCACAGAAATGAATTTATCACCAGTGTCATCACGCAATTCGCCCAGAAAAATCCGAGGCGTCTACAGTTTCTGTTCAAGGAAGACTGACTGAGTGACTGTCGTTGCGTGTTTGTGAACATATTGTGCTGTGTGCTGGTCATCAATCCGGGTGTGTCGAGAACCCGTATGCAGCAAGACTGAGCACTCTTCTCCACGAAGTGATAGTATCTTTTTGCATTTTTATTAATTTTAATTGTTTCTTCGTTGATAAACTCCAATGTATCTCTCCTAGCCTCGCTTTAATTTGCTGTTTGTAATTTTTCTTTCATGTGTGTATTTTACTTATTTATTTTATTTGTATATAAATAAATAAATTTACTCCGCAAATAGTGCCTTTTTGCTACGAACATACCCCCCCCCCCTCCGGCGCCAACAACCAATGGGGCCCCCCCCCTGCAAAAAATTCTGCGGACGCCCTTGCTCTCCCGCACAGATTTTAAAGAGCAGCAGACCTGCGGCGCTCAGCGTTCCTCGCTGCTGGACGCTCCGCCGCGCTCGCACGCTGTTTTTCGGCTTTAGCGGCGCGCTCAGCCGCCTAGGCCACCCTACCTTCTTGTAACGTGGCGACAGAGTCGCGTTTATCTAACCTGTCCGGCTCCACTGCACGGCCACGGCTGTAGAACTAGTGTTCCCAAGCGTTTGGAAACGCAGATTCAACGGATGAAGCATGATCGCGGTTTGGTCGCTAAGAGATGTTATATGGCAATCAGAACACAGAGCAGTGTAGTGACGGTCGAGTGGCATCCAGCGTCGGTTAACAAAGCTCGAAGTGCAGTTCAGTCGGTGTTGTTTCGAATACCGCTCGAGGAGCTGTAGCGGTGAAGTTTTTTTCCGCGCTGAAACCATCCGGACGGATGGTTCCTAGTTGATTTTTGTTGTCGGCTATGGTTTTATTGGAACGCTGATGGGTAGTTCATTTCATGCTTGAAGCCCCCGTGTGATGTGCACTAGTCAGCGCAGGAACCCAAGGAGCAGTGCACGAACCCAAGATGGTCTGATTAGAAGTGGAGCCCTTCACGACGGTGTCGCTCTCAGTCTACGTCCAACTTTGGGTCGTTAAACGCTACTCCTTTGCTACGTTGCGGGGCCGAACCACTACAACCATGGTCACAAGGGATTCTGTCTCGCGGTTGTGCAGAGCCTATACTCCGTTTCATACATAGCAGTCAACGCAGCCAAGGCTGCGGCGCCTGTTTGCGCTCCTCGTCCGCATCGTAATGTAGTGCGTCGAAAGCAAAAATTGTAATGAACTCAAAATTAAAGTAAATGTTGGTTGATATTGCAGTATAATGATAACGGTGTTTTATTTTGCAAAAAGATTGCTTTTTCTTTTATGTTCTACAAAACAGAGTGCCTTAGTTTTTTGGGTTTTTTTCGGTCCCTCCTGTATCAGGTTTTCGCAGCTAGGCCGGCCGCGCAGGCCGGCCGGTCATGTCGTCTGCTTGAGTTGTTCACATGAAGTATTTCCTTCCTCCGAGACCTGGTGCGCTGTTCTCTTTTCTGTAAAAATCACCGACCGTACAACCGCTGTAGGCCACTCACATGATACGCGTAGCAAGTGTTATATATACCATTCCATAACCTACAACACCAGTTTCTACACTCTCGTGAGTTGTGGCAGTAGTGAAAAACAACGATAGTAGATTACGATCGAGCGAATGGACAACTTTAGTTAAAAAGATGATATTTACAAAGGTTAAAAACATGAGAGCGGATGTCAGCAATTAAATGCCAGCCACAACGTTCACTCACGCTGCGCTTACATCTCATTGGTGTGCAAGAAGCCCGAATTTTTACTCGTTACCGCGAGAGGACGATGACGAGCTACTGTGTGGAGAACGAAAAGCGAGCTTCGTCAACCTCTTTGTGCGCCCTATTCAGGAACCATGGAACCTGGTCGTCGGCTTCTCGCAATACAGAAATACAGAAATGGTACTCCGACTGGCTCATGCACCTTAATATTTCGAAATGTAAATGCATGCACATATCACGCAAACGTTCCATTAGTAATTTCCAGTACTCCCTGAACTCTGTGGCGCTGTCAGTACCGAATTCATACAGGTACCTTGGCGTCGAAATAACGAACAAGTTAACATGGTTAGACCACATTATCAAACTTTGCGCAAGCACTACCAGATCACTTGGCTTTATCCAAAGATCACTATCAATGTCCCCTCTATCAATCAGACAACAAGCATACGAAACATTCATTCGCGCTAAAATGGAATATGCCTCAGCAATATGGAACCCTCACCAGGCTTACTTAATACAACTGCTCGAAGCTATCCAGAATCGGGCAGCGCGCTTCATAACGTCGCAATATTCGTCTCGACACAGCGTTACCAACCTAAAATCGTCTCTCGGCCTTGAACCATTAGCACTCCGCAGAAAAATATCAATTCTTTGTCTTTTACACAAACTATACTTTAACTTCCCTGCACTACACTATTAGGATCGGGTGAGCGTGGTCGGACCGGAGAAGGGACGAGGAAGGCGGGAGACGGGGTTACGAGGAGAAAACAAGGAAAAGAGAACTTTATACAGGAATATTTACATTATTTACATAAGAGAGCAACTGAGAGGGACTCTCAGTGTGAGGGAACTTCTTCAGTAGTCAACAGGAGTGCACGAAACAACGCCCGTTAAATAACGCACGGATTCCCCAGATCCCTGTCTGGGGAATAGTTCGAAGAATGACGTGTCCAATCAGACGGACCGTTGTGGATACTGTTGATACCGCCCACGGCAGGGGCGGCGCTGGGCCGTGGGGGGGGGGCACTCTCGCAGCTCGGTTGATGAGAGAGGGTAGAGGCTCAGTAATTAAACACTGCTGTCTTTCACTCAGCACACCACCACACACTGTTCGTTGACCCGAGGGTCGACTCGGCCACGGAACGCCGCCATCGTCGCCGCATCTTCGGCCTTCGGCGGTCTTTGACTTCGCCGCTGCCACCATGGTCCCACGGTCCTGGAAGGTCGCTGCCTAATCCACTTAGGCAGCAGGGGAACCGCGAGCTGCCTTAATCCACAAGGCAGGGGGGGGGGGGGGCATCCCAAACCCAACAACACCTAACTTTGTTATCTGCTGCCTTACGCTCATCTCGCCGATTATTCAACTCCCTCAGCATTCAGCGGTTGCACGGTTCATCCAACGCTTTCAACAAATCTTTCCTTCCCATCGCCATAGAAGAATGGAACAATCTTCCTGATACCGTTGTCATCGAAACTAATCCCGCCAGATTTAGGCAGCTAATAACAGACCACTTGAACCAACTATAGCTACTTCCCTCGCGATGCTCTGCCTACAATTTGAACTGCTTGTGCCATTGCGACCCCCCCCCCCCGTCCCCCCCCCACAAGTGTTTTGCCACTTATTTAATTTCCGTACATTTTAATGTTTAATTTTATATACTACTGCTTTGCCTTATATATTCTGTACTATTTGAATTACCTGACGCCAATTGCACATCAAACTTGTTATTCTTGTTATTTTTTGTTATGCTTTTCTATGTTTACATGCCTTTGTATGACCGTTTCACACCACTGTCTTCCCCCCCCCCTTATGTAATGTCCCAGACAGGACCTTTAAGGGTTCAATAAATGATGATG